>NW_021318693.1:2910282-3082454 GCF_001605985.2 Dendrobium catenatum
TGGGGGAAGAATTTTATTTCTTTGGAAGGGAAGTTGGTTCTTGTAAAAACTTCTTTTCTTTCTCTTCCAATGTTTCTATCTTCTATATCTTTAGTTCCACTATCAATTCTCAAGGAATTTGATAAAATGTGTAGAAGCTATCTATGGAACAAAAGTAATGGGAGAACCGATTTGCATTATGTATCTTGTGAATTATTATGCAAATCAAAAAAGAAAGGAGGAAGAGGTTTGCTCTCAGCTGTCTCCAGGATAGGTTCACTTCAATCTAAATTTTCTTGGGAATTTCTCATGAAGCCTAATTCTCTTCTCAATCAGATTATCAAAGACAAGTATGGCAATGATATATGTACCAAGGAAAAAAATTTAACTGCTCTCCCACTTGGAAAATTATTACTAATGGAGCATCTTATCTTAATAAGATTGTGAGATGGAAAGTTGTCAATGGGAGATCTATCAATTGGATGCATGACGTTTGGATTCTTGATAAAAGCATATCTAGGTGGCCTACGTTTGTAAATATGCTGGATCCAGTAGTTTACAACCTCAGTTTTTTCATCCACGAAGGAGATTGGAATCTTAGCCTACTACAGGATCATTTTGGTAGGCAACTATTGTAAGTTATTGTTCATATTCCCATAGTTACGGAAGAGATTGAAGATCAAATTGAATTGAAGAAGAAAGCTACAGGTAAATCCATTGCTGCTCTTTGTCTTGGAGCAGATTTTGATAGCAAACCTGAAGAATGTCACTGGAATTGGATGAAAGCTATTAAGCTAAGACCAACAATTGATTTATTTTGGTGGAGACTATACAACAAAGCTATACCTTCTTGTGATTTTTTAGTTAAAAGATTCCAGTCAACCAAGCTGTTCGAGAGGTTGTATAGAGAATGAAGACAACTGTCATATAACTGCTGAGATGTATCATCTTGCTTAATAAATGGGGGTTCAATATTCCGTTGTTTGAAGATTTTAAATCTTATTTGGATGGATTAGACAAAGCTTCTACTACTAATCCATTGATGGAAAATATATACAGCACAACGGTTTTCTTAACTTGGAAGAGTAGATGCAAGCTTGTTCATGGGAAGATTGAAGATTCTGATTTTTATAGTACTGCAAACACTGTCTCATTAGCCACTGTTAGTAATTTTATCAATATTCATCTGGAAAACTGGGATACTAATCATCTCATGCTGTCTTCTTCTTGGTGTCCCCCTCCAACTGGTTGGATAAAGATAAATATTGGTGCCTCGCTCAAAAGTAATTATTTAGCAGGTATTGGCGGCGTCATAAGGGATGATAAAGGCAGGTTTTTATTAGCTTTTGGTACCCATTATTTGCATTGGGACATATCACAAGTGGAGTTAATGGCAGTTTACTACTTGAATAACATATTGAGAGATTGGATGCATGAAGCACAAGGAGTTATCATTGAAGGGGATACTCTCAATATCATCAAAGTCCTTCAATCAAATTTGAAGAGATGGAAGAAAAATGGAAGTATTAAGGAGGATCTTGCTTTTATTCAAGAATTTAACCAGGTTCTTTTTTCTCATACTAGTAGATGTGGTAACAAATTAGCCGATTTTTGTACTAATTTGGGTTTCAATAAGAGTTTTATTTGGGAAGAGATTAATAATGTGGAAATCCCCCATTCCTTCTTTATTATTTAAAGGAGGAATGTGATGGATTAGGGATGGGTTGAACTTTTCTTTAGCTTGTTTTTCTGTTGATTTTTTTATCAATGCTATTACGCATTCTTAAAAAAAAAAGATTAATTCAGCTGCCATGTAATCACTTTTATCAGAAGATAATACATTAAGATTATTTGAAAAATCAGGATCCGAGATGTGCTCTATCATAGGATTTCTATCTGAAATCATTTTAGCTAGCTAATCTTTGGAAACCGATTTATTAGAAAAGATCTTTTGACTTTTTTTGTTCTTGAACTTCACATTCATCCAAGGCCCATATGAGTTCTCATCAAGTTGAGAAGAACAAAGGTTTCCTTAAAAACATCTCATGTTAAATTAGAAAATGCATTCAAAGAATTGGAAGCATATGCAATAGAGATAGATTGTAGTGAGTATGTATTAAAATTGGAGGTGGCTATTCATAAAAATATAATTAATTTCTTAAGACAAGAAATGCTTGCACTTGAATGGAATAGAAAGCCACCCACACTCACATAATAGAATAAACCTGAAAGTTTAAATAGGTTCTTAGACCTAACACAATTGTCCCAAGACTAACCAAGAGGGGGACGGGGTGAATTGGTAATTTAAAAATTCTCTTGGATTTTAGTAAACCAATTTAAAATTTTTAGTATAATAACTAAAATTTCATAAAAATATTTTTCAACCATAATAAAATTAAATGCAAAAAAATAAAAAAGCAGTAAAAAGTAAAGACAGAATAACACCAAATTTTATAGTGGTTCGGTCTAACTAGACCTATATCCACTCCCTGAAGACTCCTTCAGGTATTGTACTATATCAAAGTGACTCTCCTTTTGCTCCCACAGTAAGGTAGAGAAGCCCTTATAATAACCTCTCTTTCACCAACCTCGGTGTGGTAGAGTACTGATATCCTTTCTTACCCTTTAGGTGATGGCAAACTACCAACATCCTTTCTCACCTTCCTGGTGATGGAAGAATACCAATGTCCTTTATCACCCTCCAAGTTATGTTATATTACAAATGTCCTTTGTCACCCTCCTAGTGGTGGTAGAATACCAATATCCTTTTTCACCCTCCTGCTCGTCAAAGAAGTAGGGCAGAGATTTAAAGAATATGCAAAGAGATCCTCACCTTTGGGAAACCTTATTTACCCTTCATAATTTCCACTTGTAAGATCTCTCAAAATTTACTCCTAAATAGTCCCCTAAATCACTCTCTTTCACACTCTCAAGAGAAAATACACAGCAAGATCTCTAGTAGAATAGTGGAGTCAGTTATTGAGACTCTTACATATGAAGGATAAGAAAATCCATCCAGAAAACTAAAAATTTCAAGTTAAATGTTCTAGGAATGTATAGTATGATCATACTTTATATATACAAACAATTTAAAAATCTATATATGATCATGTATGAACTGATTTTGCACTATGTTAGTAATATATACGAACTGAAATCATATTGTACGAACCATTCAAAACTAAGCAAGTTTGTCTGGTATGATTTCATACAAACCCATTTCATATAATGTGAATCATCTATATGAACCATATATCATACAATATGAATATTTTAAACAAATCATGCTTTGTATGGTACAAACATTCTGAACCCATTTCATGCATTGGATGTCATCTGTATGAACCTAAAATCGTATAGTAAAATCAATTCAAAAGCTGAATAGATCATTTGGTATGATTGTAGATGATTCTATTTCATACACTAGACATCATCAGTTTGAATCCAATTTTATAAAGTATGAAAAATTCAAAAAAATTATGTGTTTGTATGGGATCAACTGGTATGCACCCATTTCATACTTAGGATATCATTTATATGAATCAAACTTCATACATTATTAACAATTCAAATAAAACTTCTTAAGGTATGACTTGATTAACTCCATTCTAGAGGAACTAGCATGGAAATCATCCCATACAATTTAAAAATTATATAGTATGATTAGTTTTAAGAGATTAAGTTTTGATTCACTCACCCAATGTGTATATGCATGATTACCCAATTATAATCACATTATCTCAAACTTAAGAAAAATAGAAAAAATATAGACTTCATTATAAGAAACTCTAATCTAATCTATCTTGAAGTCTTTGATAGTTTGGAATATAATTTTCCCAAAACATTAGTACACACAAATAACATAAAGAAAATATATCCAATATATGTTTGGAGAAACAGTTATCACATCAATAATATGTTGGTATGATAAAAAAACTCACATGATATAAAATCATATTTTTGAAAGCAAAGTTGCAATAAAACCTACATCAAAGCATGCATCTATTACCCCTATGAAGAGGCATCATAACCCACAAAAATTAGTGAATCCTTTTCCTAGAGTTAGGTGTTACTTCTGTGGCATCAAGATCACATAGCCCTACACTTGCACTATCCACCATAGGACATACCTAGTGTAGAGGTCAAAAGTACATGCATCATAATATATCAAGCTTATATATCATTCTTCAACCCATAAGGAGGAACCCAAACTCACTTGGGTTCCCAAATCTAATATTTAAATGACTTTATAGGGGTGCTCTCACAAAAGGCCTAATAAGAGCATGTGGTACCTAGACAATGGATGCTCAAGGCATATGATAGATGATTTGAAGTTATTCATAATACCATATATCAGGTGAGGAGGTAAGCTCACACTAGGGGACAACGCCACTAGAAAAGTGGTTGGCTCAAGTATAATTAGCAACTCTAATAATTTTATAATTGAAAAAAATTTTATGAGCTAATGGTTTAAAGAATAATTTACTGAGTATTAGTCAATTTTTTGAGAAGGGCTTTGATATTAAATTCCTATCCATAAAATATATGATTAGCTTGAATGGTAAATTAGTATTTGAAGGGAAAAGGGTGAATAATGCTTATATTCTTAATTTGAACTATGTTGAATACTTTTATTCCCTATGTTTGAAAAATATTATTAATAATTCCTGGCTATGGCATAGGAGACTATGTCTTGCTAGTATGAAAACTCTTAGGAAGATTAACCAAAAAGACCTAGTTAGTGGGATACCTAAGTTAAACTTTACTAAGGACCACCTTTGTGATGTCTGCAAACTTCTTTTGTAGGTCTCTTATAGAATTGTGATGTGAACTTTGCTGAGCTCTCAACTTTCTTTATGGGATTAGATTATGAATTTTCTTGTGACATTTCTAACATTGGGATTGGAGTTGATTCTACTTATAGTATTCACTGTTTAAATTATGTTGATGATACTCTGTGCAATCCTTCTCTTTTTTATCTTATGAGGGATATTAAACAATTGTTGATTTGTGTTAACTACTCCCTCTCTAATGTGTGTATGGAGGGGAATGCTTGTTCCAAGTGGCTTGCCAATTTGGGGTGTGATTTGGATTATTTTACTATTCTTTTTGTTCCTAACTTACTTTCCCCCTTAAAAGGGCATTTAAGATTAGATAAAATTGGTCTTCCATATGTTAGACTTTAATATGGTTTGTTGGCTGGAGCTTGAGGATATTGATTTTTTTTTATTTGGGGGTTGCCTCTTGTTTGGTATACTGGAGGTTATCCCCTTTGTGTTATTTCTTTTCACTGCTTTAGTTCTATTTGGGTGCCACTATTTCTCCTCTATATTGCTCAAAGATTCCCAGAATGCTTTATTCCTTTATGCTTTTTCTAGGTGTCTTTGAGGTTTGCGTGTGAGTGTTTCCTGAAGCCAATCTGTTATTGCTTTTGTTAGATTATGTGGCTTTGATTTTTGTAGCTTTGGCATCCATGTGTTTGGGGGTCTTATTTATTTCATGATGTTATGCTTTTCCATTTGGCTATATAATCTGGTTCTTTTGAGTTGTATCTGCTTCATGGGTATGGATCTTTTATGCTTTATTGGGGTTGGTTTTAACCTGGAGTGCTATTTGGGCCTTTTTGTTAACTATCAATTGTCTTCTAATTACTTCTCCTAGTTTGGCTATCTTCTCTATTCCCGTGCTTAGATGCTATAGATTCTTTGCTATTTACTTTTTTTAATGGAACTTGGAAGCTATTGGACCAGTTAAGGTTAGTGTGGTGTAGTTTTTTTTGGTGATGTTATGGCTATCTATCCTAACATGGAGATTAACTTGTTATTTAAACCAGATTTCTTTTCTAATGTCTATACCATTGTGAGTTATGGTGTTATTATTGGTTATCTTGGCTGCTTAACTGATAGTTATTTGGTGCTTGTTAATACCTTGTCTTGTATTCTTATAATTTGTATTGTGGATAATTGTTGGTATTATCAACCTGCTAGACTATGTATTTTTTTTGCTATTTCAATTTTGGGCATCACCTTTTTTTAGCAGAATATTCATAGTGCAGGTATTCGCTATGGTGTCACTTTGGAAGGGAAGTTGGATCTCAATGCTGCTTTTGGTGTCTTCCTCCGTTTTGGGTGCTCGTCCTTATGCACCTTAGATTATACCTAGGTTATATTATATTTTTGCTTTGTAGAGAACTCGAGCTCTTAGAATTTTTTTATTTTCTTTTCGTAACTCTTATGAGCATTAGTGAGCTTGAGGTCCCTTTAAGGACTGTGTAATATTAACTTGAATTAATGCGTAGGCCCCTCTGTAGGTTTCCCCCTAAAAAAACCTTTGTGATGTCTGTCAACTAGGAAAACAAGTCAAGCCTTCATGTCATTCAATCAAAGACATCAATACTTCTAGGCTAGTAGAAATCCTTCATATGGACCTATTTGGATCAGTTAGTATAACTAGCCTACGTGGCAAGACATATGGATTTATAATAGTAGATGAATTCTCTAGATTTACTTAGGTTAGATTCCTAGCACATAAGAGTGAGTCATTTGAGGAATTTAGAACTTTTACAACCTACATTCAAAGGAAATTAGGATATAAAATTTTAACCATTCATAGTGTTATGGTGGAGAATTTAAAAATGATAGGTTTGACTCTTTTTATCAAGAGACAGGCATAAAACATAACTTCTCTACCCCTAGGACTCCTCAGTAGAATGGAATAGCTGAGAGAAAAAAAATAAACTCTTATAGAAGTTATTAGGGTCATATTAGCTGAATATTCTCTTCCTAGATATTTTTGGACAAAAGCAGTAAATGCTGCTTGCTATGTTTTAAATAGGGTGAATGTTAGATCCAAGCTAAATAAGACACCCTATAAATTACTTAAGGGTAGGATATCTAATCTTTCTCACTTGCATGTTTTTTTGGTGTAAATGCTTTATCCTGATTAATGGAAAATCACCCTTAGGAAACTTTGATCCAAAATCTAATGGAGTCTTCTTATGTTATTCACATATAGGGAAAGCCTACAGAATCTTCAATAAGAGGACCTTGATAATATAAGAGTCTACCAATATGTTGTTTGATGAATCAAACATGATCTCGGAATCTAAACTATAAGAAGAAGAAGTAGTTGAGGTTATTCAAGGGATAGAAGCCCTTGACTTATAAGATAGAGTATAACTTCAGAAGCTTCTGCCTAAAGAAAGGGATATTCTTCTAGTCATCCTAAATAATTGATCTTAGGAGACCCATCTAAATGTGTTAGAACTAGGAATGAACTTAGGAAGGAGTTAGTCATTATTCATTTATCTCTATGATAGAACCTAATAACATATATCAAATCCTAGCTGATGAATTATAGATCCTAGAAATACAAGAAGAGCTAAATAATTTTGTTAGAAATGATGTGTGATAAATAGTCAAAAGACCAAAGGACCATAGTGTAGTTGAAATAAAGTGAGTGTTCAAAAATAAAATGAATAACTTTAAAATAGTTATAAGAAATAAGGCTAGATTAGTAGCTAAGTGGTACAAACATATTGAAGGAATCAATTTTGAGGAAATATTTTACCCCTGTAGCTAGATTATAAGCCATTACGGTGCTACTAAATTTTGTCTATTTTAGGGGATTTAAATTCTATTAAATGGATGTTTATAGTGCCTTCCTAAATGGGGTGATTTAAGAGAATGTTTATGTTAATTAACCACTAGGCTTTGAAAATTCATAATTTCTATCAAGTTAAAGAAGGCATTATATGGACTAAAATAAGTACCTAGAGCATGGTATGAAAGGCTATGCACATTATTACAAGATAAATCCTTTGTTAAGGGTAGCATAGACACCAGCCTATTCCTCAAAAAAATAGGAGAAGAATTACTCATTGTCCAAATTTATGTTGATGATATCTTGTTTGGAATCTTAGATAAAAATCTATGTGATACATTTTTAAAAATAATAAGTAGGGTGTTTGAAATGAGTATGATGGGAGAGCTAAACTATTTTCTTAGATTTAGTTTAAAGTAGATGGATAATGGAACATTTCTTACCTAATCTAAATACATCAAGGATAACCTTAAGAAAAATGAAATGGATAATGCTAAGGCAAAAAACACTCCAATGAGCTCTACTATTTAGTTAATAAGGACCCAAATGAAAGTCAGTATATAAAAAAATTATAGAGGGATAATTGGTTCACTTCTCTATTTGATTGTCAGCAGATCATATATAATGTTTAATATGTGTCTTTGTATTAGATTTCAGACTAATCCAAAAGAATCTCATAAAATATTGTTAAGAGAATCCTTATATACCTTTAGGCACTAAAAACCTTTGTATCTAGTACCCTAGACATAGTTCATCCTTTGAAATCATAGGATATTAAAATTCTAATTTTTTAGGAGGTAGGGTAGATAGGAAGAGTGCGTCAGGAACCTATCCATTTATTATCCAATCATTAGTTTCCTGGTCCAGAAGAAAGCAAAACTCAGTACCCCTTTCCACCACTAAGGCGGAATACATTACTTTAGGAAGGTGTGTTGCACATGTCTTATAGCTAAATCAATAAATCTTATATCTTAAATCTTAGATTAACTGTAGGCACCATTTCTATAATGTGTGACAATACTAGTTCCATTTACGTATCCAAAAATTCAAAACAATACTCCCACACAAAGTATATAGACATTAGGCATCACTTCATAAAAGATAATGTAGCAAAAGTAGTTATAAAATTATATCATATAGCTATTGGGGACCAATTGGCATACATATTCACTAAACCCATATCCTATGACACCTTTATCACCTTGAGGAATATACTAGTGGTGATAAACATTTTTATCATTTGAAATCATCCTTTCGTATATGCTAAATTATATGTATTTATTTTTTTGTATGTTGATTTATGTGTTATCATATATATATATATATATATATATATATTCTTTTAAAATATGTTTCTTGATCATCACACATTCTTTACTAAAAAAAAAATCAAAACATTTTCTATTATATTGTATGATATATGTTCATACTGTACAATATGCCCATTTATGTATAAATCAGAGTCATTAGCTAAATTAATGGCCCAGATGAGTTCAATATTGATGATCATATTGACCACCCTTCATACTCCTATTACAAGACGTTGGATGAATTAAGTTTGGATGGTACAATCATAATTGCATGTCATACTATACGAACACTTATTTGTAATATACAATACAGATAGTTAAAAAGTCATTCTAATGATTTATCAGGATAAATGTAACACCTTAAGATCGTCTAGTATGATACTGATCATTATTACAAATATGGACCCAAGAACTGTGATTTTGATGATAAAAAATATTATTGTTCCTTGACTACTGCTATTCATGTATATCTATTTTATGTGCCCAGCTCACTAACCTTTGAGGTCCACAAGTTTGCTTGGAATGTCCATCAGCTCAAGATCATGTAGACTAGTATTGACTTAGTATGTAATTTCTATTTAAATGCATTTTTTAACTTATCTTGAGTTAAATGTACTTTGATGGAACCTGAAGCTAAGTAATCTTGTACACAAACACTCAGGGGTAGAAATTTAGTGAGATAAAATTTTTCTATTTTTGATTATATCGTATGAAATGATTTTATATTATCTTAAATGATCACTCAAAAATAGAAATCCTAATTAGGGCATTTGGGTCATGTAAACTTGCTTAAGAAATCATCCTGGATGATACTCCCATCATCTTTGATGATACCATCCAGGATGATACGCTCAAATAAAAAAAAAGAAGTCACCAAACTCATTTAGGCAAGATTTTAATATCTCAAAATTGTACTAATCATACATGATAATCATAATCATCCAGGATGATTTGTATCAATCATGCATAAATTAACCAGGTGATTAAGAAAAGTAATTAAGGTTAAATTAGTTGATCATATAGTCCTAGATGATCACAAAATTATCCTAGACGATCTATATAAAAAACCTTAGTTCTCTTCTAAATCTCCTGGATGTCCCGAACTATCTATTGGATGATATTATATCATTTTGAACTAATAGTACGGGATGATATCCACATTGGCCTGGACTATCAGTTATCTTTTTACATCATCCCAATTTATTTCCTGGACATCCCAAACTATCTGCTTGACGATAATGTATGATTTTTAACTAATCATATGGGACAATGTCCAAATCATCCTGGGCGATTATAACAAACATTATGTTCTAATCGTACAACAAACCCAGATTATCTTGGCTGGAAGGGTTGATTTGAACTAATTATATGGGATGATCTTTCAATCGTCCATGGTGATCTTTGGTTGCAAGTGAAAGTTAGGGTGTTTTTTAAGGCCTTCTATTTAAGCTCTCTTGGTTATTAATAGAAATTTTTTTTGCTAATGTTCTGACTTGAGAGAACTTAGAGAAGGAAAAGGAGAGCTTGGGAGAGAGAAAGAGAATCTTGTGAGAGGAAGTTTGTGAAGTGTTCACAAAGGTTGTTCCAAGAAAGAATTCAAGTTGCCTTCTCTAATCATCATCCTTGGCTCCATGGTGGCTATAGGGAGGTCTTCATTAGCCCTAGATCAAGATTCTCTGCCTACTTCAGGAGGAAGAAAAAGGAGTCTGGATTCTCTACCTCAATGGGGTGAGTGAAAGTGATTTTATAAGGGCTTCTCTTCCTTGCTATGGGACCAAAAGGAGAGACACTTTAGTTTTAGTGCAATACTCAGAGGATGCCTCTGAGGAGTTGACATAGGTCAGGTTGACTGAACCACTATAAAATTTGGTGTGTTCTTTCTTATTACTTTCCCGCATTTTAATTTCTGTACTTTAATTTTTTTTATGGTTTATTATATGTTAAAACTCTTTGATTTGTTTTGTTAATCACTTCTACATCAAAGGTTGATCATGTTTGTTTAAAAATATTAAAAAAGATTTTGTTTTTTTTTTTAAGAAATTTTAAAACCACCAATTCACCCCCCCCCCCCCCCCCCCCCCCCCCCCCCCCCCCCCACCCTCTTGGTTAACCTCTTGCTAGTTCACAAGGGCTTAGTAACCCTAACAAACTTTTAATTGGTTTCAACATAGGATTCATAAAATTAAGTTTTAGAAAACATTTGAATATTGATCCATGGCTAACTTTGGTGACTGGAACATGGTAGAAGGATATTATATTACTCGACTACCCTTATTTGATAATATATTGTTTGATTTTTTAAAAAATTGCATGTCCACCTTTTTTGCAATATATAAATTATCTCATGTGCATGCTTATAAAAGAAGGTTATTCTGCACCAACATGTGAAATAAAAAGCATAAAAATTGAACTTCCTTTTTTTTGAACGGACTTTTAATGATAGGGATCTAGCAAAACTTAGAGAAAAAATGTTTGAACTATTTTTTTGTGCATTGAAATTTAAAGATTAAATGTATGTTTCAACATGTGCAACTGGTAAAGAAATATGGGATAGACGTTATATTACTTATGAAGGAACAAGGGAAGTTAAGCAATCTAGGTTAAATATCTTACTTCATGACTACAAACTTTTTTGCATGAAACCTAGTGAGTCAATATTTGAATTGTATACTAGGATTACACAAATAGTCTCCTCCCTACATGCCTTAGCAAGAGAGATAACAAACTATGAGAAAGTGAACAAAATTTTGAGATATTTTTATTCTTCATTTGATGTTAAGATTACTGCTATAACTGAACCCAAGGATTTAATTGTTTATTATATAGATAACTTACTTGGATCACTCATCGCTTATGAGTAAGGAGTGAACCAAAGACAACTTGATTCAAGGGAGAGAATTATAGCCTTAAAGGGTATACTGATTCTTGTAGTTCTGAAAGTGATGACGTTGCTTTAATTACTAGGTAGTAATTCAAGAGCTTATTAAGGAAGAAACAAAGCTCAATCAGAAATGGAACAAAGGTAAGAATAGTAAGAATTCTAAAGGTTCTTTTGATGTGATTTGTTTTTAATGCAGAAAGCTAGGATATGTAAAAGTTGATTATCCTACACTTAAGGCTTACCCAAGCAAGAAGAAGGGTGAGGAGAAACCCAAGTTCAAGAAGGGAAAACTAAGAACCCAAAATTCTTTCTAGGTGAATTTTGTATCTGACTCCTCCAATACTGAAGATGAAGAGGAGACAACAGACTAGTGCTTAAGGGAAGATGATCATCTTGGTCCCTCTAACCAAGAAGAGGTATGTAAATTAAGATACAATCAATTCCTTGATGTTTCTGAGAAAAATCTTTCATCTTATAGAAAGCTTAAAAAATCACATGTTATCCTGAATTTAGAATTTCTAAATTTATTAAAAGAGCATGAAATTTTGATTAAAGATTATTCTAAAATTTATATAAATCACATGATATTATTAGATGAATAATGCATTGAATAAAGTATTTTAATTTACTGATAAGCATGATTTCCTAAAAAAGTTTACATATTGAGCTAGAATTATATATAAGGATTTAAATACTCTTACAACTAATTTAGATAGGAAGGAGCATGCCTTGAAAATAGAAAATTCAATTCTTGAAAATTAAAATAAGTTTTTAGAAGCTCAATTGACTGCTTTCAAAGAAAATAAAAAACCATCCTTAATGCTTAAGTTTCATAATCCATCAAATCAGCATGCTTCATTCGAACCTTAGAAGAGGCATTATAACCCAAATAGATTAGTAAACCCTTTTTTTGGTGTTAGAAGTTTTACAAGTGGCATGCTAGGACATATCTCCCACACATGCACCATTCACCATATAACCTATTTGGCGAGGAGACCTAAATTGTATGATTGACGGCATAACACACATTTATTACATTCTTCTTTATATATGAAGGGACCTAAACTTGTTTGGATTCCTAAATCTAACATTTGAAGGTTTTGTAGGTGTGCTCTCACACAAGACCTCATGAGAGCATGTGGTACCTGGACAATGGATGTTCATGCCATATGACTAAAGATGCTAATCAATGAATTTCATTGGAGGCGAGGACTAGAGGCAAGGTCACTCTTGGAGACAACAACACTAGGAAAGTGATGGGTACAGGTATAATCAAAAACTCTAAGAACCTTTTGATTGAAAATGTTTTACTTGTTAATGGCATTAAACATAATTTTCTCAGCATCAGTCAGCTCTTTGATAAAGGATTCAACATAATTTTTTTATCAAACAACAACATTATAAGCTTGAATAATAACACTGCTTTACAGGGAAAAAGGATCAATAATGTCTATATATTTGATTAAAATAATATTGATGTGCTACTTCATTTGGCTTAAAAATTGTTGTTGATGAGTCTTGGTTGTGGCATAGGAGATTATGTCATTCTAGAATGAAAATACTTAGAAAAGCCAAAAATGACTAAGTAAGAGGAATCCACAATCTTGAATTCACTAAAGACCACCTGTGTGATGCCTATCAATTAGGGAAATAAGTTAAATCCTCTTTCCATTCCATTAAAGACATTATCACCTCTAAACTTTTATAAGTCCTTCACATGAATTTATTTGGACCCATTAGCACTACAAGCTTAGGGGGAAAGGCCTTTGGATTTGTAATAGTTGATGACTACTTGAGGTTCACTTGGATTAGATTTCTATCTCATAAAAGTCAGTCATTCGATGAATTTAAATCTTTATGCACTTTGATTTAGAAAAAGCTAGGTCATGATATCTTGACTATCCATAGTAACTATGGTGGAGAATTTGAAAATGAGAGATTTGAAACTTTCTATGAGGATCAAGGGATTAGTCACAACTTCTCAGTTCTGAGGACCCCTAAGCAGAACGGGATAGCTTAATGGAAGAATGGGACCTTGGTGGAAGCTGCTAGAGCTATGCTTGCTGAGTATTCACTTTAAAAATACTTTTGGGCTGAAGCAGTGAACACAACTTATTATGTGTTGAATTGGGTGAATATTAGATCCAAACTAAATAAGACACCCTATGAGATCATTAAGGGTAGGACACCCAACCTTTCTCACCTCCATATCTTTGGTTGTAAGGTTTTCATTCTAAATAATGGAAAATCACTCTTCAAAAAATTTGATCCAAATTTTGATGGAGTGTTCTTAGGCTATTCAAGTGTAGGGAAATCCTTTAGAGTGTTAAATAAGAGAACATTGGTGGTGGAGTAGACTACTCATGTAATGTTTGATGAATCTAAATCTGAGAAGAGAAGAGTTGAGGAAGAAGATGAAGTAGGTGAGATTACTCAAGGAGTAGAAACTACAAATCTGGAGGAAAGGAAAGAATCTAAAAATGTATTACCTAGAGATTAGAGATATTCTTTGAGTCATCCTAAAGAACTAATCTTAGGAGTTCCTTCTGAAGGTGTTGGAACTAGATATGAACTTAGAAAAAAAAAGTTAACCACTCTGCCTTCATCTAAATGACTGAACCCACCAACATCAATCAAGCCCTTTATAATGAATTCTAGATCCTAGCTATGAAAGAGGAACTAAACCAATTTTTGGGAATGATGTCTGGGAGCTAGTAAAAAGTCCTAAGGACCAAAGTGTAATAGGAACCAAATGGGTATTTAAGAATAAAATGAATGATTCTGGTGTGGTGGTTAGGTATATGGAAATATTGGTGGCTAAGGGGTATAATTAAATAGAAGGGATTAATTTTAAGGAGACTTCTTTCCCCTATAGCAAGATTGGAAAAGATTAGAGTGCTACTAGCCTTTGCTTATTATAAGGGATTTAAGCTTTTCAAAATGGATGTCAATAGTACTTTTTTAAATGGGATAATAAATAAAAGGCTTTTTATCGATTAAAACATGAACACAAGGCATGGTATAAGAGGCTTAGCACATTTCTATTGGAAAGGGAGTTTATTAAGTGGATTATAGACACCACCCTCTTTTTGAGGAGAGTAGGAGAGGAATTACTCATTGTCCAAATTTATATTGATGATATATTTTTTGGATCTTCTAATAAAAATTTATGTGATGATTTTTCTAAAATAATGAGTAAGGAAATTGAGATGAGTATCATGGAAGAATTGTCTTATTTTTTGGGGTTTAACATAGGGCAAATGAATAATGGAACTTTTTTTAATCAATCAAATGACATTAAGGAAATCTTGAAGAAATATGAAATGGATAAAGCCAAGCCAATAAATACTCCCATGAGCTCCAGTGTTCAATTAGATAAATACTCAAATGGAAAATCAGTTAATTAAAAGAAATACATATGAATAATTGGATCGCTCTTTTGCTTGATAGCTAGCAAACCTGATATAATGTTTAGTGTGTGCCTTTATGCTAGATTTTAAG
Organism: Dendrobium catenatum; assembly: GCF_001605985.2. Classification (NCBI taxonomy): domain Eukaryota; kingdom Viridiplantae; phylum Streptophyta; class Magnoliopsida; order Asparagales; family Orchidaceae; genus Dendrobium; species Dendrobium catenatum. Next base: position 2,925,556 of record NW_021318693.1, read on the forward strand.
TTGATTCAAATGTTTCCCACCTGGCTGCAGTTAAGAGAATCCTTATGTATCTCTTAGGAACCCAAAACTTAGGAATTTGGTATCCAAGGTATAACACTTCTTTTGAGATTATAAGATATTTTGATTTAGACTTTGCAAGGTGTAGGATGGATAGAAATAGTTTCTTTGGAACATGTTAATTCATAGTATAATCCTTAGTCTCCTAGTCCGGTAGAAAAAAAAAAACTCAGTTGCACTTTCCACCACTGAAGCTGAATATATAGACTTAAGAAGTTATGTAGCCCAACTCCTTTAGTTAAAGTACTAGATTATGGATTTAGGATTAACTATAGGCATACTAGTGCCATCTGCATTTCTAAAAATCTTATCCAATATTTTAGAATCAAACACATTGATATAAACATCAATTTATTAGGGATCATGTTACTAAAGGAGACATTGAGCTACATTATGTAGAAACTAAAAATCAACTAACTGACATCTTTACTAAACCATTGGCCTTTGAAACTTTTAGGATTTTAAGGACCAAATTAGGCGTGATAGACATAAATGCATGTACTTAATGATTACTGAACTCTAAATTTTCTTTTTTCTATTATTTCTTCTATTTTTGTTTTTTTTATTTATGTGTTGCAGTTTTCCATATTTCATTTTTTGTGTTATTCTTCCCTTTAGTTTTTTACTAGTCACTACTTGAATGACATTTTTGCCTAGTTTTTATTTTTGAAAATTTGTAAATAATGATTGGCATCCCTAAATCAATTTACGGAAGAAGCACTGTTAATTATTTCTTTTCCTCTAACTCCTTTAGTGGCATAATGTTTTTTCGAAGCAAAAAATCTATTTCAAATTATTAATTGGACCTTGAAATTGAGATCTTTTCTATCTTCGTAAAGTAATCTATTTCATATGAATAATATTTAAAGTCATTAACTCACTTTCAAACTTTCTTGATCAAGTTGTTATATCTTTTAGATGAATATGATTATGCTTTCTACTCTACTCCTCCTTATCTTTGAAAATGACTTTTCTTCTCTATTATATGGAAAATATTCTCACAATTGAGAGTCTTTAAAAGTTTCTAAAGGGAGATAGCTCAAAAAAATGATAAGAGACATAAAATGAGCCTAAAAAGAAAAACTAAAAAGATGTGCAATGATTGCCAAATAATTAAAAGATACATAAAGTGTATCAAAAATTAAAAGATGCATAAATTGGGCAAAACATTTGAGAAGAGGCACAAAATGAGCCCACAAGAAATCAAGTTTCCTTCTCTTCCAAACCTTTAAATCTTAGAAGAATTCATGTATCACTTGATATTTTTAATGACTTGATTTTTTAAACTCATGATCATGAAAAGTTTCTTTGCTATATTATTCTATAAGATATTTTTCCTGAAACAAAATTTTGAACATATCATTTTTCTTATTTGATTTCTTTTCTAAGTTAGATTTTTGTTTTCAAAAGATTTTTACCCTGTAAGAAGTTCGAGTTGGGGCTAAAAGGATCTTCTACTATTTTTTGGATTTTGGTAATGTTAATTCTTTTCTTACTAATTTGTAATTCAATCACAAGAGAAATTTATCATTTTTTAGATATAAAAAAAACTGGTTTTTTGCTCTTTTTATTACTTTCCTCATCCTTTCATTGTGTTTTTTTACTCATTTTATATTTTGTATTACTTTTTTTTTATTTTTGGGACTTCTTCAAATCATCTTTATCCATCATCAATTTTTTCAATTTTTTGTTCACATCGTCCTAGATGATTTACTATAATCTTGGACTATATCAGCAACTCACTATTCATCATCTATTTGACGGCTAATCTTACTCTATTATTTAAGATTGTCCTGGATGATCTACATGGCCATGGAAGATATGATCATTTTTTGACTCAATTATTGGTGGGCATCCTAGACGATTCCATCTTCATCCTTAACGATTCACGTGGCAAAGTCAGTTGGACATTTTAAATTTGGCCGTCTAGGATGATCTTTTTAGTCAAAGATCATATTGGCAAACTCCTCATGATAATTGCCTATGTTTAATTATCCTGGACAATTTCTGATTATCCTGGATAATAGGATCACCTTTTTTGTACATTCATCCTAAATGCCATTATTGCTCCTCATCATCTTGGACGATTCCACGATCGTCTTAGATGATTTCTTTCACCCTTTATAAATAACTATTTTGAACCATTTTCTTCACTAAAAAATCCTCCAATTCTTTCTCCCTCTCACTCAAACTCCCAAGTCTTGCCAATGGCTAGTGGTAAAAGGTCTCGTGCACTTGCTGGCAGTTCTTCCAGGAGTGCTGCTGATCCCAGATTTATTGAAGCAACAGATGAAGCTGCTTACAAACTCCACAAAGCTGCTAGCATAAACCCTTCCAGGATCATCAAACAATCCACTATGAACTTTCAAGTTCTACACCTCTTTTCCAACATAACTCCTAGATTCATTCTTACTCTTTCATTCCCTTTCATATCCGAACTACTATTTGAATTCTTTGTAAGCCTTTGCCTTAATTTTGATTTTACTATTCTACAATCCTATTTAATCAAAAGGCTTGTAGAGATAACCTATCAAGACTTCTATAAATATCTTCAGTTATCAACAACTGGCGACAAACTTCACATCTTAACTTATAATCCTGATTTCAATTGGATTCATGATAACCAAATTCTTAGGGGAACAAATACTCACTTTAATGACTTCTCTTTCAATTTCTTAGGCAATGATGCTAGAACAATCCAGCACATCCTTTACCACTCATTATTCTAAAAGCTGGAGACAGGATTCACATAACTCCTATCCTTTCACTCACCACCTACTATATTATGGCCAACCTTCAATTTAATGCTGGGGATGTTCTTATCTGATGCATCGATCACTTGCATGCATTAGGGATCCAAGCCATAATAGAAGTCCAAACCTAGCCCTTGGATACCTATTTGTATATGTTCTTGAATCAAAATATAGCCTTAAATTTCCTACCCCACATGATCACCTCCTAAACTTTTACTCAAATAGCTCCTTCCATACCCTCCATGGTACTTGTCATCCCCATGTGCATAAGGAGCCTAGGGAAGAGGAGGAAGGTCCTATTCCCACACCTATCTCTATCAACCAGAAACCTCAGATTGATTAGCTGGTATAGAGTTTTGATAAGTTGGAGTCTAGATTCGATGCCTATATAGTCCAGCAGCACCAGTAGCATGACCAAGATATGAACTGGTTCGGGGAGCAGTTTGCTTCCATTACAATTTCTTTTAGCCACCACTACCTCCACCTAATCAAATTTCTTCTTTCTAGTTTTTTTTTTGCGTTTGTTTTTAAATTTGTACTTGTTTATTTACTATGTTCTATTTAGTGGTTGTTTTTCTATTTCCTCCTTTTAGTGATATCAAAAGGGGGAGTAGTGTTAGTGTTGTATAGTTTTGCTTTTTTTAGTAAATTTTTCTTTGCTTTGCTTATATTATTCTACTTTATTTTATGTTTCATTTTTTAATAAATTAAAAAAAAATGTGATATGAAATGTTCCAACAATAATGTTTGTCATCATAAAAAGGGGGAGATTATTGCAGATCTGAACCCAAGTATTTTGATTTTGATAATAGTAAATATTATTGTTCCTTAACTTCTGCCATTCATGCATATATGTTTTATGTGCCCAGATCACTAACCTTTTAGGTCTATTAGTTCGCTTGGAATGTCAATCAGTTTAAAATCATATAGACTAGGATTGAGTCAGTTTATAATTTCTATTAGAATGCATTTTTTACCTTTTCTTGAGTCAAATGTACTTTGATGGATCCTAAAGCTAAGTAAACTTGCACACTTAGACTCAGGGGAAGAAATTTAGTGAGAAAGATTTTTTTATTTTTGATCATATCGTACACCATGATTTTATATCATCCTGGATAATCAGTCAAAAATATAAACCATAATTAGGCATTTAGGTCATGTAAACTTGCTAAAGTAAATCATCCTGGACAATACTCCAATGTTTTCAAGTAAGATATTATTCTCTCAAAAGTGTACTAATCATACTGGACGATCCTGGATGATTCATATCAATCATGCCTAAATAAATTAGGTGATTAAAGAAATTAATTAAGGTTAGATTGATCAATTATATCATCTTGGATGATAGTAGAATCATCTTGGATGATCTGTATGAAAAACCTTAGTTCTCTCCTAAATCTCCTGGATGTCCCGAGCTATCTACTAGACAATATTGTAGGATTTTGAACTTATCATACGGGATGATATCCACATTGATCTGGACGATCAATTATAATTTTATATCATCCTGATTTATATCTTGGATGTCCTGAACTATCAGTTGGTTGATAATGTATGATTTTAAACTATTCATATGGGATGATGTCCAAATCATCCTATACGATCAAAACAAATATTGTGTACTAATCATATAACAAACTTAGAAAGTCTTGGCTGGAAGGGCTAATTTAAACTAAATATACAGGACAATCTAGGATGATCTTTAATGGCAAGTTAAAAATTAGGATTTTTTAAGGCCTTCTATTTAAGCTCTCTTGGTTATTGATAGAAAGATCTTTTGCTAATGTCCTGACCAAAGAGAGCTTGGAGAAGAAGAAGGAGAGCTTGGGAGAGAGAGAGAGAGAGAGAGAGAGAGAGCTTATAGAAGAAGAAGGAGAGCTTGGGAGAGAGAGAGAGAGAGAGAGAGAGAATCTTGTGAGGGTGAGTTTATGAGGTGTTCATAAAGGTTGCTCCAAGCAAGGATTCAAGTCATCTTCTCTTATCATCATCTTTGGCTGCTTATTATCTCTAGGAAGGCCTTCATCAGCACTAGATCAAGGTACTCTGCTTTCCTTATGAGGAAGCAAAAGGAGTCTGGGTTCTCTGTCTCATCGAGGTCGGTAAAAAAGGATTTTGTAAGGGCTTCTCTGCCTTGCTGTGGGATCAAAAGGAGAGACACTATAGTTTTAGTGCAATACATAGAGGATGCCTCTAAGGAGTGGAAATAGGTTAATTTGACCGAACCACTATAAAATCTGGTGTGTTCCTTCTTATTACTTTCCTACATTTTAATTTTCGCACTTTAATTTTCTATGTTTGATTATATGGTTAAAGTCTTTGATTTTTTTTTTTTGTTAATTGCTTTCACATCAAAGGTTGTTCATATTTGTTTTAAAATATTAAAAAAGATTTCAAAATGATTTTGGTCTTTGTTTAAGAATTTTTAAAACCACCAATTACCTCCTCCCCCCCACCCCTCTTGGTTAGCCTCAGGCTAGTTCATAAGGGCTTAACAATCTTAATCAACTTTCAATCATACTATATGATTTGACCACCTTTTCCTAAAATTTGTCCAAATGATTTAACTCTCTTGATTATATTGTATGATCTCTAATATTACTGTATGATCTGCTTAAATTCTATAAATTAAAGGGTATTTATTGAGTTCAAACCACTTCATTCAAATTCTAACCCTTACTGTCTTGAATTCTCAAATGGTTGGCGATAGCAAATAAAGTTTCCTCACACATGGTAGCTCTTCCTCTAGTCGCCTAGCAATAATTATTTCCTATCTATTGCTAATGAAGCAGTCTACCATAGATATAAAGAGTCTCGCATCACACCTTCCAGAATGTTGAACCAACTTGCACAAAACTTTCAGGTGATGAGCCTAATCGACAACACTTTTATCCAATTGTTTCTTACACTTTATTTTCATTTTCACTCTAAAATTCTCTACGAATTCTTAGCAAACCTGAGGATCAAAGGTGATACTTCTATCATGAATTCAAATGTATATTGTCACCATATAGAATTCTTTCAACTTCACTATTCAAAATATAGCTTTAAATTAACATCAACACTTAAGATACTATCTAAACCATAATGCAAGGGTTATCCAGCATGTTCTTCGGACCTCCACAATGCCTAAAGCTTGAGACCGTGTAAACCTCTGTCCTTTTCTTTCTACAGTCACATACATTTTCATGTCGAATATTGAAATTGATGAAGCCCAAATGATCAGTGACTATATTTAAAACTTAACTCCTATTTAACTTCCCATAACCAGAAGAAAGCAAAATATCATACTAGGACGCATTATAGGCTTTGTATTAGACAATAAATACCAAATCACCTACCTTGCTCCTCAAGATAATCTTCCCATTTTCTACACAGATGCTTCCTTTTATATTCTTTTCCAGTGGGGCCAAGAGCGTGATGATCCCAATTTTGATGATGAAGAAGGAGCTGCTTCTACACCAGCTCGTGTGGCACCTTAACCAGGACCAACACCAACACTTCATTCCTATCCATATGAGGAGATGGTTCAAAGATTTGATCGCCTAGATTCTAGCTTGGACTAAAACAATCGCAACACAAGAAAGACATGGCATGGTTTGGGGAACAATTTTCCTCAATCCAATAACAAATCTCCTCAATTCATAACTACTTCTAGCCACCACCACCTGATCAGGGATTATCTTTCTTTTAGTTTTTCTTTAGTGTGATGGATTTTCTTTTTTTAAGTGTTGTAGTTTTCTGTCCTATTTTTTAGTGCTCCTCCTATTTTTGGTGATGTAAAAAGGGGGAGTATCTATTTGGTTGTAAGTTTTCTTTGTTACAAAGAAAAATTTTGTTTGTGTTTTTATTTTCTTTGTTATTTTATTTTATTACAATTTTCTTTAAATTTAAAAAAGAACTAAATAAAATGATCAACCCCTATTTTTTTAAATCTATCACCTAGTGAGAGGGAACTTAAGAGAAACAAACTTTAATTTTACTTTCAACCAAAAAAGTTTTCCATCATAAAAAAGAGGAGATTGATGCAATTCAAGATTCCTAATTTATAATTTTGATGATAACAAATATTATTGATTGAGTTTTTTATTTATATTAGCATGAATACTAGATAATATATTTTGTATGTTTGTACTACCATTTTGATAAAAACATACACCGCTCAAGATTACTGAAGACTCAAGCTTAGGTAGAGTAGGGTATCAGGTTAAAGAGTTTGTAATTTTAACTTTTTTTACAAATTTTTTATTGAGTCTGGCCACATAAGGATGTTTGTAATTTAACCATGCACACATATATAGGGGGAGTGGGAAAAATCTAACATTAATATTTTTTACTAATTGTATTGTTCTATAAGTTATTTAAAACAATGGTCTTAATAACTAATTGAATCATTAATGATATTTAATTAGTCATATTGTACAATGCCTATCCTACTGTACAATTTATTTCGAACTGTAAACCCAAGCTCCAGAAGAATTAAATAAGAAATTCAAAAATTAATTTTTAAATTAATCGTACTACACTATTCTATTCGTATTGTACAAAATTTTGAAATCTTACTTAAAATGTACCCCATAATTAGTTAATTAAATCATGGTTTAATTAGTCATAGTAAATCATATTGTATGATCGTGATCATACCATACAATTGATAGAGACAAAATTTAGTCATCCTAAATATCATACTATACGATATTCACTTCATACTGGATGACCCGCTTAAAATCAACTAATCATACTATACAGTGAGAGCTGTACAGGACGATTAATAGAAATAATTTCTAATCAACTTAAAGATGTTCTTGTACCAATGCAAAAACAATTAAATAGATCGTACTAGACGACCTCACGATTGTATTATATGATATGTTAAAAAATTTGAATTGTTCCTCTAAATGGAAACTTGCATCACACTGGACAAGTCTAGTTTTTTGAATTTATCATATTGTATGAATTACAATCATACTATATAAATAGAGACAACCAACTTAAATTTTTAAGGTTTCTTGAAGCCTAATATTTAAGCAATGTTTAAAGAATCTCTTCGTAATAGAGAGAGGAGTGTGTGATTGATGAAGGAACTGAGAGAGAGAATATTTTCTTGAGAGCTCTTAGATGAGTGAGGAAGAATAGGGTGAGGTTAAGCGTGAGGTAGAAGTTATGTGAGAGGATCACATAATTGCTCTAAGCTTTCTTATATTTAATTCCTCATGTGGCCTTATGAGTTCTTTAAGTTTCTCTTGGGAGAGAGGATTCAAAGTGAAATCCTCTAGGTTCTCTGCCTTCTCCAGGAGGGAGAAAAAGGAGCTGAGGTATTTTGCCTTCTTCAGGAGGGAGAAAAAGTTTGAAGGTTCACTTCCATCACAAGGAGGGTGACATAGCTTTCGGAACTCTATCGCACCAGAGTTTGGTGGAAGGGATTTTGTAAGGGCTTCTCTACCTCGCTATGGGGGCAAAAGGAGAGTCACTTATTTCTAGTACAATAACTATAACAGAGGACTCTGGGGTGTGGACATAAATCAAGGTTGACTGAACCATTATAAATTTTTTTGTGTGTTTTTTCCTTTTTCGCACTTTTACTTTTTTATGCATTTTATTTTTGTGATAACTGCTTGGGAAAATCGATGATTAGTTCTTTATTTCTAAAGTCAAAATAAAATCATAGTTAATTTCATATATTTGCAAAATCATTTTCTTCTGTAATCAACTAGAGTTTGGTATTGTCAATTATTGAAATTTTTATTTCAAAAATATTATTATTGTTATTTTGAAGTAAGCTTTTTTTTTTAATTGCCAATTCATCCCCCTCTTGGTGGCCTTAGGCTAGTTTTTTGAGGTCTCACAACCTCCTCGAACATTCATTGGTATATTTCTTTGTATGGCAGCATGATTACTATAAAAAATAACCTTAGTCCTAATCAAATATGATCTAAACTTGCCAAAAGCAAAACCAATTTCTAACAATTCTTTTTTAGTTGTTATATAATTAGATTATGTAGAATTTAAACTTTTGCTAGAATAGAAAATAATATTGAATTTCATATCTCTCTTTTCCCCCAAAACTACACCAACAACAACTTCAGTGGCATCACACATCACTGCAAAAACTAAATACCAATCAGGAGTAATAATTATAGGAGCAGTAGTTAAATGATGCTTTAGAGTACTCAAAGCTTTATGACAAGAAGATTCAAATATAAATGTAATATCTTTATCTAAGAAATGGCATAAAAGCTTAGAAAAGTTAATAAAATCTTTTATAAATCTTCTATAAAAATTAGTATGTACTATGAAGCTTCTAATCCTCTTAACAGAGTTGGGTGGAGGAATTTTTTCAATCACCTAAATTTTTGCAATATCTATTTCTAATACTTTCCTAGATATCTTATGCCCTAAGACAATTCCTTAGTTACCATAAATTGACCTTTTTCCTAATTTAGCAATAAATTAGTTTCAACACAACATTTTAAAATAGCACTTAAATTTTCTAGACATGAATTAAATGTAGAGATAAATACAAAAAAAACATCCATTAATACTTCAATACCTTGCTCAATTAAGTTTGAAAAAAAAGACATTATACATAAACCAAAAAGCATTATCCTAAAAGTAAAAGTTTCATAGAGACTAGTTAAAGTTGCCTTATATTGATCCTCAAGTGTAATAGGCTTTTGATTATAACCAAAATATCCATCTAGAAAGAAATAAAATGGATACCCCGCCAACCAAACAAGCATTTAATCAAGAAATGATAAAGGAAAATGATCTTTTTTTGGTTGCTTTATTTAGTTTCCTATAATCAATATAAATACTTCAACCTATGTGAGTTCTAGTGGTATTAATTCATTATATTCATTTGACATAACATGCAATCCTTCATTTTTAGGAACATAATAAATTGGTTTAACCAAAAAACTATTAGAAATTGTGTAGAAAATTACAGTATCTAACTATTTAAGAATATCATTTTTAATAACATCTTTCATTGAAGGATTAGTCTTCTTTGAGGATCAACTTTAGGTATAAAATTTGCTTCCATTAAGATTCTATGGATACAAATGGAAGGATTAATTCCTTTAATGTTATCAATAGTCCATCCAAAAGCTTTTTATAGTTACTTAAAACCTTAATCAATTCAATCTCTTGATGTTGTTTTAGATTTATAGAAATGATTATAGGAAGAATGAAATTTTTGCTCAAATATGCATACATAAAATGACAAGGTAAATCTTTAAATTTTCAAGTTGGGGCCCTTTAATAGACAGTTTCATAGTTTTATCTAAAGATGAAGTTTCCAACAATTCAAAATGTCCTTTATTTCAACTTTCTTTTGTAAATTTTATTTCAATGGGCCTATTAGATGTATTTTGTTCTTTCTCATCTTTTTCTTCCTCAATCACTTATCCTTCCAATATTGTTTCTTTGAGATATTCTACTAATACATCCTCCAAATCCATGCTAAAGCAATCTTCTTTTCTTTCTTGAGGGAATTTTATAGATTTTAATACATAAATTGTTAGCTCCTGGTCTTGAATTCTCATAGCTAATTCTCCATTTTGAACATCAATCATAGCTTTTCTTATTGCTAAGAAAGGTCTCCCTAAAATGAGAGGTTTTTCCCTATCTTCTTCCAAGTTTAAAATAATAAAATCAACAGGGAAAATAAACATATCAACATTTATCAAAACATCCTCTATTACTCATTTTTGATAAGTAAAAGATATATCAACCAATTGAAGAGTAACAAAAGTAGGTTGAATCTCTCATATATCTAACCTCTTAAAGATGGATATTGACATGAGGTTGATACTAGATCCTAAGTCACATAATGCTCTCCCACAAAATTTATCTCAAATAGTTAAAGGAATAGAAAAACTCCCAGAATCCATAAGTTTTTTAGTAAATTTCTTTTATAAAATGGCACTACATTATTTGGTTGGTGCCACTGTTTCATAATCAAAATTCTTCCTTTTCTTACTCAAAATATCCTTCACGAATTCAACATAAGTGGGTATTTGTTTAAGGCTTCAGAGAAGGAGATATTAATGATTAGTTGTTTATTAGTTCTAAGAACTTTGAGAACTATTTGTCAAGATTTATTTTAATCAACCTCTCAGGGAAAGGGGGTGGTGGTATCTCAACAACTTTTATAAACCTTTTTAGGTTCTTTAATAGGTTCATTTTATTTAAAAGGGGTCATGTTTTCTTATTGTTCCTCTCTATCATCCTTATCATGGGGTTGGCCTTTCTCTTAATAAGGGTCTCCTAACCCTTTACCACTTCTAAATTGGATATTATGACATTATTCTACCAAGTTTTGAAGATGAATCAACCTAACCAATTAGCTTATTTAATCTTCAAAATTTTAGGGCATTAGATTGACTATTCATTTGCATTTCTAACTAGAGAATAATATTTTCCAAGGATTCCTTCCTATTTCTTTCTTGGTATATTTGTTCAAATTTTGTGGGGCAATTCTATGACGCTATATATCTTGGCACATCGGCACTATATCTTCTAAGATCGCTATTAACCTCTATTTCATCCAATTTCTAAGGAATAAAAACAACATGAGCAACCTAAATAGATAAAGAATAATTTTCATTAAATCGAACCACTCTCTTAATATTCATCCTATTAGTAGGCCACAAATAATTATTTATTGTCATTTCCTTAATTAATTTATATGAATCTTCAAAAGTCTTTGACATTAAAGAACCTCCAGCTGCAGCATCAATTATGGCTCTAATGGATCCCACCAATCTATTATAAAAAGGTTAAATTATTAGCCAATCATTTATGGAATTGTGATTGAACTTTCTAAGCATATACATGAATCTCTCTCAACTCTCATAAATAGACTCCCCTTTTAACTTAGTAAAAGAAGTAATGTCATTTCTAAGCTTGGTAGTCTTAGATGGTGGGAAATATTTTTCTAGAGATTTATGGGCTAATTCATTCCATGTGATAATAGAGCCAGAAAATAACAAAATTAACCACATTTTTTCCTTGTCTCTTAGAGAAAACGAAAGAATCTATGTTTAATGGAATCATCACTAACACCACTATACTTAAATATTGCATAAATTTCTTTGAAACTTATTAAATGTAAATTAGGGTCTTCAATGAGAGTTCCCCTAAACTGATGATTTTTTACCATCCGAATGATTGCAAGTTTTAATTCAAAATGAGATTGCAAGTTTTAATTCAAAATGATTTGCTTGGATGGTGGGTCTATTTATACTTTGATGAATTACGTCTACTAAAGGGTTTGTGAAATCTTTAAGAGTTCTAGAATTATCTAAGTTTTGAAAAGGCTAGACATTTTTAAAAATCTTTTTGGTGGTTCTAATTTTAGAAAGGGTTTTCTCAATTTCAAAATAAAAATTTAAATGTGCCTCCCCTTTATATCTTGTAAGCATGCAACCATAGATATGGAATCAGTCTGAGCATTTCTAGAGAGATAATAGTCAAATTTATCAAGGAATGTCAAGTAAACACCAACTAGAGAGAGAGTCTGAGCTTTTCTAGAGAGATAAACTTCCTTTTTCAAAATTCATCTTCACGCTTTTGATGGCAGTGGATGGTCACCGGCTTCCTCCAGTGGCTGGGATCCCAAATTCTGGTCGACATGCTATTCTGACCATTCCTTTAGTATCAAGGCTTGACACGACCACTTCACCTCCCACATTTGGTGATTTGCTCCACGAAAGGTAAATCCAAATTCAAATCTGCTAAACCTTTGGTTATCAATGAGTGAAGTTTACTGCAACATATTAAATCTACTAAAACTATCAGCAAAGGAAAGAATGTGATTTGTAAGGATGATTCGACTATTAAGAAAATTCCATCATTTCCTGAATTTGGAAAAGTCAAATTCCTAAATTCAGCTGTTTCTTCTTCTGGAACAAAAATTAACCAAAACATCTTGGATATGAATTCGAAGAATTCAGTGGATGCTATCAATAATGAAGAAGAGGTTTCAGTCATCAAAGTTTATGGTCCAAGCTTCAAAGAAATTGTATCTGAATCAGTCTCAATTATTGAATTGCCAAATGATTTGAACAATGTTCAAGAATATGAAGAAGGTGAATTGGAAGGTGAAATTGACAATGCCTCTCTTCTAAATATCCCAATTAAATCTACCAGCAATGCTACAGCAAAAGCATGGGAGAAAAAATCTAATATCAATGTTTCCAACTTAGACTTTGGGAAGGACTTCACAGGAGACAACAACGTGGTGAAATTACACTCTGGAATGGAATCAGAGAACTCAAGTAAACTCAGCAAAGCTTTGGTAATAAAAGTATTTGGAGAGAATATACCTTTCCACATAATCAGATTGGAACTCAGGAGGCAATGTTCTCAATATGGTAAATTCCATCTTACTATGCTTGGTTTGGGATGGGTGCTTTGTGCATTTGACGAGCAAGATGCATTAGATTTGGTATTCTTGAATGGTCCATAGTATGTTAGTCATAACATAATAGGGTTGGACAAATGGTCCCCCTCGTTCTCTCCATTATCATTAAAAGGTCTCTTGGCACCGGTCTGGATCAGAATGCCTAATTTGTATCTACAATGTTAGGATGCAATAAACATTTGTAGAATAGCATCCATGATAGGAAAACCTTACATTACTGATGATAATATGTTCCAATGGAGCAGGAGGGACTTTGCGAGGATTTGCATTCGAATAAAACTTGATGAAAGACTTCTAATGGGCGTTTGGGTGGAAGGCTGTGCAGGTAAATTCTTTCAAAGAATTGAGTATGAAAAACTCCCAAACTTTTTCTATAACTGTGGAATAATTGGGCATATGGAGAGTAAATGTCCTAGAATGAAAGATAATCAAACAGCTAAAGAAGTTGAGCTACCCAAAAGCAACTTTGTTCTAGTAATGCAGAAGAAAAATCTGTTGACAACAAATCTGACTACGGGCCTTGGATTCATGTGAACTTCAAGAGGAACAAATCTTTCCAAAAACCAAGGAAAAACTCCATTAATTAGGTTTCAGAAAATGCAGGTAGAAACACAACCTCAACCCAAATCTATAAAAAGGTTTTTAAACCTTTGGATAATGTTGTTATCACCAATCTACCTGACAATTTAGGAATTCTGGAAGCTAATTCCACTCTTATAAAAAACCTAGATGTCTCTACACATCAAACTGATGTCAACAACGACTCAGGTATGAATTATTTAATCCCTTGAGATACTAATAAGTTCAAAGTGCTAGATGAAGATCTTGAAGAAGGAGAACTACCAATCCCTGATATAGATAATGTCCTTCCTGACTTATCTGTTCACAGTTCTTTGTTAAAGAAAGCAGAAACTAAAATTGAGAAAGGATCTGATAATAAAAGGAAGGGACTTAAACAACTTAAAAGTTTAGGTCCTATCAATACCACCACAAGAAGTAGGAAATCTAAAAATGAAGTTAGAGATAAAATGGGGAATCATCCCCCCATTATACCATGATGTCATATGTTTGCTTCTGAAACTGTAGAGGGGCTCGAAAAAAGAGAGCTTCTTTGTACATCAAGGAGTTTGTGAAAGATAATGGAGTTTTATTCTTGGGTTTACTTGAAAATAAAATTATTTCCTTTGATAGTTTAGAAATTAATTCTTTAATTGGAGATGACTAGGACTACTTTCATGTCCCTTCGGAAGGTCTATCTGGTGGGATCGTAGTTCTATGGAGATCAAATGCAGCATCTTTCAAAGTACTTGAATCAAAACAACAATTCATAGTTGGGGACCTTGAATTTTTCAATAAAGGTATTTGGAGAGTTGGAGCAATCTATGCAAGCAACGATGCCTACGAAAGAAGAGCTCCTTGGGAAAGATTGCAAATTTATTCCTCCAAAGATAAATCTATGGTGATTGGTAGTGATTTTAATTTCCTCCTCAATAAGGAAGACAAAAAATTTGGTAAGCGATTCTTCTACTCCTTGGGATCTAGAGAAATGGATCTATTTTTAGCTTCTAATGATCTTCTTGAAGTGGGTCGTGTTGGACCCAAGTTCACTTGGTGCAACAATAAATCTGGAGTTGACAGAATTCTATAATGCTTGGATAGATGTTATCTCAACTCTATGGCTCTTTGCTCCCCTCACCGAATAATGGTCAAGCATTTCTTTAGGATAGCATCGGACCATTGCCCTATCCTTTTCAATCTTTTTGAATGTAAAACTGAATTCAAAAACTTATCCGTTTTTAAGATATGTGGATTTCCAATCCAGCCTCAGCTGCTTTGGTTAAGAAGGACTGGATGAAAAAAACATCAGTAGATTATGGACAAAAACTTAATCTGAAAATGGGAAAAGCTTTGAAAGCACTGTTCTACTAGAACAAAGAGAAACACAAAAATTTATACAATTCTAAAGAAAACATTCTAGGTGATATCCTGGAATTGCAAGACAAGGAATGCAAGGAAGGATTCTTATCAGATGAAGACTCTTGGCTTCTTAAATCAAAAGTTACTGAATACAATTTGATCTAAGCCAAAATCAACACGTGGTGGAGACAAAGATCTAAAATTAAATGGACAACTGAAGGGGATAGCAACACAAAATTCTTTCACACTTATGCAAGTGCTAGAAAGAATACCAATTTCATAGGCTCAATCACCAATAGTAATGGTCAGCTGGTTGAAGATCAACTCCAAATTGAAGAATCTATTGTAAGCTTTTTTGAAAAAAAATGGAAAGACAAAAGATGCAACTTGGATGGTTGGCCCAAACCAATCTTCCTACTGAAAGATGAAGATTCCAATAGTTTAAATAGTGAATTCAGCATCAATGAAATGGAAACTATCTTTATGCAAGCTAGGAACTTCACGTCACCTAGAATTGATGGAATAACATACTCCTGTTGTAGATCTGACTTTTTGGATTTGAATTTTGATGATATCAAACATTCATGATTTTCTATGGTTGTCTTGCCTACTAACTTTTCAGGTTTACAAGATTAAGTGCAACTCAAGTCAGCTCAAGAATGGGTAAATTAAGTCTAAGTCAGTTTGTATATTTTCCCTTTCTTGAGTCTATGTGGTTCCTGATGATGAGAATTTCTAACTAAGAGTTTATATATTTTGGTAACATTGGTCGGGCCAATATTTATATCGGCCCGGACGATCGGTTCAAAAATCTAATCAGGGCATCATGTTTTAGGCAGCCGTCATAAAGCACATCATCTTGGACGATTTTGTATCGCTCAGGACGATAGACTTAAATCAGAAAGAATCTACTGTCATATCTATTTAGAAATTACTTATTTTTGGACATCATCCCGGGGATCAGCCTGGCCTATCTTGGATCGGCTTGGCCGAACCAGCTCAATTTTTCCTAAATAAATATGGTAAATAAGGAAAGAAATTAATAGTGATTTTCACAATCACATCGACCGGGCTGATCGCAGGATCGGCCAGGATGATTTGACATCGGGCAGCTTCTATTCAGGGTGATGTTCAGGATTTTTTTCTCTGATTTGAACTAATCGTCTAGGATGATATCCTATTATCCTAGACGATATGACCAAAAATATTATGATCGTTCTTAATCGATCGGGCTGATTGAGCATAATTTACACTGATCGGCTTGGCCGATATTTATATTGGCCTGGACGATAAAGTTAACAAGTTGTATTAATGAGCTCATTTTGAGATCTTCTATTTAAGCTTTGATAAGACACTTGGTAAGAGTCTTTGGCAGTCATTGTAGCTTCATTCTTTTGGAGAGAACTTGAAGGAGAGCTTCAGAGGGAGAGAGGAAAGGGTGGAGTTTGAGAGAGGGAGAAGCTTTTTGGAAGGGGATTCAAGGGAGTGTGGAGGGGGATTCTACGCAGTTGCTCTGCGAGTTTACACCTTAGTACCGTCGGATTCAAGGCTTATCTTGAGGGAAGTTCACGGAAGAAGAAGATCTCTTTGGTGTCAAAGGACCCGGCTACTCCGCCGCACCGGAGAAGGTGGAAGTGATTTTATAAGCGCTTCTCTGCCTAGCTGTGGGGGATAGAGGAGAGACACCTAGCTTAGTGCAATACTCCGAGGGTGCCTCCGAGGAATGGATGTAGGTCAAGATTTGACCGAACCACTATAAATCTGGTGTGTTCTTTTCTTTATTATTTCCGTATTTAATTTCTGCATTGTATTTTCTTTGTGGTGAACTTTGGTTTGATTTGGGTTCTTTATTGCAAAAGATTTTTTAAAATACCAATTCACCTCTCTCTTAATTAGCCTTGGGCCAGTTCATAAGGGGCCTAACATCCCTAAATAACTTTCAAGTGGGACTAGAGCCGAATTCATAAAAACAATTTTTTGATAACTTTTAAATTTTGATCCATGGTTAATGTTTATAATCATAATATTGTGGAAGGTTATTCAATCACTATACCACCTTTATTTGAAAATATTACTTTTGATTTTTGAAAAATTCACATGTCTACTTTCTTCTAATCAATTGATTTTTGAATGTGGCAAATGATTTTAACTGGTTATTTGGTACCGTCTCATAGTTTAGTTGGAATTAAAATTTATATTCCTTTTAATCAATGGAGTAGAGAACAGAAAATCAATAGTCAATTGAATGCAAAATCTTTAAATTATTTTTTCTGCGCTTTAAATTCTGAAGATTGTATGTTAGTTTCAACGTGCACTACTGGTAAGGAAATTTGGGATAAATTACAATCCATATATGAAGGCACAATTGAAATCAAGCAATCCAAGTTGAATAATTTAATGCATTATTATGAACTATTTTGCATGAAACCTTATGAGACGATCTTAAATATGTATACTAGGTTTATTCAAATTAATACATCATTACATGCTTTAGGAAAAGAGTTCTCAAACTTTGAAAAAACTAATAAAATTCTTCGTTGTCTACTTGATAAGTTTGATGCTAAAGTTATTGCTATTTGTGAATAAAAAAAATTTGAATGAGTATTCTATTGATAATTTGATTGGCTCACTCATTGCCTACGAGCAAAGTTTGGGTCAAAGACTTTTGGTTGCAGGTGAAATGATAGTACTAAATGCCGAAGACATGGAGAAATGTGGCTTAGTTGGCAATGAAAGAGATGACTTATCAAGCAAATTAGAAAGCTCACTAAAACCTAAGCATCAATAAAAGTGGAATAAAGGTAAAAATGGTAAGAATGTTCAGATTTCTTCTGATGTTATTTGTTTTGGATGTAGGAAACCTGGACATCTGAAAAATCATTTCCCTAATTTCAGAACTCGTCCTAGAAAAGAAAAGGCTAAACCTAAGCAAATTATAGAAAGGGAAAGTAATGTAGAGAAAAAAATCTCTTGGGAAGACCTAGCTTCTAAATCATCAGAACAGGAGCAAGATGCTGTTTAAATTCGCTTGTATGTTTATTTCTTTGTATTGTGTTTTATTTTATTTTATTTTTGTTATTTTCTGTGTTTTTGTTTATTTTTCTTCGATTTTGTTTGTTTTTGTTATTACTTTGAAATTTTAAATTAGCTTTTATACTTAGTTTTGTGAAGTTCTCTCTGATCAACACACATGTTCACTTTTCTAAAATTGAAAAACCTACCTCCTATTTTTCTTGAACTCTTATGTAAGTTGTGGTTGAATTCTCTAAAAACAGAGAAAGAAAGAAAACTCATGATTTTGTTTCTCTATATATTTTCTTAAAAAGGTTATTTTACTTGTGATTCAAAATCTTCATCATATTACAAATTGGATTTTGAAACTAATCTTTTTCATCTCCCTACATTTTGTTTATCACATAGAGATCTTTTATAAGTTATTGAATCTACCTCATAATTTTCTTAATCAAATAGTTCGCTTTATTAATAGAATAGGTTTACTTTTGTTTTTAAAATTTTAGAAATGTAGCATATTTAATTTTTTAAAAAAATGGTCAATGATGCCAAATAAATGATGCTAAATCAAAAGATACACAATGATGCCAAATTGACAGAGATACACAAAAATGTATCAAAAAGGAAAAGATGCGAAAAGTGCACCAAAAACTAACAAGATGCATAAAATGAGCCTACAAAGAGTATGCTTATTTTTTCTGTATTACTTAAAGCTTAAGAAAACCCTTGATATTTTCGATACTTGATCTTAAAAATCATGATTCTTGATTCACCAATTTTTGCATTAATCTTCTATTAGATATGTTTTATGAAAGAAGTTTTGAGAAATTAGTGTTTCTTCTTCTAATGTTTTCCTTGATTTAGATATTGGATTAAAAAGTTTTTGAGCCTTTAAGAACTTGAGCTTGGATTAATAATTTCTGAATTTCTAACCTTTTTTAGATTATGCGTTGTCAATCCATTCTTTACTATGTTTTTGAATAAAATCAAGAGGTAACTTTTTCATTTTAAGAATATTTAATTTTTTCTTCACTTGATCAGGGATCATTTTTTGTCTTTTAATCATTTTATTATCCTGATTTTTTGTGCCCCTTCTCTTTTTGATAATGTCAAAGGAGGAGAATGTACTGTTGTATTTATATCTTTTTTTCTTTCAAAAATTTAAAAATAACAAAAAAAAATTAATTTCCCCTATTTTTTAAAGTTTTATTTTAGTAAGGGGAGATTAGGAGAAAATATTTTAATTATTGCAAATTCAATTCGTAATATTTGCCATCATAAAAAAGGGGAAAATTGTTGTAGATCTGACTTTTTGGATTTGAATTTTGATGATAGCAAACCTTCATGATTTTTTGTGACTGCCTTGCCTAATAACTTTTCAGGTTTACAAGATCAAGTGCAACTCAAGTCAGCTCAAGATTGGGTAGATTAAGTCTGAGTTAGTTTGTATCTTTTCCCTTTGTTGAGTCTATGTGGTTCCTGATGCTGAGAATTTCTAACTTAGAGTTTACTGATTTTGGTATCATCGGTCGGGCTGATATTTATATCAGCCTGGATGATCGATTCAAAAATGGAAACCCTAATCAGGGCATCATGTTTTAGGCATCCATCATAAAGCTCATCATTCTGGACGATTTTGTATTCGCAAGGATGATATGCTCAAATCAGAAAGAATCTGCCGCCAGATCTATTTAGGAATTACTTATTTTTGGACATTGTCCCAGGGATCGGCTAGCCTATCTTGGATAGGCCTGGCAGTTCCAACTCAATTTTTCTAAATAAATATGGTAATTAAGGAAAGTAATTAATGGTGATTTGCACGATCACATCAGTCGGGCCAATCGCAGAATCGGCCAGGAAAATTTGACATCGGCCAGCTTCTATTCAGGGTGATGTTCAGGATGATTTTTCTCTGATTTGAACTAATCGTCCTGGACTATATCCTATTGGTATGGACGATATGACCAAAAATCTTCTGATCGTTCCTAATCGACCAGGCTGATTGAGCATAATTTACGCTAATCAGCCAGGACGATAAAGTCAGCAAGTTATATTAATAAGCTCATTTTGAGACCTTCTATTTAAGCTTTGATAATACACTTGGTAAGAGTCTTTGGTAGCCATTGTAGCTTCGTTATTTTAGAGGGAACTTGAAGAGATAGCTTAAAAGTGAGAGAGGAGAGGGTGGGGTTTGAGAGAGGGAGTAGATCCTTGGAGGGGATTTCAAGGGGGTTTGGAGGGGGATTCCTCACGGTTGCTCCGGCGAGCTTGCACCTTAATACTGTCGAATTCAAGGATTGTCTAAAGGGAAGTTCACGGAAGAAGAAGATCTCTTTGGTGCAAAGGACCTGGCTACTCCGCCATACCGAGGAAGGTGGAAGTGATTTTGTAAGGGCTTCTCCGCCTAGCTGTGGGGGCTAAAAGAGAGGCACCTAGCTTAGTGCAATACTCGGAGGGTGCCTCCGAGAAGTGGACGTAGGTCAAGATTTGACTCAACCACTATAAATCTGGTGTGTTCTTTCCTTTATTATTTTCGCATTCAATTTCCGCATTGTGTTTTCTTTGTGGTGAACTTTGGTTTGCATTGGCTTTTTTATTGCGAAAGATTTTTTAAAATGCTAATTCATCTCTCTTAATTAACATTGGGCCAGTTCATAAGGGGCCTAACATCCCTAATGAACTTTCAACTCCTTCTTTAAGGGGTATTGGAACATTGTAGAGGCTGGCTTATGGAATGCACTAAACCAATTTTTCAAAACAGGAATCATGAATTCAAAATGGAAAGAAACCATAGTGGTGCTGATCCCCAAGGTATTAAATCCTTAAACCCCTTCGAACTGTAAGCCAATTAGCCCATGCAATGTGATTTATAAGGTTGTTGCAAAATTGATAGTCAATAGACTATCTCCATCATGCCTAAAATCATCACTATTGAACAAGCGGCATTTTTTAAAAATAGATCCATGTCTAATCACATTCTGGTAGCACACAAAATTTTCACATATTCAAGTTTTCTAAAGCCTCAAAAGGGTTGGTTTCCTTTAAATATGATATGGAGCAAGATTTTGATTCAATGGGTTGGCCAACATTGGAAAAAGCCTTGCAATATTTCAGTTTTCCTCAGACATTATCCAAACTGATCCTAGAATGTGTAAAGAGCCCAAAATTCTCTGTGTTGATTAATGGGAACTATTCTAGATGGATTGAAGCCAAATGTGGATTCCGGCAAGGGTGTCCCCTATCCCCTTTCATGTTTATTCTTTTTGCTCAACCTCTTACTAATGCTTTCTATCAAGATGGAGAGGAGATTGGAGTCCGGATCAATAAAGACAACCTAAAGATCTCCCATTTACTATTTGTAGATGACATCATAGTTTTTTCACAAGCTAATATATCCTCTGTTAAGAAGATCAAGAGTATTATGGAGAATTTTTGCTCCTGGATGGGCCAAAAAATTATTGAAGAAAAATCTTGTATTTTGTTTGGGAAATATGTTAGAAGAAGGAAGAAAAAATTAATATCTCGTATCATGAGATTGAATGCAGTCAAAGAACTTCTTTATAAGGGCACTAAAATAGCTTTAAGAAGACTTAATGGTGAGGACTTTCATTGCATTATTGATAAAGCTATTAAAATGTCCAATATCTGGGGATTAAAATTAATCTCTTTGCCTGGAATAATTCACTTGGTTAATTCGGTATTGCTTTCCGACTCTATCCATCATTTTACTCATACATTGGTTCCTAAAAGTATTCTTGGAGATTTAGACAGAATGTGCAGAAACTTTATTTGGAACAAATCAAATGGAGATTTTGGCATCCACTACATGAACTAGAAAACTATGTGCTTACCAGTTGGCGGTGGAGGACTTCACTCTTGCATTGATAAAGTTGGCCCTCTTAGAGCTAAACTTGCTTGGAGATATAATCAAGAAGAAGAATCTCTTTTACACAAAATTCTATTTCCAAAATTTGGTCAGCTTTTTGGAAACATATTCCATACAAATTCTGGATCAATTGCTTGGAAAATAATTAAAGATGGAGAAGTATTTTTAAAGCCAATTGTCAGATGGGAGATAGCTAATGGAAATCTTATAAATGCCAACAATGACATTTGGATACTTGATAAAAGATTAAACAAATGGCCTTCCTTTGTTAATCCTTTGCTTACAGATGAGATTAATGTGGACAGATTTGTCTCAGGAAAAATCTGGAATATTGCAGAACTCAATGTTTACTTTGGTAAAGATCTTGTTGATTTGATTTGTCAAATTCCAATCAATCCAGATCTTCAATTTGACAACATGGATTTATTGTTTAAATTCTCTGGAAAATCAATTTCTAAACTAGCTACTGAAGATTCACTTCAAGAAACCAACCAAGTTGCATATTGGAAATAGATAAAGAAGGCTAAAATACTTTCTCGGGTTGAAGGATTTTGGTGGAGATTGTTCAACAAAGCAATACCAACCTTTGACTTCCTTATCTATAGAAGATTACAAATGTACAATGGTTGTCCAAGGAATTGTAATAAGCAAGAAGATGTTGAGCATGTAGTAACTAAATGTAGTAAGCTTGTAAGCATTTTTCAAAATCTGGAAAAATGGGGTTTTATATTTCCCATATTCATTTCTATGGAGGATTGCTTGGATTGGATATCAATTCAAAACTCTTGGACAATCAATTTATTTTGTAATGTAATATACTTTTCTTGGAAAGAAAGAAACAAATCGGTGCATGAAGGAAAGGATCATTCTCCTATTTTCATTGCTTCTGAAGCTATTAGCCTAGCTTCATACTCAGCTCACTATTATGGCTTTAAAACGAGTAAATGGGTTGCTAATCAGCATCATTTGCTGTTGAATAACCATTGGCATCCCCGTACACTCGATTGGATAAAAGTTAATGTAGATGCTTCTTTATTAAAATCAAACAAGGGAAAAATTGGAGGTGTTTTCCAGGAGTGCAAAGGCCGGTTTCTGTTGGCTTTTGGACAATCTTGCATTCATTGGGATATCTCAAGACTTGAACTTCAAGCTATTCAAGCTATTAAAGGAGTAGTCAAAGATTGGATGCATAACTACAAAGGTATCATAATCGAAAGTGAAAATTCCAACATCATTAAGCTTTTTCAATCGGTCTACTACAAAGGTAAAAACGATTTGGATTTTGTTTTTTCAGATTTCCATAATATCATTTTCAATTGTATTGATAGAAATTGCAATAAATTAGCGGATCTATGTGCTAATTATGCAATCTTTAGCTCTTTCATTTGGGACGACTTAGTACTTCATAAGGTTCCTTCCTTTTTTTATTTCTAACTAAAGGAGGAATCTGACGGCATTGGTTAGTTTTTATCTTTTTATTAAAATTAATGCATAGATTGCATTTTCCTAAAAAAAATATGGAATCAGTAAATAAAACATAAAAGAATAAAATATTATAGTTTAACTAATTATATAATTGATTTAATAATATAGTAAATTTGTAAATAAAATAAATTCTTCCTTAGCAACAGTGCCAGAAACTTAATGGGAGCGGTGGAGTAACCTTAAGAATTACAAAAATGATTTAGGGCTCTATCAATTCTTAAGCAATAATTAAGTTTTATTTGATATAAACATTATAAAAAACCCACTTAATATATATAAGTATATGTACTGAATCAAAAAATATATTGATAGATTAGAGTATCAATCGCACAAGGAAAATTATTGACTTGCAAAAATAAGTATTCTCTACTTCAACTACTACAATTATCCTACTCAATTAAAATAGGATTTGGTGGAGATTCAATCACTTAATCTAAATAAAAAATAATTAAAATAAAATACTATTTGGATAATTTTTTTTTGATTGATGGAATGTAATTATAATATATTTCCTTATAATTCTCTTTTATATTAATGCTATTTAGAGCATATGATTCACTAATTGCTCAGTTAAGTGTGAAGAGATAAATAATAGATTAAACTCTTCCAACCTCAATATAATTCTACACTCGCAGAGTATGTCACCCTATAAAAATCTTAAAAGAGTAAGTAAAGCGTGTACTGTTAAAATGCCCTTATGAAAATTCATCTACATAAATTTGATACATGATAAATACTATGTCTATGCTTGCATCATACCAATCCAACATCCATTGTTGTGCCTTCTTTCCTATTCCTAGGCTCCACATTAAATTCTGATATTCATTACACATATGACCACTATGTTCATTAAATAAAAGCTTGGTCTGTTGAAAACATCATGGAAATATTGATGAAAAGAACTCATTAGTACATCATATTTCATTTACACCATCAATCCAAAACTAAAGAATTTAGCCAGACATGAAGAACAAGTGAAGCATATTCATTTTTATTAATTGCATAAAAGAAAGAAGGTACAAAACAAAAGATGTAAACGGATAGGTTTAATGATCTCCTCTACACTTCTCCTGGAACTTACAAAATTGCTTCCATGAACACAAGCCAAACAATCTAATGGAATGTATCTAGTACTTCTCTAAATTCCCTTAGTTTTCACTCCAAAGAAAAAATACGGAAGAATAATAAATAATGAAATTAAAAAAGCGATTGAGTTGTTCTACTAGCATTTTAAATAAACTATTTATAAAAAAAATACAAAAAAAATGAATTCTTGTGCAGTGGAACTGAAGACACTAGTGCCACAAAGCCCATAAAATGAACTAATCCAGCAACACTGAAGGGTTTCTTCTATTGCAGCACTTTCTTGCTTGGACCCATTTTTTAATGAATCGAAATGTCACCTCACTGGAAGATCGTGTCCTAAACAATTATAACTATATTGCCGCGATGCTACTAAAGTTTAGCCATGCTAGAATTTGGCAGTGCGGTGCGGTGTAAATAAAGAGTAGGCTTTGCAGTGTTGTCTCCTCTGATTTTGTGGCATTGGAAAGTTGGGTGTGCTTTGCGGTGCTGACTCCTCCAACGTTGTATTGGTGTAAAATAGAGAATGGACACCACCATGTCCATATTTGGGCGCTCTGACGGTGTCAATAATGGTGCCGCGGTGGTATTGTGTCTAAGGCCACGGTGCTAAACAATACTTTAAAAATCTTAATCATTTTCTGTATTTTCCTACACAAACACAACTAAAATAACACATTTTCACTGATAAATTAATACATAAAACATAAAATTATTTACATTTATCACATTTCAAGTTCATTTTTTACCCAAACTCACTCAAAGTTGAGATTAGAATTCTAAGCTAAATCGAGTTAATAAAAAAAAAACCTATAGGGTGATCTAAGTTTTTCAAAGGTTGTCAAGTAAGATTGCTTGAAAATTAAAAAAGTATGTTAGAAATCCAAGCAAAAGGTTGTTTTGTTCAAATATTCTCGAAGTGAGAAAATGAAAGGAATATTCCAAACTTCACTATATGTTGAGAATTTGATTTATCATAAATTTATTAGCATTTTTACGTATAGTAAGCATAACTAGATAAGAAGGTAAATTCTAAGAAGATGCTTTTTAGGACCCTGCCATGTTACTAATAGTTTATTCATGACAAAACCAAGCCTTCTCAATGGATAAATTAGGATCATAACCCCAATTCATATATGATATGATCATCTTTAACTTTATATTAAGATCATATTCAATGGTCTTCTCCTTAATTTTATGTCTAATGAATCATGATTGAGCTTATGGATGATCTTTTGATCCAACATCTAAGGTATTATTGTGCTCTAATTCAAGACTCGTGATCTCTGGCACACGAAAATTTTCTAAATTTGTTAGCTCGTAAGTTCCACGAGCATTTCGCTAAAGATAAACTTTCTTTGATTTCTTCACAATACGTTAAAAAGTCTTCTTTATCATTACACAAATATGTAACATCCTCTTCAACTATTTTCGAATTCGAGGTAGATCACAAATTGGTTTGTTCATCTCTAATAGATGCCTTGTTATTGAAGCATTCATGAAACCGCAATCATATATAGTCTTTATGTCCATAACATTACATATTTGTACAAGTGACATTTCTATATCATCACTTTATATATAAGATTTAATTATGAGATCTTTGCAGATAGATTTCTCTGCACCATTATTCTCTTGCTCCTTTTTTTATGTGCCCGACCAACTAATATATCTATCTTTTTTGCATTCTCCTATATATAATATATAAGAACATAGAAAAATAGATTTATCTAGAAAAAATAATTCATTTTTCTATAATTTCACTATCATTTGAATATGGTTCAAAATTAGAATAAAATCAGACGAAGTGGAGGAGGTGTGTGGAACCAGATGGAAGAGGTGTGTGGAAGCATGTAATTTTAAGGAATGAACATTGGACGTGTCTTATTATATTGTAGCTTCTGATTAGGTATATTTAATGCCATTATTGCATGCGTTCGAAGATATCTCTCATGTCATCGTGATTTACTTATTTTGCCTCACCTCCACTTGCTCAGCTCGTGTGGTCGTTTATTTTTCGGTGCATCCTTCGGTGCATCTCAGCTCGTGTGGCATATTTAATGCCGTTATGCGGTCAAATAATTTACTGCTATTATTCACAGTAATAGATTGTTATTTCTACTTTACCTAAAGATTTATCCATTATTAGAACATTAATTAGTGACTCGGACAAATTGGACGTATACCTGCTCCGAAGACAAATGCTTGGCGAGAATTCTTTGATCCATATATGCATGCTGATTATTGCACCTTTCAAAATTATGTGAAGAATTACCTTACAAGAGTCTGAAGTTTCGTTTGAGGCTAAATTATTATATGGAGGTCAATCTAGGCATGTCACATCACCAATTTATTATGTATTGTTACTGTATATCGTTGTACATAGGTTGACACGGCGAGTCCTGATTGATCTCCAAAGAGTCTGGTGACCGAATGTAATAGTTTCTCTCGTTTGAGAAAGCTTTCTTATTTCTTATTAGAGTAACTTTCTATCATAAAAAAATATAATTCAAGAAATTTTTATACCTGAAAATTACTTTAAAAAGCAATAAAAAATATATCCTAAACGAGGCTGAGTCCTTGTTAATCAAGATGTACAAGATTATATATTTAATTTTAACATTTAAATATTTATAAAAATAGTTTGCCTTTTTTTAACTTTTACCAAAATATTAAAATTAACGATAAATTTTTTTTTTATTGCCAACCATTTGAAAGAAACATATGTAAATACATAAATTTTTTTCTTCATATTTTTAAGATGACCCATAAGTCTATTAAAATTTTTTTTTTTTTTTAAAGACATGTTGCAGCATTCTTAGAAAAAATATTTAATTAGTTACCATTTTACTCATTTAAACTGTATAAAAGAAATTTCATAAAATTTTAGGTACAACACCGAAATCCCACATTGATAAATATATAGAAGCATCTTGGCCATAGATGTTCGCTAACAACTTCATTAATAACAATATTTAGGTTTTGTTTATAATAGCTTTCTTACTCTTCTTAAAATAATTCCTTAATAAAAAAAAATTATTTTTATTCTAAAAACTGATTTAAGAATTAGTAAGAAAATCAACCTAAACGAAGCCTTAAAATAGATTTTTCATGATCATTTATGAAAGGTCTTGACTTGTTCTTGTCATTACATCTCCTGTTCTCTACATTTCGTTACATTTTTATCTCAAAATGCTCTTAGTTTATAGAGGAGTTTATGCAAATAAAAGTCATGAATTTATCATATTTATTCCAAAGATCGATAATGCATTTATTTCTACCGATCCATTAATGAAACTTTTGATCTACTATTTTTCCCTTTGCCTTTGCTCATTTCGTGTCATTTTCAACGTGGTATGTTAAAATCTTCAATTATGATTGCTTGTTATCTATCCCCACTATTATCTCACATTCGAATGCCCAAACTAGCTTTAGTCTAGGCTTGTTAAACTTGGAGAGATATTATCTTATTAAATCATAATCAAGGAAGGGTACAACAAACCATAAATCATTACATGAAATTTCACTTTTTCACATTGTTTTGAAAATCAGATCATACCAGCCAGCTCAAGGGGTTCAATCGGGAATCAATTAGCTAGCCAGACCAAATTTTTTCTAGAACCGTTTTCGCATTGAACAGAAAAAAATGGTTTTCGAACCGGCAGTTCAACCAACAAATTGTTAAACGTGTCCCAATTTTTAAAAATCGGCTAGTTCAATTATTACCTTATTTACATAATTAAATAAATAAGTTTAATATAAAATACTAAATATAATAAATTAATTTTAATTAGTATATTATATTTTAATTTTTTTAAAAAAGTTATATTAATCATTTATCATACAAGCTCCAAATAAACTTATTCTGACGGTCTCAGCTACGAACAATTATTACGTCCTCCGACCGAATGTAGAGAAACATTCGGTCGCAGGCAAAAAACGCGCAGTACCGAGGTGTACCGAGTTTTATTTTTTTAACATATGTTTATATTATTCATAATTATTATTTAAATAATTTTAATATTTACTAAGTCATCCATTTCGATTGGTTCAACCTTGGTTGAGCTATTAAACTTTGAATTTTTTTTTTGTACGATCTCCTGTCTGATTTTCGAAACCTTCTCTTTCAAACATCCATTTCCATCAAAAAAAATAAAAAAAAAAATCAATCAATGAAGAAAAATTCCGATGGATTATCATGCGCTGTCAAATGGCTCACAAGAAAAAAACTTTTTTACATATTAAATTCTGCCATTTCCAAAAGATTTTTTTATGGAAGTTTAAAGAAAACACTAATAGAGTAAAAAACTTTGAAAAAATAAGCCACCAGCTACTTTTTCGACGATAAACAAACCGTTGGTATTAAATTTAGGAGATGTCTTGTTGGTCGAAAAATAAATGTAGTGCAAAATAAATAATGTAAAATAAATGAAGTGTAAAGCAAATATTTTGAGCCTTTTTGGTTGGCTGTAAAATGAATACAGGGAAACTATTTTTTATGTTTGATTGGATGTATGGTGAGAGAGCCAAAATTATTTGAATCGACATGACGAACTATCACGGTCGCTTGGGACGAAGAGGGAAGAAGCGGATGCATATGCTAAATAGTGGTTGTTGTCTGAATTGGAGCAGAGGCGGGAGAACTGGGGAAATCGTTGGATGATCCGGCCATTCCGTGCGGCTAAGGGAGACAAGGCTTTGGCCCTTCTGTGGAACAAAGAGACGAGGCTTTGGCCCTTCACATGTAGAACAAATAGAGAGGTTGAAAGCAATCCCTGGTATAGAACTCTACCTCACCCGAAGCAGAACAAAGAAACAAAAAAGTATTCATGTGGGCTGCTCTCTCTCCCTCACCCGTTGAATTGTTTTTCTCACGATTTAAGCAAGTTCACTTTACCCGTAAAATGAACTAAAACGGAGAATTTCAAATACATTAAGGAATTTACTTCACTTTTCTCAAGTATCCAACCAAACATCAAAAAGTTATAAATAAATTAAAAAAAAAAAAACATTCATTTTTCCTTCAACAAAAAAACTCCCTTAATCTTTAATGTATGAACAAAACTTTTATTGTATGGTTTCTTCGAAAAAAAACGAATTAGTGACCATTTTAGTCATTTGAACCATTAAAAAAATTATAAAATTGCAGCCAAAACACCGAAATCCCATCTTGATTAATAAAAGTATCTTGGTTGTAGACTTTCACTAACAACTTCATTAATGACAACATTTAAGAAACGGGTGAAAATTACTAATCCAAACCTAACCCGCTAGTAACTCAAATGATCGGAACCTGACACATTTTGGATCAAATTGACAAGATTAGGTTTTGGCCAATTTTGGTTCAGATTCGAAGTCAACCCCGTCTACCAATTAATTTTGACACCCCTGATGTTCATAAGGTCATTGGTCATATAATGCCCCAAGACCTAAAATAGGAATTTGAACATACTTTTCTTAAACTTCTAGACCTATTATTATTTACAGAGACAGCTAATCTACCCAAAGAATATACTAAACACTCAGAGTGCAGAAACCATAATTTCTTTCTAAAAAGGACCCTGGATCAACTAGGATCAATAGTTTAAATTATAATGTTTCTAGCAAAATATCAATATAGTGTGAACTATACAATCAAAAGTACATTTCAAAACCAAGCTTCCAGCCTACTCCACATAACTCTTACCATTACCTAAAATGTTATAAATAAAAGGAGTATAAAACTCACTAGGTCAATCCTAATTCCCCATAATAGAGTTTATTTCACAATAAAAATGTAATGGAAAAAAAATGTCAAAAGTACTTTTTAACGTACAGTTTTATGTAGACTAATTCACGTATGAATGAAAAAATGCACATACATCAATGCCCCTTATAACTTACAAATTCCACCTCCCACCTATTGAATACAAGTGTAAAGCAAAGCTAGCGCAAAACAGAGCATAGTCCAATACAAAGTCATCACAGAATTGAAATAATACAGAGTAATCAAATACATATATATAATTACCTTGGGCCCAAGCAGAGAAATTTCCATAATTGAGCTCTAGAATGTCATGAAATGTATGATAAAACAAATGTAATATGCAATGGAAATATTTTTAAAAATTAGAGACTAATTATCCATTTCTAAAAAAAACTAACATTATAGTTTCTATACAACGTTTGTTAGAAATTTATCATATTTACAAAGATTGTACAAAATACTAAATTAACAAGCTTTCTTAACACTATTGAGGTTAAAAAATATCACTATTTTCTAGAATAGGTAAAAATTCATATAAAGAAAATTGACCTATGAAATTTTGCATTCTTACAACCAAATTGTTTAGAATAGAGAATATAACATCATACTAAAAGTGACAAGGTGAAAACTTTCCAAAACTTAAGAATAATACTTCTAAAAATATATCTTTCATTATATACTTTGCAATAGAAATAAAAATAGGATATAGATTGCCTACCTCAAGCTCGACAATTTTCCTAATTGACTAGATGGACGATTTTCTTTTTCCTTCTCTTTCCTTCCCTTTCTTTTCTTTCTTCCTTGACATGTGGCTAGTCGAATGTGTTATTGAACTTTTTTTCTAAGAAATGCAAATTGCATTAAAAAGAAGAAACAACTATTACAAGCTAGAAAGCAAAAACAAACCCTATAAAACTATCATAATGGATATGCGATCCACTAAATCCCATTTTAAATCCATTGGGATGATGGGGACATCAAATATTGAAACAACCTAAAAGGTTGATTAGTATCTCAGAGTTCCCAAAAGATAGAAAATGAAACCTAGTAAAAATCCCATATTTCATTACAATAATTTCAAAAAGGAAAAAAAACCTACAAGAAAATCAAACAAACAACAAACTATTACAAGAAAAATAAAAAGAACAACTAAAATATCTGTCAAAACATCAAAAGGATCACCATCAACATCCTTTGAGATCAACAAGCTCCAATCAAGTGTAGAAACCACTGAAACCTCAATGCAACCAACAACAACCACCATGGACAAACAAAACAAAGTCGACAAAGCAATATCACCGACTCCCACATCAAGAGTCCAAGAATAGACCTCTTCACAACCAAAGTCATATGAATTGATAATCACCACCACACACCTCACTCTGGCAAGTAAACAACCAGTAATGATCAATTCCTTCAAGTCTTCAAAAAATAAGACTTGTTCTTCAAAGAACATCTCCATTCCCTTCAAGTCTTCAACCATCACGACATGAACTTCAAAGATCAAAGCAATAGCATCCATAGATTTAGTTGGGATATGATCCCATCTAAAGCCATCACCAATACGTCCAACAACAAACACCTGGACGATCCAAACAAAGTCGACAAAACAATAACACCGATTCCAACATCAAGAGGCCAAACTGCAGCCTCAACACTACTAAAACCATACAAAATGATAATCATCACCACACACATAACCCTGAAAAGAGAAAGACCAGTAATATTCTAATCCTTCAAGTCTTCAACAAACAAAACCCAATATTCAAAGGACAAAGAAGTAACATTCGCAAGCCTGGATGGTATAAGCTCCCACCTAAAGCTAGCTCCAATACGTCTAGGAGGATCCAAACAAACGTGATGCAGGACTACGTACGAATGCAATGTTTGTAAAGGTTTGCACAACACTTGATTAGAATAGCAATGAGG
Organism: Dendrobium catenatum; assembly: GCF_001605985.2. Classification (NCBI taxonomy): domain Eukaryota; kingdom Viridiplantae; phylum Streptophyta; class Magnoliopsida; order Asparagales; family Orchidaceae; genus Dendrobium; species Dendrobium catenatum. The sequence continues at coordinate 2,957,847 of NW_021318693.1, forward strand.
AAACCATTAGCATTTTAAAACAACAAATAAAACAAGAAAGGGGTCACACCCACTTAGGCTAAATCACATAACCAGAGATTTGGAAAACTTTCAAAATAAATTAGTAAATCACGTTATGCCGAAATAGTAGTTTCAATATAATCCCTAATCTAACAATGAGAATTAGAAAGCATAAAGGCACACTCAAAACCCTACGTTTACTAAGCTTAGCAGAAAGCAGGGAGGGTCATCCTTCGTGAATGCAATCAAGCACAAAATAAAGTTTAGACTTCAGAAATATGTTGAAAAGGGGAAAAGGGAACCTTTGTTAAGGATTAGTGGAGATCCTCCACTCAATGTCTTCAAAGTGGTCGTTAATTGCCTCAACCAAGATATTTAGAAAACGCTCGATGTAGTTTTCGATGGTGCGATCGCCCTTGTATTAATGTCGAAGAAAGTTGACCGGAGAATATCCACAAAGCCGTCCTCATCATAGGTTAGGCCGTATTCAGTCTTTGGATCCGCCATTAATAGATGTTAGGTGACAAATCTCCTCCCAAAATCTGAGAACAAATTTCAGATCTTGTCCAAAATCTGAGAGAGATTTCTGGTTTCTCTCTTTAGAAAAATAGGGATAGTGGAGAGAGGATGAAGGCTTATAACTCAAGAGGGGAGTTTAAGGGGAAGAGGGAATTTGATAGAGAGGGGGCGGGTATGGGAGAATAGGCCGGCGACAACGATGAGGAAGTAGGGAATTTATTTCCTAATACCCATTATTACGTTTGGAAAGAAATAAGATGGCATGAGGGCTTTGAAATTTTCGGCCAAGTAGGGAAAATAGGATTTGGAAATATTTCCTAAAGGAAGACTTAGGTTTAGAAAATAATTAAGGAAGCATTAATGGGCTAAGAGAGAGGGGCCGGCGGCAGCATGGTGGGGTGTGGGGTTTGATTGCCAAGTGTACAAGCTTGCCTAAATTAGATTAGAATTTAGGAAAGTATTTAATTGACTCTATTTGAATTTGAATTCAAAATAATGTTAATTTAGAAACTTTCCAAAAATAGATTGACTAATTAAGGAAAGATTTCAAAACTCAAATTGTTTGAATTTTAATTTCGAATCAACCCCGAAATTTGGCAAACCGAATTTGGCAAGGGAGCAAGGGGGAGTTGACTGGAAGGGGGGTGGTGGATGGTGGGGTTCGGCCAAGGGGCCGATCGGCCCAATGGGAGTGGAGTTAGTGGAAATATTTTGGGGTGATTCAGGAAAAGGGCTTGGGGAATTAGGGAGGGGAAAATAAGGTGGATGGGAAGAGATGGCCTATGTTTTAATGGTGAGGGAGGACGAGGATGAAAAGATAAAGACAACAAACCACGAACCCGGCCGTTTCCAAGGTTATTGGGTAATGTGCTCTCCCTCTCCTAGGGATTTCTCTCTGATCTCTCAAGCTCTCTCAAGAACTCCAAGCAAGAAAATAAAATTCTCAATTAATCATCCATTCATTCATTCCCTTCAAAAATAAAGCATGAGGCTATAAATATAGCCAAGTATAAGGGACTTATGAAAATAAAAGACAAAATTTTCCTCCGGGCTTATGTACGACATCTCCCACAAAAAAGGGTACAATTGAAAAACAAATACATGACACTGAAAATAAAAAAAAACGTAAATAAAAAAATAACATAAATAACTCAAAAGTATAAAGACTTGATCGTGGCCATAGATCGGCGGCCATGCCTCTGATAAACCTTCCACAAATTGATGTCCCCATCATTCTCCTGGGGTGGGAGAAAACTCGACTCCGTAGAGTAAGTATCTATGGTGATCTCATAGATCTCTAGTGCATCTGGGTCAATCGGCTGCAACTCCTCACGATCTAGCCATGTATCCTCTGACTCGCGCGGGCTTTCCTTTTCACCAGATCAAATACCTCCTTCATCCACCTTCTCTTGTGGATATGATCTCATCACTTAGGATTGCATCTACCTGCTCTGCCATTGGTGATTTAGGAATATCTGATAGTGGAGGTAGGTTTGGGATCTCACAGGGTGGGTTCACACAAGGCTGTTTTATAAGTGGATTTGGCGGTTAAAATAAGGACCTTCATATGCAACTAAGTCTTCTATGTTAAAAGAGGGATTTATATTGAAATATGCAGGTAGATCTACTACATAGGCATTATCGTTAGTTTTCTTAAGTATTTTGAAAGGTCCAAGTCTCTTAGCATGCAACTTCTTAACTATTCCTGGCCGGAACCGTTCTGGACGAATCCGCACCATCACGGGGTCACCAACCTCAAAAGATTTAAAGCGCGTTTCAAATATGCATGTAGTTTATATTCATTATTATTCATTTCGATTTGTTGTGAATTTTTTTTTTGTAGTTCATGCAAATGAGATGCAAATGATGATGCAGACTCAGAAATCCTAAACCTAGAACACATGGGTATCAAATCTAACGGCTGTCTAGGTCTGAACTCGTGTACAATTTCAGAAGGACTCAAGACCCGTGGTCCGGTTAATGGAATTATTATAAGCAAACTCAACATCAGGAAAAATAGAATCCCAATCTCTAATGTGCTCGTCAACTAAAGACCACAACAAATTACCCAAACTTCTATTAACTACCTCGGTCTGACCATCAGCCTGTGGGTGAAAGGCAGTGGAAAATTGTAGTTTGGTGCCCATTTTCATCCACATGGTTTTCCAATAATACCTAGTGAACTTCACATCCCTATCCGATATAATGGTTTTGGGTAAATCATATAGACAGACGACCTCATTGAAGTATAACTTCGCCATGTGAGAGGCATCAGATGTTTTGGAGTAAGGAATAAGTGTTCCATTTTGAAAAATTGATCAACTACAACACAAATGGCATCGTTCTTACGGAGTGTCTTGGACAGGCCTAAGATAAAGTCCATACTAACATCCTGCCAAGGACAACTAGGGACAGGTAGACCCGTATTTTGCTTACATTGGTTGGCCAGTTGGCAAAAGTGACACTAACTGACCAGCCGACCAACATCTCTTATCAGGCTGGGCCAATAGAAGCGATACTCCATGAATTCGATAGTTTTGTCCCATCCAAAGTGCCCAGTGAGGCCTCTAGTGTGGGGTTCCTAGACCAGAAATTCCCTAAGGGAGGTGTTCGGAATACAAAGCCTCTGGGCTTTGAAGATATTCCTCCAATAGGAAATCTTCCACAAGGCACACGCTGCATGTGGACAAGAAAGTGTAGTTCTCCTTGAAGCCGGGGCATTCCAAATTATCCCTCTTTATTTGGTCAAATCCCACGACTTCTGCTCTCATCTTAGTGGTAGTCATCATACGACGACTGAGAGCATCGGCAGCCTTATTTTCAACTCCTTTCTTATGTCTAAGGGTGTATGTGTATTCCTGAAGGAACTCAACCCATCGATCATGACGTGCATTCAACTTCTTTTGGGAGTTGATATAACGTAGAGTTTTGTGATCCGATAAAATGACAAACTCTTGCGGGAGCAAGTAGTGTCGCCAATAACGGAGTGATTGGATCACGACGTAGAACTCTTTGTCATACGTGGAGTAACACTGTCGAATATCATTAAGTTTTTCACTGAAGTAAGCTACTGGGTGACCTTCATGGGAGAAGACTTTTCCAATTCTGACCCTCGAAGCGTCGCAAGTCACTTCAAAGACTTTGAAGAAATTAGGAAGTCGCATCACTGGGGCTTCCACCATCTTTTGTTTGATCTCATCAAAAGCTTGGGTGGCGGCCGGGGTCCAATGGAAATCACCCTTCTTTAAACAATCAGTGATATGAGATATAATAGTGCTAAAGTTCTGAATGAATCTTCTATAGAAGGTGGCTAATCCGTGGAAGCTGCGGTCTTCTAGGATATTCTGAGGGATAGGCCACTCCACTATGGCCCTCACCTTTTCGGGGTTTGCGAAAACCCCTTGGGCTGAAATGATGAAGCCCGGGAAAATGACGCGATATACAAGGAAGGTACATTTCTTCGGATTGGCATATAGTTGCTCATTCCTTAAGACCTCACAAACTTGCCTCAAGTGGCCTAAGTGCTGACTAATTAACTGACTGTAGATAAGAATTTCGTCAAAGTAGACGATGACAAACATTCCCATAAATGGGCGCAGCACTTGAGTCATGATCCTCATGAAGGTACTAGGAGCATTAGTTAGCCCAAAAGGCATGATTAACCATTCATAGAGACCATCCTTGGTCTTGAAGTCAGTTTTTCATTCATCTCCGGGTCGGATCCGAATCTAGTGGTACCCACTTTTGAGATAAATTTTGGAGAATAGTGTGGCACCTGTCATCATATCATGCATATCATCAAGCCTCAAAATAGGGAATCGATATTTGACGGTGATCTTGTTAATAGCATGGCTATCTACAAACATTCTTCACGATCCATCCTTCTTCGGGGTGAGAAGGGCTGGCACCTTCTTCGGGGTGAGAAGGACACGATCCATCCTTCTTCGCAGGGACTCAGATTCTCCTTAATGAAACCTCGCTGCAGTAACTCATCAACCTGTGTCTTAAGCTCGGCATGTTCCATGGGATAATGTGGCAGGTTTGGGAGGGAGGCTCCAGGGACAAAGTCTATGGCATGTTGAATGTCTCTAAGTGGTGGTAAATGATCTGGAAGATCATCAGGAAATACATCAGCATACTGCCCATAAAAATGTGGACATCGTTATCGTACACCCAGGGACGACCTAACAAGATTTATCTAACATTCATTGTCAACACATCACACCAGACACTCTCCTTATAGGTGGAAAAGGAGATGGGTATGTGGCTTCGCTCTTTCACCTCCAAGGAAGAGGAGTTAACCCACGCTATCTTATACGGGTTGGAGTGAGGAACTGCAGAAAGACTTAACTGGGATACCATGCTGGAGGAAACAACATTTATGCAGCTACCGCTATCCATGATGACTTTATAGTTTTTGTCTTTGATCTTGGTGTAGGTGTGAAAAAATGAAGTCCTACACCAGTTATCCGTGGGTGTCGGGTGGGATAGTGCACATTTCACCACGCAGATGGGAGAGGTATCCAGTTTCTGAAGGCAATGGAGGACCGCAGTGTCGTCATCCTCCTCGAAGTATTAGCCTTCTTCCTCGACCTAGTGGATCTGATCAACCTCGGGCTCAAGATCGTCCTCAGTAATATCCTTGATGATCGAGACTTTATACGAATTGTAGCACTGAGAAGAGATATGCCCATACCCCTGGCATCAAAGTATTTGATCCCAAGACTGGACCGAGGGGTATCTGGGGTGGGAGGTTTGCTTCTGAAGTCAGATCTAGGTGTAGTGGGACCCGTGGGTGGTCGAGTCGTATTCCCATGAGTGGGTCAGGTAGCAGAAGTGTGTGGGGTGGAACTACCAGCTGATCTGTAGGAGGGTCTAGAGTCATGTAAACGACTCGGGTGCTCTGAACGGGTCTCCTCTAGATCAAGCACTAAGCTTTAGGCATTCTCCAGTGTAGTGACATTCCTGACAAACAACTCATTGCGAAGATCCTCTCGCAACCCAGTATGAAACATAGATAAGATCTGCGCGGGCTGGTAGAGGTCTCCCCTTTTCAGCGAATCAAGAAGTCATCGAAAGAGGCGATGTACTCCTTCACTGGTTTATTGCCTTGAGTCAGCCTATTCCACCTGTCCAATATTCGGGGGAAGTACGATGAAGGAAAGTACTTCTCCTTGAGTTCCCGCTTCATGGACGGCCAATCAACAATGGGTAATCATTCCTAGCTTCCCTAAGACTCTCTGAGTTGGCCAAGAACTGACTCGCCCTACCCGTGAGCTTCATTTCCACAAAGCTGACCTTCCTAGCCTCAGATATGTCATACCACTTAAAGAAACTGTCCATATCTTTGACCTAGTCCAGAAAGAGCTGAGGATCGAGTGTGTCATCAAAGGTAGGAGTATCAACCTTAATATTTTTCATAAGTGGTGCATCAAGATTATGACGTGTGTCATGTCTGTGGTAAAGTGCTCGATGATTGGCATGGTGTTGCCTCTCATCCAAATCTGGATCATGACATGGGTCATGTCCGTGGAACGGAGCTCGATGATTGGCACGATGCTACCTCTCATCTAGGTAGGTTTCTCTCATCTAGGTAGGTTTCATCCCCATATATAGAAGGTGGTCTAGATGGGGTGTAAGGAGTGGAGTGGTCTCTAGCTCACTCAAGTGTATCAAATCTTACAGTGGTGTTCCTACGAAGCTTAGCTAGATCCACTTGGTTTTCCTTAAGTTGTTGGCTAATGTTGGTCATTTGACCTACCAACAAGTCTAAGGTCCTTCCTAGTTGTTCCGGGTCCATTGAAAGTTACTATGGGACACCTAACAAGGCTAGGATGTAACAGGAAGCAATTAATATGAGTAAAATACAATGATGCGATGCAATATGATAGTAAAAACCAACAGGACAACAACCTAACAGTTTTCTAAATGACACTAGTGCAAAGATTAAAATGCAAGACAGGAAACTACCAAGAATCCTAAAATATGCAAGTGCATACCATGCTCTGATACCAGATGATGCAGGACTACGTACGAATGCAATGTTTATAAAGGTTTGCTTAACTCTTGACTAGAATAACAATGACGAAACCATTAGCATTTTAAAACAACGAATAAAACAAGAAAGGGGGTCACACCCGCTTAGGCTAAATCACATAACCAGAGATTTGAGAAACTTTCAAAATAAATTAATAAATTACGTTATGTCGAAATATTAGTTTCAATACAATCCCTAATCTAACAATAAGAATTAATAAGCATAAAGGTACACTCAAAATCCTACGTTTACTAAGCTTAGCAGAAAGCAGGGAGGATCATCCTTTGTGACTACAATCAAGTACAAAATAAAGTTTAGACTTCAGAAATATTTTGAAAAGGGGAAAAGGGAACCTTTGTCAAGGATTAGTGGAGATCCTCTACTCAACGTCTTCAAAGTGCTTGTCAATTGCCTCCACGAAGGTATCCAGAATACGCTCGATGTAGTCTTCGACAGTGTGATCGACCCTCGTATTAACGTCGAAGAAAGTTGACCAAAGAATATCCACAAAGCCGTCCTCGTCGTAGGTTAGGCCGTATTCAGTCTCTGGATCAGCCATTCATAGATGCTAGGTGACAAATCTCCTCCCAAAATCCGAGAACAAATTTTAGATCTTGTCCAAAATTTGAGAGAGATTTCAGGTTTCTCTATTTAGAAAAATAAGGGTAGTGGAGGGAGGATGAAGGCTTAGAACTCAAGAGGGGAGTTAAAGGGGAAGAGGAAATTTGAGAGAGAGGTGGCGGGTATGGGGGAATAGGCCGGCGTCAATGATGAGGGAGTAGGGAATTTATTTCCTAAAACCCATTATTAGGTTTGGAAAGAAATAAGATGGAATGAGGGCTTTGAAAATTTCGGCAAAGTAGGTAAAATAGGATTTGGTAATATTTCCTAAAGGAAGACTTGGGTTTCGGAAATAATTAAGGGAGCATTAATGGGCTAGGAGAGAGGGGCCGGCGACAGCATGGTGGGGTGTGGGGTTTGATTGCCAAGTGTACAAGCTTGCCTAAATTAGATTAGAATTTAGGAAAGTATTTAATTGACTCTATTTGAATTTGAATTCAAAATAGTGTCAATTTAGAAACTTTCCAAAAATAGATTGACTAATTAAGGAAAGATTTCAAAACTAAAATTGTTTGAATTTGAATTTTGAATCAACCCCAAAATTTGGCAACCCGAATTTGGCAAGGGAGCAAGGGGGAGTTGATTGGAAGGGGGGCGGTGGATGGTGGGGTTCGGCCAAGGGGCCGATCGTCCACATGGGAGTGGAGTTAGTGGGGAGATTTTGAGGTGATTCTGGAAAAGGGCTTGGGGAATTAGGGAGGGGAAAATAAGGTGGATGGGAAGAGATGGCCGGCGGTTTAATGGTGAGGGAGGACGAGGATGAAAAGATAAAGACAACGAACCACCAACCCTGGCATCTCCAAGGTTGGTGGGTAATGCGCTCTCCCTCTCCTAGGGATTTTTCTCTGATTGCTCAAGCTCTCTCAAGAATTCCAAACAAGAAGAAAAAATTCTCAATTAATCATTCATTCATTCATTCCCTTCAAAAATAAAGCATGAGGCTATAAATAGCCAAGTACAAGGGACTCGTGAAAATAAAAGACAAAATTGCCCTTTGGGCTTACATACGACATCTCCCACTAAAAAGGGTACAACTAGAAAATAAACACACGACACTAAAAATAGAAAAATACATAAATAAGAAAATAACATAAATAACTCAAAGTACAAAGACTCAATCGTGTCGTAGATCGGCGGCCACACCTCTGATAAACCTTCCACGAACGGATGTCCCCATCTAAACGTCCATAAATGAACCAAACAAAATTAAATCAATCAATGCAATATATCCGGCTTCACCAGACAAAGCCTTCCACATAGCTTCAAAACTAGTGGCAATCATACCAAAATTTGCTCATAACATAAATGTTCCCTTAATACAAAAAAAATTTCATTCTTCTTTCCACAACCATAACGAACAGAACAACAAGAGTCTTTAAAAATCCATAAGAAAACGATTCTCCTAAATAGAAATATCCACCTTTACCATCCAAACTCCCATACACAAACAATCTTTTAAATATCAACCGATCACACACAAAGAACACAATCAAACCAAATATGGAATCATGACAAGCAATAAATCAAAAAAACTCCAAACTCCAAAAACCACACATAATAACGAAATTTAACCAAGTAGAAATTTTATTCCAAGAAATACTATAGGCAACGTCCAGCCAACGAAAAACCTCCTCCAAAATCACCTTCAGATTAGTAGTCTCACCAAATTCAACCAAGAATATAATACCAGTAGAATAAATACAACCAGCATAACCATTAGCCAATTCAATCCAATGGAGAACCTCAGTCAGGAAAAGCTAAGCCAAAAACGACTTCAAATCGGTCGATATACCAAAATCAACGGGCCGAAGGAGAACCTCTACCAGACAAAGCTCTCCGTATAAATCACCTTCTGCACAAAAATCCCACCAAGGCACTCCGTCGGCCATACAAGGCCAATGGAGAACCACCGATCGCCAAAGATCTACCAAAATCGCAAAGATCGCCTCGTCTCCTCCATGATCAATGTGTTATTAAACATGAGCCTAACAATATTGAACTGTCTCAAGGCTAATCAAGAGGGGAGTGAATTGATTATTTTAAAAATTTTCTTGAATTTTTAAAAACTGTTTCTAGAACTTTTAAGCAATGATCATTGAATATGCAATCATTTAGATAAGATTACCTCAAAAGATTTTTCAATTACAAAACTTTAACGTGCAAAAAATAAAAATACAAAAAATTAAAGTAAACAGAAAAACACCAAATTTATAGTCTTTCGGTCCAAACTTGACATACGTCCACTCCCTGGAGACTCCTTCTCCAGGGATAACACTAAATTAAAGTGACTCTTCTTTTGCCCCCACAACAAAGCAAAGAAGCCCTTACAAACTCTCTTCCACCAACCCAATGTGATAAAGAATCGACGCCTTTTACACCCTCTAAGTGATGGCAGCATACCGTCACGTCCTTTTTCACCCTCCTGGTGAAGAAAAAGAATTCACACCCTTTTTCACCCTCTTGGTGAAGGCATAAAGAAATCATGTCCTTTTTCACCCTCCTAGTGAAGGAAGAGAACCTCGACACTATGTTGAAAATCTTCTCTCAAAAGTTTATAGAGGAGTTGTGCAGAAATTTGAAGAAGACAAAGAGATCCTCTCTTTGGGCAACCTTATGAATCCCTCACTAGACCTCTCACACTTCACTCTCACAATCTCTCCCAAATACTCATTCTCAATGAATACTCTCAAGAGAAATTCATAGCAAAGGTCTTGAGTGTCAATTTTTAGGACTTCTTATATAAAAAATACAAAAACATAATCGTCAAAAAACTAAAATTTCAAGTGAATTGACTTCAAATCGTACAGTACGATCATGGATCATTTGCATGAACAATTCAAAAAAAAAAAAAAAAACTAGTACGATCTTGTATGAATCTAAATTCGTACACTGTCATTCGTCTATACAAACTAACATCGTACTGTAGAAACAGTTCAAAATTGAATGTGTTCGTCTAATACAATATGGTACGAATCTTATTTCATACACTATCAATCGTCTGTATGAATTAACATCATACAATACAAACAATTAATAAAAATTACGCTTCATCTAGTACGATCGTGGTTGAACCCAATTTCGTACTCTATCAATAGTTTGAATGAATTTATATCGTACTGTATGAATAATACAAAAATGAAGGACTTCGTTTGGGATGAACTGGTATGCACCAGATTTTGTACACTGTCAGTCATTTGTATGAATTTATATCGTATTGTATGAATAGTACAAAGACGAGTGACTTCATTTGGGACGAACTAGTACGAACCCGATTTCATACACTATCACTCGTTTGTACGAACTAACATCGTACAATATGAATAGTTCAAAAGTACAAGCTATGATTTAATTAACTGCGTATTGGAGGAAAAAATGATAAATCGTACATAACGATTGAAAGTCGTATAATACGATTAGTTTTAAAATTTTAAGTTTTGACTCTCTCCGATTATGTGTGTGTGCACGATTACACAATTACAATCATACTCTCTCAGAATCAAGAAAAAATAAATTTACAGACTTTATTACATGAAATCCTAATCTGTTAAGTCTTGAAGTCTTCAGTAGTCTAGAGTATGATTTCTTAAAATTATTAGTATACATAAATAACAAATAGAAAATATCCAGTACAAGCTTAGTCAAATAATTAAATTAACAGAATAATAATATTTTGCTATCATCAAAAATCATAATCTCAATATGGATTATTGAGTTACAACAATCTCCCCTTTTTTGATGATGACAAAAATAATTATTATTTAAATTACAAATAAAATTCTTTTCTCCTAAACTTTCCATTAATGAATTAAAAATATAAAATTATGTCCCTCTTTTTAATTTTAATTTTTATAAGCAAACCAGTACGACAAGAATCACAAGAAAATCAAAACCATAAACAATCTCCCCCTGCGAGCATTTTGACATAGAACATAAATTCTAAACAAACTTAAAATAATAATTAAAAAATAAAAAACCAAAAACACAAACTAAAAGACTTCAAACAAACACAAATAATAACCTCTCCTTTTTTGTCATCAGAAAAATAAGAATCCCTTGAAAAAGTAAGTTGCTATAGATAAATCTAATAGATGATGATGAAGAAAATTTTAAACTATGTGTATAGACAACATTAAAGTCCTGATGGGAAAAAGAAAGATTGAAATTTTAAATCAAAGAATAGTTTAGATAAGAAAAGTTGAACATGTTCAATGTTCTCTCTAAAAAGCAAAAATATCAAATAGAATAATCATCACAACATTAATTAAATAGAAATCTTATAGTTTCAAATTCAATAGTTGAAATTATCGTTTAATAAAAGAAATTTTCTAAGAAGTAAAATAGAGGAAAGAACTAAATATAGTGTGGGCTCATTTTATATCTCTTTATCAATAAGATTTATTTGAGTGACGAACATTGCACATCTTTTTATGTTGGACTTATTTTATGGCTCTTTTCAAATTTGGCGAACAATGCGCATCTTTTCATATTGGCTCATTTTGTGCCTCTTTTTAAATTTGAAACACTTTGTGTATCTTTTGACATTTCGTTATTTTCCACAACCTAACTCAGTAAATCTTAGCTTGTGAGATTATCTTCCAAACAAAAGAAAAATCTTTCTCGTATAAAGAAGAATAATCTACAAAATAAAATCCTATTGTTAAGTATAAAATCAGCTCATTGAATAAGAAAATAAAAGAAAAATATAAGTTACTAATTTTATAATATTATAACTATAATATACAAATCTATTAGAAAATTGAAATGATCTTATTATATAAATCTAATTTGTAAATTAATTTAGAGTTTGAGAAGAGAAAAATAATTTTGTTAGGAAATCAAATTGTAGTGCAAAATATTTTAAAATTTTTTCTTAGATCAATATTGGTAATTTGAACAATAGAAACTTAAAAATAATTTAAAAAAATTAATACCAACATAAGACAAGCATTTCATTAAACATACAATATAAATACAACTAATACAGAAATACAAACATCTCAATGTCATCATATGAATACTAAAAAGAAACAAAACATACATTAACTACAATAGAAAATAAAAACTAAAATGCTGGAGGATCTTAATCTGGAGGTGGCCAAGGAGGATTAAACATTGTAAAGTAGTTACTGATGGAAGCTACTTGAGTGTTGATTGATTTAAACCATCCTCTGACAACCCATATCTTCATTATATCTAGCATCATGCTAGTCCATACGAGTCTCGATATGATCAAATTGTTGATCAAAATGAGACTCAAGTCGATCAAATATTTGGACCATTTCTTGATAGAAATGATGCTCAGGTCTAGGAGCAGGTGCATGTGCTTATCCTTGTCCAATTTCATCTCCCACATCCCATTGATTCCAATGAAAAAGAGTACGAAAGGAAGCATCAGTGAAATAGATTGAAAAATTGTTTATTGGATCGGGATGAATCAAATTGTATTTCTTTTTTAGGATATAAACGATCAAGTGTCCTAAAGACATATTCTTCTTCCTTTTAGTCGTAGGAAGTCTGAATTCAGTAAGATTTAGTATTTGACATTATAAGATATGTGAAAATAGAAAGCAAAGTAATGAGGTTGATTCGATAACCAGCTTTAGGAATAATAAATGTCCTCAAAACATTCTGGATGATCCTAGTATTTTGGTTCAAAGAGTGTACACGTAATAAGTGATAAACTGAAGATACACCTCTAAGAGTTTAATTTATGGTAGAACAATCAAAATCATCTCTTGAAGTCATAGTGTGTGCCCTTACTCCTTCAGTTCTAAGGTGTAGAAAAGTGCCTAAATCAACCTTAGTGATTTTTACTCTATCTTTAAATATAAATAAGGACATTTTGGTATGGTTTTCTCTCATTCTCAGACTAGCAAGGAAATAGTAAAAAATATCAGAATGAAATGCATAGATTAAGGTGAGAATGAATGAGAATCGGGTTGAATCAAAAAGAGATATTACATAAAAATTGATATCTTCTTGGATAAGAAGAGGAGATGGTGTGATTTTTGCCTCAAAGAAACGTTGTTAGGTTTCTTCATTTTTTCTAGAAATGAAGTTATCATCTGGTTGATTAGAATGAGATGAAGAGCCTCTGGAATGTCGAGCCCACTTTCTTAAACACAAGATGATTTTTCTGCTAGAGAACGTGAGCCACTAGAGAGAGAATCAGCCGCTAGAGAGAGAAACAACTGTTTTTTGAATTTTTTCAAATTCGCGGTTTTTCTGCTACCTTCATCGCCGCCGATTGGAGATGACGGTGGATGGCCGCTGACCTCCAGTAAGTGCGATAAACAATTCTGGAGGCTCATAAGGTCAAATGGGAAATGAAGAAGACCGACGACGGACTTTTCCGCGTTCTGAAATAGATCCTGGACATCACAGATCGACAGCAAAACCTCTAGTTATCAGAGATGTTACTGACGCTCCTGCGAAGAAGGTTGTTGATTTGGTGGAAAGTAAGGGTAAAAGTATCTTGGTTAATTCTGATTGCATTACCCCAAGGATTGAGAAGTCCCGTTCAAAGCTGAAACCGAATGATGTAGAAGCTTCTTCATCAGAATTGAAAATTTTTGTTAATAATTTTGGATGTTCAAATGCAATATCTGACCTGTGGCCAACGATAAATGCGAATATCTCAAATGAGATTAATAAGAATCCTCATTTTGTGGATAAGCTATCTTCGGTTCCAAGTTCAGACTTACCAATTAAACCAGTTTTGCATTCTGGATTTGATGGGAATTCTTCAAAGGTCAATACAACTAAGAATGCGGAGATTGGTTCTAAAGTAACTTCTGGTAATGCTTGGATGAGGACCCAACACATCAAGCTTAATTATGATATGGATTCTACCCCCATTACTGAAGACGAGATTATTGTTATTATGAACTCTGATTCAAAAATTGCTAAATCTCAGATCCTGAGAACTTCAGAAGCAATGGTCTAGATTTGGAAATTTTCACCTTACAACCTTGGGTCTTGACTGGATTCACTGTTCATTTACAAAGCCAGAAGCAGTTGAAGAAATCCTAGGAGGACCTTGGTTTATAGGAGGTAATATCATTGGGTTGGATAGATGGTCCCCAAATTTTTCACCTAAATCCCTCAAAGGACTTACAGCTCCTATTTGGATTCGTATGCCATGCCTTCCATTGCAATACTGGGATGAGCAAAACATTTGTAGAATTGCTTCCAAGATTGGTACTCCAATAGATCTTGAAGGAAATTCTTTTAAATGGGGAAAAAGGGAGTATGCCCGGATTTGTGTTCGTTTAAACCTGGACAAGAAAGTTCCTAAAGGAGTTTGGATAGAAGGAATGCATGGTAGATCCTTCCAAAAAGTAGTATATAAGAAGATTTCTTTTCTATGCTATCATTGTGGCAAATTGGGCCATTTAAAGAACCAATGTTCTTTAATCAATAATTCTTCTTCAAAAACTGATGCTCCAAATTTTAATGTTATTGAGAAGAATATGAATCAAGGAGAAGACAAAGACAAAGCCAATGACCAAGATGAACTAGGTCCTTGGATACAGGTTAAGTTCAGAAAAAATAGGGCTGTGGGAAAAACAGCTATTAAGAAGAGAACTGTTTCTCAAATCTACCTTCCAGTATAAGCAAATCCGATCATATAAGAAGGAGATATTATTTAACAAACTGATGTTCAATTATCAGAATCTAAAGCCATCTATTCCACGGGGGAGAACATAAATACTGAAGTAATGCTAAAAAACAGTTTCAGCATTTTGGAAGAGGAAGCGTAGAATTCTTGTTTTGAAGGCTCAAAGGGAAATGGATGTTCTACAAAATTGATTAAAACAAATTTTGATAAAGAAGTTTTGAAGGATTCGGTTGATTCCATTTCTGTTATGACAACAGAAGAGATTGAAATAAATAAAGACTGCAAGGGGAAGGAAGATTATGCCAAAAACAACATTGAGGTTGAATTCTTGGAGAAGGTTGTTTCTCCTACAAAAGACATCAATGGGAAGGCTTGCTTGCGAACACTTGTAAATCCTGAGGGATTACTTGCGAACTCAAGTATACCCTATCATAAATCTGACTTCAAACTTCAGAAGGAGCTGAAATCCTTAGGAAAGGATAATATTATTTCTCATGGTAGAAAAGGAGGTGGATTTGTTAAAGCTAGGAAAGGGAGTAATCCCTATTCTTATCAATCATGACTTCCTTAATTTTTTGGAATTGTAGGGGGGATAGAAAAAAGGAAGCCTCCGACTACTTGAAGGAATGTATTAAAGATAATGATTTGATCTTTGTTGGGTTATCTGAAACAAAGATATCCTCCTTTGATAGAAAGGATTGTGATAAGTTCATAGGAAAGCTTTAGGATTTTTATTTATTTCCTGCAGAAGGGCTATCAGGTGGACTTATGGTTTGTTGGAGGAAGGACCTTGCTTCTTTCTCTACCTTGGTGACTTATTCTCAAGCCATTGTAGGTGAATTAAACATTTATAATAAAGGGATCTGGATTATATCATCAATATATGGAAGTAATGATTTATACAAAAGGAAGAGTTTATGGAACACTCTTGAAGGCATTTCCAATTCTGATTTACCCATAATCATAGGAGGTGACTTCAACTGCCTTTTATCCCAAAAGGACAAGCAAGGAGGAAAAAAATTCAAATTCTCTCAAGGTGTTCAAGATTCGAGTAATTTTATTAGTTCATGTGATATTCATGAATTGAAATTCATTGGACCAAGGTACACTTGGTGTAAGAACAAGACAGGGGGAGCTAGGATTATGGAAAGATTGGATAAATGTTTGTTGAATTCGGTCGCTTTACAAACAATTCAAAATCATGTTATTAAACATCTTACAAGGCTAGCTTCTGATCACTGCCCCATTTTAGTTAATCTACTTAATCCAGCTGCTCGGAAAAACTGGTTTATTAGATATGAAGAAGTGTGGTCTTATTGTGCTGCTTCAACAGGTATTGTCAAAAACTCATGGAGAAAGAGTATGATAGGTGATCCAGCTATCTCTTTGAATAAGAAATTTAAAAGAGTTTTAAAATCTCTTTATTACAGGAGTAAAAGCAAACATCAGGATTTGATGTTGCTGAAAGAAAAACTGAAGAAGGAAATTTTGGAAATGCAGTTTGAAGAAGCAGAATTAGGTGGCTTGCCCGAATATATGTTACAGTTGCTGAAATCTAAAGTTCATGAATTAAATATTACCTTATCACAGTTGAACATGTGGTGGAGGCAAAGAGCAAAAACAAAATGGTTGGTGGATAGTGATTCAAACACTAAGTTTTTCCACACTTATGCTTCAGGTAGACGGAATACTAACTGGATTCATCAGATTAAAGGTGAAGATGGGGGAATAACTGCTGATCAAAACGAAATTGAAAATGTCTTTTTCAGTTTTTTTCAAAAACAAATGGGAGGAGAAGGTTTGCTGTCTATTTGGTTGGCCAAAGCCTTTTAATGTGCTTAATGAATTAGATAGACAATTTCTTTTAAATAATTTCAAGGAAGAAGAGCTAGAAGATGTGGTTAAACATCTTGAATCCAATATTTCTCCAGGTATTGATGGGATCTCTTATTCCTTCATCAGAACTTTTTGGTTTATCATTAAAAATGATGTTTGGAAGGCTATTCACTCATTTTTTGATCTAAGAATTATGAATCCTGGTTGGAAGGAGAACTTGATAGTTCTAATTCCAAAAATAGAGAACCCGATTTTACCTTCTAATTTTAGACCTAGAAGTCTCTGTTTATCTATCTATAAGTTGGTAGCCAAGATGTTATTAAACAGAATGTTAGTTCTTATTCCAAAACTGATTTCTGAAGATCAAGCTGCTTTTATTAAAGGCCGATCTAGTTCTGAACATATTCTGTTAGCCCAGGAAGTTTGTAACAAGTTTAGATTCACAAAATCTAAAAAAGGGCTTATGGCTATTAAAATCGACATGGAACAAGCTTATGACAGTATGGGTTGGTCAACTCTTACTCAGGTCTTGAAGAATTTGGGTTTTCCAGATAAGTTTGCTAACTTCCTTATTCAAAGTGTTTCTGATACAAAAATTTCTATTATCATTAAGGGTAATAATTCGGATTGGATTAAAGCTAAAAGGGGGTTTAGGCAAGGCTTCCCACTCTCTCCATTTCTTTTCATATTATGCTCCCAACTTCTTTCTGATGTGGTTATGCAGAATGGAAAGGAATTGGGTATTAAAATAGCTGCAAATGTTGAGAAAAATTCTCATATATTATATGTTGATGACATAGTTTTATTCTTGGAAGCTAATGGGAGTAGTGTTAAGAAAGCTAAAGAAATTTTGGAACATTACTGTAATTGGACCGGGCAAAGAATCAATATTCATAAATCTTCCATTCTTTTTTGGAAAGTCGGTTAATTCCTGAAATTCAAAGTGGTTCAAGAACTTAAATATCTTGGGATCAATATTGTGTTGAGAAGGACTTCTAGAATGGATTTCTATCATCTACTGGACAAAGCTAATAACTATATGAATGTTTGGGGTAACAAATACATTTCATTAGTTGTGAAGATTCTTCTTGTCAAATCTATTTTTTCTTCCTTCCCCATCTATCACATTACTTACTCTTTAGTTCCTTTGGGTATACTCAAGGAACTAGATAGAAGGTGTAGGGATTTTTTGTGGAACAAACATGATGGTAATAAAGGACTACATTATGTTTCATGGGATGTACTTTGCAGGCCAATTAGTATGGGAGGGCAAGGTATCCATTCTATGGTTTCTAAAGTTGGTCCACTTCGAGCAAAGTTTGCATTGAAACTCATTTCAGGTTCATCTTATACTCTCAACAGAGTCTTGGTTGCTAAGTATGGTAATCAACCTTGGAACATTCAGCTTAAATATCAAAGTTCTCCTACGATCAAAATTATTGTTAATGGATTTCAAGCTCTTAAAGATATCTTAAGGTGGTAGGTGTCTAAGGGCAACAATATCAATATCTTGCAAGATGTTTGGATTTTTGACAAATCAATTTCAAAATGGCCTAACTATGTAGCAGATATGGGACAAGATATCCAAAATATGGATTTCTTTGTCAATGAAGCAGAATGGGATGCTGATAAATTGAAGCTCTTCTTTGGACCAGATTTGATTGAAATCATTAACAAGGTCCATATTCTTCCTTATTTAAATGAGGATCAATTAGAACTCAAATTCAAGTTCTGATGTAAATCAATTTCAGCTTTAATTTCTGAAAAATCTGGAACTTATGGAAGTGAAGATCCAACATGGAAATGGAGGAAAAATCTGAAGCTTAGACCCCGAGTAAACCTTTTTTGGGGGAGACTTGGCATCAATGCTTTACCATCAAATGTTTTTTTGAAACACATAAATCTGTCAAGGATTGAAGAATGCCCGAGAGGTTGCAAATCTGTGGAAAATGAATTCCATATTGCGGTTAATTGTCAAAAGTTTATACAGATTTTCAATGTTATTAGAAGCTGGGGATTCTCTGTTTCTGTATTTAAATCCATTGAAGATTGTTTTAAAGCTTTAAATTTAATGGCCATTAATGATCCTTTTATTGGTAACATTTACTGTTCAGCGGTTTTTTTAAATTGGATCAATAGGAACAATGTGACTCATGGAGGAAAGGAAGATAGCACCTCTTTCATAGCAGCCAATTCTATCAGCATGGCTGAAGCATCTTTCAAAAAAAATTCGTAATACTGGGAAACTAACCAGCTCTCACAGCTGACATTTCATTGGTTTCCTCCTCCAACCGAATGGATTAAATTGAATATAGATGCCTCTGTCAAAAGCAATTACAATGCTGGTATTGGCGGTGCCTTCCGAGATCATAGAGGAAGGCTACTATGTGCATTCGGTATTAAGTGTAAGCACTAGGATCCAGCTCAAATGGAGATGTATGCTATCTTATCTATAAATTCTTTTATTCTTCAAGAGAGATATGATTACAAAGGAATCATCATAGAAGGTAACAATAAAAATATTATATATTTTTTCAATAAAATCTTTAATATGCAACTAGGTTATGAGGAAGACTTTGGCAATTTGGACTTCTCTTTTCTTTCGGAGTTCAATCAGGTTCTTTTCCACTTTGTTAATAAAAATAGCAATAAATTAGCGAATTTTTGTGCTAATTATGCTTGCTCCTTTGATTTGTTTTGAGATGATCTCAGTAGTAATAAGATTCCTCCTACTTTTATTTCGTTACTCAAGGAGGACTGTGATTGTGAAGCAATCACTTAGTTTATTGTACTTGTCTTTTTTTTTAATAAATTTTGCTCTATGCATTCCATCAAAAAAAAAAAAACACAAGACGATTTGAGATTGAAAAAGATTGTGAAGAAAACTCAACGGATTTTAATGTTAATTGGTACATCACTTAATTCATAAACTTTCTAACATATCATAATATTCTATAAGGGGTTGAGGCCATCTCCAACCGAAAAATCCATTTTCCACTATAAAATATAGTAAAACTTTAAAATGTCATAATTCATATCCAATCGAACTGCAGTTCTTTCTTCTTTTACGCGTTTCCTGCGAAGGTAACAAATTCTCTCCTCTTTTGCGCGCTTTTCTTTTCACGCTCTTCTTCCGCAAATTCGGCAACACAATATTAACATCGAACTGTTCACCTACAGAATTTTAGCATGAGATTTGAATTTCGAATGCAGTGAATGACGGATGGCATATGGTGGTATGCAATTCGGTTGGAGTTGGTCTGAAACCAGATTAAATACAAACCCCAGAATAATAATGCGGCCATCCAATTGAGGGTTGCCAAAAAAACCATTATGAAGATGTAAACATTGATGCGGCCATCGTCATAATCTAGGTAGAAGTCATTATGAAATTGTTACTCTTTCCTTTCAGATTCAACTTTTGACACTAGAGCTACAGATAAAAATATTTATTTAATGAAGCCAAAATATGATCCGGATAAGTAAATGATTATACATTAATGTTTAAAATAAGCTATAAAAGAGGACTAACAAGTACTCAAATCTCACATGATCCTGCCTCAGAGCGACCAAATACCACATAGCGGTTGTTAGCAATGTTATCATAAGTAAAATCCCTCAAAAACCTACAAAAGATCATGACATCTGACCATTATTAAAATTTCTTTGCATCTGTAATCCATAAACAAAGCTTTTCTTGAGAAAGAACTTACAAAGGGAACAGCTTAAGCAATGATGCAAGTTGAGGAAAAGGCAAGTCAAGATACTCCATTATCTTTATCACTGCTTCTGACTTGATGTATGATCTGCGATGTAAAATTAGGAACAATAATAATGCCAGTTTTTCAACCATGATGGTATAATTATAATAATTACCTATCTTGTTCGACTAAAACCACGCTGGAAATATCATCAGGAGATCTCCCTGACCTCTGTAAAAGCTTTCTTCCACCCTCACTCTGGAGTGGTTCAAATCTTATTTTTCTGCTCAATATAACAAGCAAGAATTAAACATAACATAAACATAGCACATTTCTTTTCTATTTGGATCAATGATATTAGTTTGAGATGATCATTATATCAGATTTTCATGAAATTAATATGTTTAACAGGTAAATTGGCTATTAGATGGCAATTACAAATAATTAGGATATATATTAAGTATGAGTGGATTAGTGGACCTTTTGTGGAGATCTCAAGTAATAGAATTTGGACGTCAGCTAATTGGTGACGAAGCACTATACATCGATTTTCCCCTGCCAATTTTTACATTTCCACATTTAAAATTCTTGCAAATATTAACTTGCTTCCTTAGCCATAAAATTTTATTTATTAACATTTCTCAGTTCATACACTTAAAACATGTTTTCAACATTCCAACTTGAAAAAAAAACCAATTCATCTCCCACCCGCCACGCCCCCAAAAGAAAAGTTTCCTTATAGCATTTAAGTGGTATCAAAGCACACTAAAAGAAAGCATACAATTGCCTAAGACTTCTCTATTGAATGTGTCACCATATGATGACTATATAAAGAAAATATACCACTCAAAAGTGACATTGAAGGGATACTATTACACGAAGTCACACTAAGTATGTTTTGTTGCTCGTTGTTGTTGTTTAGAGGTATTATTTAAAATATGTTGCCTTTTTTATGATTAGTAATAGAGGAACATATGTATGTCACTTACGAGGAGAACCATTGTCAACTTTTCATTGATAGAGGCAGTGTGATGAATGTATTATTGAAAACCAATTTGCTTCAGCCTGACATATTCCTTAGAGCCTTACCCCCTAAATCAATTAGACATCTTTGTATATGAACTTATGTTGTCTTGTACCTACTACCTATCTAAATGGCTCGCTATAAATGTATTTACAATGAATTTAGTTTGAATCCTTTTGGGTCACCCATAGCTTTATGATATGAATGTTAACCATTATATTTGTAGAAACAAACAAGTTTTTAGTGTAATCGGCCAATATCATTGTTTTCTTTTTGCAAACCATCTATGACTTCATCTTGACATCTTTAGAAACCAAATTCTACAATTCGAGCTGGCCCTGACCAATTTCAGTAGATTTTTCCTTCAAGTACACGACGTAATAACACTCAATATCACTCTCTTTGATTAGTAACAAAGATTTTTTAGCTGGTTCATACTAGCTTTTCAGTCCTCTTGATGCTGGAGACTTGTGAGCCTACACCTCCCATATCATAGAGCAACATACATATTATGGTTTACTAACTATTGTTTGAGATCCAGGACCTCATAGCAAAGCTCCATACTTCCCTTATGTTAATTCAAGATATACCGAATACTATAAATTTTATTTAGAATTCTTAGTAATTCAATCACCCATATTATCAAATAAACCATAATGAGAATGCTATGCTCTAATAACAGGTTGAGGATCTCCAATCTAGAAGCTTTCTTTGTGGGATTTTCAATCTTTGTGCTTTCCCTACATTGTTGAGCAAAAGAATAATGCTTGATACATGTGTGTTAATAGTAGTGTGATTAATAAAATCAATGTAACATGAAATTCCCATCCATGCCTAGATGATCTACTTGACATGATCTCAAAAAATTTCTATTTCACGACGATTACTCTACGAAGCAAGTACCATCAGATCAAAATTCATCCTAATGATAAGGAAGCATTTCAAGACACTTAATTGTCTTTTAGTAGTTGGTCTTTCTTCCTTTTTTTTTTTTTTGTCAATTGCACACAACACCTTTATAAGAATAATGAAGAAGATGCTTCAACACAATCATAGGGTGATTCCTTATTATATGCTTTGATGATAACCTCTTCTACAGCTTGACAAAGACCACTATCTTCATCATCTTCAAGTTCTGCCAAAAAAATGAGAATGTATACATTAATCTAAGAAACTACACATTTTAGCTGCCTCATATCATCTTTCTATGTTTTGCGGTGTTCCCTAGACATTTAGAGAAAGATCTCATAGAGTTCCAAGCTATTGTTTACTAGATAAATCCCATAAACTTCTCTAATGTTTGGAGTTTACATGAATTGACTACCTTATACCAGTTGTTCATAAAAAATTTTAGTGTTATCATTGTTCCACTTCCTAATCTACACAAGATAGTTTTACCTAAACATTATTCTTGATAAGGCCATAATAGATATAAGGATCCTGATGATAGCATCTCTTATTATATGCCTCCCAAATTTTAGAACATTTATGAAGTATTTTGTGATGGCTTAGGCTAGAGCATATGTGGGTGTTCTTGATTAGAAAGGACATTTGGATATAAGAGACACATACCTCTAGAATACTGAGATACTTAGGCGCAGTTAAGACTCCCAATAATTTGAAGCACTATATGTATTTGCAAAAAAATGGTTCTAGATGTGCAAATTAATTTTAAAGGATTGTATACTCTGCTGTACATCGAAGCCTTCATACTGGAAGATATGTTTGTGCATTCCTTGGTTTGTACCTATTGAGCATCAAAATCTATTTTAATGAACCTCACATAAAATCTACCGGAGGCATAATGATGATTTAATTAGTTATAATTGTAGGACATTTCTATAAGATGGTGTGCTTAATTCCCTAAAAAAAGATAACCATTAGAGGAGAGGTTATAAAGCTTATTTTCTAGCATATTTAGAAGTACTTCAAGTTGGCCTTACCAATTATTTCTAATAAGGGCAATTGATTTCTCAGTGATTTTTAGAAGGCTCATTGGTTTTTAATGGACACCAAACTGAAGAAAAGCATTTCCTTCCTTCCATAAATACATGAGCACAAACAAAGATGGTAAAACAAATAATGGTCTGTTTGCTAAAAAGCTATAATTTGGGGTATCCATAAAATTAGGATGAAAATTTTTCGTAAATGCAATTATCCTATAATCATGCCATCTATAGGTCAAAATCAACATCATATTTTGATGTGTGCTTGGGATATCAATTATGGAGCTTATTTGATATGAAGTTTTTAATTAGCACCAAAGAGAATAGTAATGGAAAAGAGCGAGAGTTAATACTAACACCAAGATTCCTGGAGTGTATTACAAGATCTACCTAGAGGAAGAAGAATACCTAAAGTTGAGGGTGTGATTCCTACAATTGAGGATATAAGCATCCATTCTGAACACCCACAGTAAGAAGGTTGCATTATGGGCATAAACCCACCATAGTGTGTGGTTAGTTATAAAAGGCCTTCAACATTAGCAAAAGGTGAAAGACTCCAAGGCAAGCCAAATGATATTTAAAGGAAGGTGTCAAATTCTTTCTTCATCTATTACTTTACCAAAGAGAAAATGAAGCCAAATGGGATTGGATTCATGAACTAGGTGAAACTAAACTTGGCAACCAGATGGCCAAAAATTGAATAAAGTTAGGGCGACGACAGTCAACCTAATATATAGAAAAGTAAGTCCTCTTAGACCGACTATTGGACCTTGAAGGAGATCAATTAGTATGTTCAGCCTATTTTAAGATAAAATTTTATTTTATTTTAATTTTATCATCAATTCCTAAAATTTTGGCAAAATAAGTGATTAATCTTTGTACTTATGATGCACCTAGAAAATATTTAGAATAATTGATTAGTCTTGAAAACTTTAAGAGAATATTCTCTCAATAATTTAGGAAATAATTTAGACCCTCGAATTTTAGATGATGTCCTCTCCTTGATTTTTGCATTTAGCTAGGATTTTGATTATTTTTCTATAATAAAAAAAGATATATTCCAATCAATCAAAAAATAAATTTCAATTTTATGAAGTTCTAAATTTTAGATCTCTCCCCTTCTCTCCTCATCATCCCTCCTATCCCTCTTGGTCAGTAGCTGTGAGGCCCTCCTCTCTCTCTCTCTCTCTCTCTCTCTCTCTCTCTCTCTCTCTCTCTCTCTCTCTCTTAGTTGGTAGCTCTAAGGCCAAACCATATTAGTTCATCCCCCCTTATCTCTCTCTCTATAACTCATTTACTCTATAGATAAGAATCAAAGGCATAGAATACTTGAAAACAACCACATGTAATCAGTCGCCACTTCAGAGAGTCCCAATTTTCGAAATATGTTACAAAATATGTAAATTACTTGGATATTATGCTGTCATTAGAGACAGATTTTTGCAATAAGAAATAAAGGAAATGAAGGGAACACCTATAAGCTTTTTCCACTAACACTTGGATCATTTGACCAACTCTAGTTAGTTGACTCCTAGATTAGTTTCTTTCCAGCAATATTCTACCACAATCCTCTCTCCTCACCACTAAACTCTCTCCTTTTCTATTTCAAATTAACCTTGCTTCCTTCCAAAAGAATTGGGAAATATTGGAGACCATGGGCACAGTTTGTTACATGAAGAGCTTGGAGAGAACGATGCCATGAAGATGAAGATTGCTTGAATCTTGGTTTATGGGATGTATTTAAAATTCATGCGAAGTATTTTTAGGTCGTCAATTTTCACATGATTTTGAATGTTTTGACAACCATATTCAATCATCTCCTTCTTTCTCCCCTCAACCATTAAGTACTCCTTTTCTTGCACTAAAGAACTAGTAACTAAATACCAATTAGCAAACACGGACAAATTTAATTGTTTCTAAAGACAGAAATCTATTTATAAACATCAAAACTATATGGACGTTTCAATTAACATACACCAGTCGCAGGCCAGTGTTCTTTGTTGAAAATTAATATAAAAATAAATGTAAACTATGGCAAACCAAATCAACGAACCTTTTGATTAGAAACAAAATAATATATAGAAATGACCACAGAACCTGTTGCGGTCGTTGGCTCTGACGAACCGGACACCCCCGTTGCACAGGTTACACACGCCTAACACAAATTAGAGGAATGATTGAAATCTCAGTGAGGAAAACAAATAAACAGACTGTCGGCAGTAATGCTGCGGGAACGAACATAGCTTTACCATCGAAGAGCATGATAGGTCTAGTGTCGCCTTTGAAGAACTCCGCGCCGGTGTTAACCAAGTCGGCAGCGGACAGCGACGGCATCGGAACGGCGCAAGCAATACGGCCGTGCTTGAAGCGCGTTGAAAGGGCTGCGGGTGTGATAAGTGGTTTCGACCCAGTCGGAAGGAGAAGAGCCATCGAAGCCTCGTGTAGACGCGTAACAAGAGAAGAAGGGCCTTCTCACGGCTTAGTTGAGGCTCCTAGTTTCTTGTTTCTGCATATGACCGATGCTTCGACCGAAGGTTATCTTCAAACAATGCTAAAAATTAAGGTTATTTGGGTAACAAGTAATTTATTTGAGCTATAAGAGAAGGTCTGGTTTTTTCTATAGAGAGAAATTGGAATTTTTAAAATTTTGTTGAGAATTCTTAAGTGGAAATCTGGATGGCGGCCGAAGTTCGTCGGACTACCTTGACTGGCGGTCCTGGCGATGCTCGATGACCATCATCTGGTAGTGCTTCGATACCTGCCCGATCATCATCTGGTCTACAGCAATGCAATTCCAACAAATCATTTCTTGAATTGCAGAAGGATGCAAGAGAATTTGGCATGTCCAAGAGGATGTAATGCGGTGGAGGATATAGATCATGTTATAACTAAATGTGGAAAGCTAATGGAAATCATTGGTCTGATTAACTGTTCGGGATTTCAAATTCTGACTTTTATAAATTTCGAAGATTGTTGTAACTGGTTAAACAAATCCTCAAATGATAACAGTTTCTTAACTAAATTGTTTTGTAATACAGCTTATTTATCTCGGAAGGCAAGGAACAAATTCATACATGAGGGTCACATAGAAAGTTCAAAGTTCATTTCTGTTCAAGCAATTTCTTGGTCTTCGTTCTCTTCTTCTTATGACAACATAAGCTCAGACCACTGAGGTGTTAACCAGTCACTTCGACTGTTAAATCGTTGGCACCCTCCTCCACCCAAATGGATCAAAGTGAATGTAGATGCATCTTTACTTCCTTCTTACAAGGCGGGCATTGGAGGAATATTCCGAGATAGTCATGGTAAATTCTTGATGGCTTATGGAAAGAAGTGCATTCATTGGGATATCTCATAACTAGAGCTCTCATCAATTCATCTATTAAAAGAAGTTGTCAAAGATTGGATGTTGCAATATAAGGGGATTATCATCGAAGGTGATAATTCTAATTTTATTCAGTATCTTCGACAAATATTCAAATTGGGAGGTCAAGTGATGGAAAATTTTGTTTTTCTAAAAGAATTCGATGATGTTATTTTCAATTGTGTTGATAGAAATAGCAATAAGTTAGCTGATCTT
This sequence comes from Dendrobium catenatum, assembly GCF_001605985.2. Classification (NCBI taxonomy): domain Eukaryota; kingdom Viridiplantae; phylum Streptophyta; class Magnoliopsida; order Asparagales; family Orchidaceae; genus Dendrobium; species Dendrobium catenatum. Next base: position 2,984,732 of record NW_021318693.1, read on the forward strand.
TGTGCTAATTATGCTATCTTTAGTGATTTCATTTGGGAATATATTAGTTCTAATAAGGTTCAACCTTCTTTTATTATTTTGTTAAAGGAGGAACTAGTTCGGTGTAATCCCTAGGATGTATTTGAGTTTTCCTTTTTATTTATTGCAATAAAAGTTTTTATTGTTCTTTAAAAAAAACTAAAAATTAGACGCAAAAGTTTTCCTCGGTAAATACGACCCACGCCATGTCTATGGTTTTCTTGACTGAAAATTAATGGGTTTTGCTTACTTTGGAAAAATATGACAAATAGTAAATTTGGAGACTGTTTGTTAATGAGTTTTATAATCATTTGACAAGTTGCACTTGTGATAGGATGGTTTGGCACCCGAAGTATGTACTGTGATACTCTGTGTATGTGTGGATTGCCATCGTAGGGGCCTGAAAATTGCTGAAGCATTGCTAAAACGAAATATTCATGTTTTGCCTACTTGCAGTCTGTGCTATGCTCATTTAGAAAGTGCTTCTCACTTGTTTTTTTTTTAATGCTCCTACTCATTCTCAATATTATCTACTTTAATGTCTAGTACTAGAGGTCTTCTTCTTAGGCCCACTATTCTGCAATTTTTTGAATGGATTGATGGAGATTCCAATGTGCAGCAATCGGTTAAAAATCTACATCTGTTGATTACGTGTTGCACCATTTACTATATTTGAAAACAGATCAAGAAGCGATTGGAGATTTGGGAATATCATACATAGATTCTCCACCATAACTCTTAGTATCAAAAAATCGATTTTGGAGAAACTTATTAAGTGGAAGCACTCTTTCAAATGTTTTGATATGCTTTAATTTGGGCTTGATGTTTTAAGTTGCTCCCTCTAGCATATTTCAATTCTATGCCTTTTTTGTTCAAAAGCATGCTGGTGTTTATGCCTAGCCTTGGACAATGATGTGGCTCCTATTGCAGGCTCCCCTTGGATGGTTTTCGGAAAACTAGGGGTTTGAATTTTTCTCTAATTGGTTTGTTTTATCTCTTGAGTCTAGGTTGTTATTGGCTTCGGGAGCTATGTTTTTGTGCTTTTAGCCTCTTTATTATGTGTTACTTTTGAATTTTTTTGCTCGAATGTTTTTAGCAAGTTTTTGGGCTCTATTGAGCTAGCTCCTTTTTTTTTAGGGGATGTTTTTTTGCTTTCTTATTACTTGTATTCACCTTTTTTATTCCAATATACAGACTAAGCCCAAATTTCCCCCAATTTTTTTGGATTTGTCATACCTTGAGAGCCACATCTGTCTAATCTTTTAAGTATACTACCCTTGATTTTAATATTAATTATCATTTAATTTGTAAATATTTCTAACAGATACAAAATATCTTTATAACTAGTTAAATAAGCATGTCAATCTTAAATCTATCTCACCCTAACCATTAATAGATGTTTCCATGTGTCCAAATTGTATATAATAAACTCACATCATGGAGGCAGACATGTCTCTCCGTAGCTCCACAAATCCAAGAATTTCATAGGTTGAGATTAGGGGTGTTAGAATGGGTCAACGAGTCTGAATCGGGTCCAACCCAATAAGCAGGGTTCAAAAAGGTCAAACCAAACTCGACCCAATTTTGCAAACAAGTCTAGAATTCCAACCCAGACCTAACTTGAGCGTGATAGAAGGTTAAACTAACCCAACTCGTGAAGGTTTAATCCTTAGACTCATTTATGTCTCTGTATACACAATACACTTTCCGACATTATAGGCAGAGCAAAGCCCTTCAGGCTATAGTGCCTTGTGGGGCTACAGATTAGTGGCTCGTAGTAGACATGAACTTCTGTCACTCACGATAGATGAGAACACACCAACACCATCCAAGACATCAGAAGCCACACAAGAATTTGGATGCACGATGAGTGTAGGACTTTGAACCAAAACTAAACTCAAGCTCATATATGTGGTTCGTGGCCAGCCCGGATTGATTTCGAGTTGCCGAGTTAACTAGAACCCGACACGTATACAAATAGGTTGACCCAGGCCCTAATTTTTTTGGGTTGGGTTTGTGTCTGATCAAATATTAACACCCCTAATTAGGATTACTTTGGTTATGCAAGTAAAATGAGTCAAATTCGAGCGGAAAAAAAATTCAAGCACTACTTGTGAGATATAAAGCTGGACTGAACTCACGATCAACCTTGGCTTAGGCTCGACTTGAGCTCCAATTCGACTTGGATAATTTATAATTTGCTTGATCTCGACTCAAATTTAAGCTTATTTTAGTATTATTGCGTCCTGGAATATTCACGACGGTAGAAAAGTATAAAGTTTTAATGTCTTAGCATGCACAAAGATCAAGAACGCATACAGATGAAAGAGATAGTTTAGCATTCATAAGAGACTCATATTTTTACGTGGAAAATACTGAAAGGGGAAAAATATGGGGCTTGGCTTAGTTTGAATGAATCCACCATTATTTATAATCGATTACAAATGAGGCCCTTCCTTTGGGAAAGGTATTTGCTTGATGTAATAAATATACATCATATAATGCGCATTACATTATGGGACTTGAAAAAATCACTGTTGATATGTTTGTTGTTGAGAGAGTTGCTACTTAGCATTACATGATTTACATTCTTGCAACTTGTATGTTTTGATGATTTCAAATATTATTTTTTTTATTATTATCTTCTCCTAACATATTTTGAAAGAATTGTTTTTTCCTCTTGTGTGTACTAACTTTTTAGAAAAATCATACTCCATATTGTTAAAGACTTCAAGTCAAGATCTGCCTAGAATGTGTTGTAATATTGAAGTTTGTATTTTTTTTATTTGAATCTGAGAAAGAGTGTGATTGTAATTAAGTAACTTAACACACACACACACACACACCGGGGGAGAGTTAAAATTCATAATTTTTAAAACTGATCGTACAGTATGAACCATGTTCGTACGGGACGATTTGGTTAGTTAAAACTCTCGAATGAGTGAAAGAACGAATAGAGCGGGCCAAAATTTTTCCAAATACTATTCATCCAGATGATGTTTTTTGTTCATCCTAGGACGATGGGCTCTGGACTCGTTCGTTCAAATGATAATTATCATTCGTTCCAGGACAGTGATCTTTGGATGAGTTCATCCGGACAAAAATTATTGTTCATCCTAGGATGAAGGGCCCTGTATTCTCCAAAATGAAATATTCATCCAGACGATATTTTTTGTTCGACCCAGGACGATGGGCTCTGGACGCATTCATTCGAACGATATTTATCGTGTGTCCAAGGATGACGCTCTCTAGATGGGTTCGTCCATACGATAAATATAGTTCGTTCTAGGACAATGGACTCTAGATTGGCCAAAATGAACTATTCATCTAGACGATATTTATGGTTCATCCCAGGACGATCTTCTCTATTATGGAAACTTAAAATTCGTCCTGCATTTTTATACCAACACACTTTCGGAATAGATGTTCATACTGGACGAACTTAGTTCGTACGGGACTATTATCGGGTATGAAGGTAGTTCGTATTGATTCATATATTATTCATTTGTAACAGTTTTTACAATGTTCGTACATACGAAATTGGAACGTACGGGACGATCATGGATGGTTAGAAATTGAAATTTGCAATTTTTGGATGGTTTTTTGTGTCTTTTCTTTAAAAGGTCCAGTTTTGACTGTCTTAAAATCTTTTTTTCTTTTGGTCTTCGTAAATACTCAAGGGAGATTGAAGGAGAGAGTAAGAAAGAGTGTTTGAAGGAGAATTCTTACTACTAGAGCTTGAAGTGTTCACTTGGTTACTCAAAGGTAAGAATATCTATTTGTAATTTGTGATTACTTCACTCCTTTTCTCTTGTCCTTCTAGATTTCTTGTGAGAAGATCTTTCAAGGAGATCTGGTTCTCTACCGACATTCGAGGAGTGTGAACAGCCGAAGGGTTCTCTGCCTACACTTAGAGAGTGTGAACAACTAACGATTTTTTGCCGATACTTGGAGGGTGTAAAAGTAAGACTGTTCTCTGCCGCACCGGGTAGTAGTGGAAGAGAGTTTTTGTGAAGGCTTTTTCGCCTTGCTGTGGGGTCAAAGGAGAGATACTTGTGGTAATAGTGCAATACCTGAAGTGGGAGACTTCAGGGAGTGGATGTAAGTCATGTTTGATCGAACTACTATAAATCTTGTATCTTTTTATTTTTCGTTATTTTTTACTTTACTACTCTTGTGTTGATCTGTGGTTGAAAAATCGTTTAAAAATTTCACTAAAACTTTAATCGGTTTAAAGAGTAAGAATTCTTAAATTACCAATTCACCCCCCTCTTGGTTAGCCTTTTGGGACGTAAGGTTAGGTCTAACAACCTAATTCATATTTAACAAGTTTCTACAAATGGTATCAGGGCTTTATTTCAAAACCAAAAGTTTAAACTACTTTTTGATTAACGACCATGGCTACATTAAAAAATAAAAATACACCTGAAGTATATTTGATCACAAGACCTCCTTTGTTTGATAATATCCCTTTTGATTTTTGAAAAACAAGCATGTCTACATTTTTACAGTCAGTTGATTATCGCATGTGGATTTTAGTACAAGAAGGGTATACAAAACTAACTAGACTAGTTAATGGCATTATAGTAGAAACACCCTTTGCGGACTGAGCAGTAGAAGAATATTACTTAGCACAACTAAATGCTAAATATTTAAATAGTTTATTTCGTGCACTTAAGTCAGAAGATTACATGCGGGTTTCCACTTGCAAGAGTGGAAAGGACAAATGTGATAGACTTTATATAACATATGAAGGGACTAATGAAGTTAAATAATCTAGACTTAATATCTTGTTGCATGACTATGAATTATTTTGCATGAAATCTAATGAATACATTTCAGACATATACACAAGATTCATATAAATAGTCACATCTTTACATGCATTGGGTTGGGAACTAACAAATGCTGAAATAATTAATAAGATACTTCGTTATTTACCTCCTACATATGATGCAAAAATAACTGTGATTATAGAGTCTAAAGATTTAAATGTTTACTCTATTAACAATCTTCTTGGATCACTAATTGCTTACGAGCAAGGAGTGAGTCAAAGAAAGATTGATGCAGGTGAACCACGAAGGGAGAAGAACATAACACTGAAAGTGGAGGAGTTAAAGAGTGATCTATCACAACTTGAAGATGAAGATGACATCGCACTAATGACTAGACAGTTTAGAAGTTTTTTTAAGAGGAAGCAAAAGAGATGCCAGCAATGGAATCGAGGTAAATTCAATAGGAATGTTAAGGTTTCAAATGATATTATTTGCTATGAGTGCAGAAAACCTGGACACATTAAGTCAGACTGCTCAAAACTCAAAGTCACTCCTAGCAAGAAGAAGGTAGAGGAGAAACCAATAGTGAAGAAAGGCAAGAAGAAATTTCAAAAAGTTTTCTAGGTGGACTCAGCTTCAGACTCATCAAAAATCGAAAAGGAAGAAGAAGTCACCAATCTATGCCTGATAGCCGATAATCTTGATCAATCAGATCAATAAGAGGTATGTGACTTGACTTACAATGAACTTTTAGAAGTTTCTAAATGCATACATGTTGAATATAGGAAGTTAAAGAAAATGCATGCTAGTCTGAACTTAGAGTTACATGAACTACAAAGAGAATAAGAGATTCTTAGGAAAAATCATGCTTTAATTGATAACAACCACATGAAATTACTTGATGAGTTTGACGATTTGAATAAGAACCATAAAAATTTAAAATCATCCTGTGTAGAACTTGAAAAAGAATTTAAAGATTTTAAGGATGAATCTAAGAGCAAAAACTATTAGATAAATTATACAAATTGTATTTTGGAATATGAATTCATTTTATAAACTAACGATAAAAGCTCTCGAAGAAAATAGGATTCCACCAAGACTTGAAGATTTCACTAATCCTATTTTGTATTCCAAATTTATGTAATACATGAATAGATAGAAAAACTATAGAAGATTAAGAAACCCATTTCCTGGAGTCAAATGCTTTAATTATTGATTATTTGGAAATATAGCACACACCTGTATATTAGATAAGAAAACTCATTTGGTGTGGACACCTAAGATGCTTAAACCTAGACATAACATACATGCATCTGTTTATAATTTGCAAAAAGGTGAACCCAAACTTGTTTGGGTTCTCAGGTCTAACGTTTGATATTTTTGTAGGATCACTCTCACACGAGGCCTCGTGAGAGCATATAGTACCTGGATAATGGTTGTTCAAAGCATATGACTGGAGATATTACACAATTCATATCGTTGAAAGCCAGGAGTGGAGGCAGGGTTACACTTGGAGATAATACCACAAGGAAGGTGGTAGGGTCAAGTATAATTGGGAACTTGAACAACTTTTTTCTAGAAATTATTTTGTTAGTTGAAGGCTTAAAGCATAATCTTCTGAGTATCAGTCAGCTATGTGATAAATGTTATTAAAAATTTTTTTCCTATTAGCTACATATTAAGCCTGGATTGTTTTGATATTTTAAATAATATTAGGTTAAACAATGTATATATGCTAGACTTGAACTATATCAAAACTCATACTACTTTTTATTTAAAAATTATTTCTGATGAGTCATGGCTTTGGCATAGGAGACTTTGTCACTCTAGTATGAAAAACCTTATGAGGATTACCCAAAAGAACTTAATGAGAGGTATACCAAAACTAGACTTTACTAAGGACCACCTTTGTGATGCTTATCAACTAGGAAAACAGGTGAAGTCATTTTTTCATTCCAATAAGAATTTTAGAACTAGTAAAGTATTAGAGATTTTATATATGGATCTTTTTAGACCTGTTAGAACTGTAAGTCTAGGAGGGAAGCTATACAGATTTGTAATTATGGATGATTTTTTGAGATACACATATGTTAGATTTCTATATCATAAGAGTAAATCATTTGAAGAATTTAGAAATTTTTTGACTTGGATTTAAAGGAAACTAGGATGCGAGATTTTGATAATTCAAAGTGATCATGGAGGAGAATTTGAAAATGAAAAATTTGAAAAATTTTGTAAGGACAAAGTGATTGATCACAATTTTTCTGCACCTAGAACCCCACAGCAGAATGGGGTAGTTGAAAGGAAAAATAGAACATTAATTAAAGCCGCTCGAGCCATATTGGCAGAATATTCACTTCCTAAATATTTTAGGACCGAGGAAGTTAGCACATCATGTTATGTTCTGAATAGGGTGAATGTAAGATCAAACTTGAATAAAACATCCTATGAGTTACTTAAGAGAAGAACACCTAATTTATCACATTAGTATGTTTTTGGATGTAAGGTGTTCATTCATAACAATAGAAAATCTACCTTAAGAAAATTTGATCCAAAATCAGATGAAGGAATTTTTATAGGATACTCAAGTGTTGAAAAATCTTATAAAGTATTCAATAAAAGAACATTGATAATTGAGGAGACTACACATGTTGTATTTAATGAATCTAAATTTTGGAAGAGTCGAGTGTTGAAGAGGATGAGATAGAGTTTGACTCCCAAAAGATTGAGAAAATAAATTTGGATGAAAATTTAGAGATAGAAAATCTGATTCCTAAAGATTTAAGATTTTCTAAAAACCACCCAAAGGAATTGATTATAGGTGAACCTAGTGAGGGTGTTAAGACTAGGCGTGGACTTAACAAAGAAGTCAATCATTCAACCTTTATTTCAATGTTAGAATCCACAAATATTGATCAAGCACTTTCAGATGAATTTTGGATATTGGCTACGCAAGAAGAGTTAAATTAATTTGTAAGAAATAAAGTTTGGGAATTAATTGCAAGGCCAAAGAATCAAAGTGTAGTTGGAACTAAGTGGGTATTCAAGAATAAAATGAACGACTCAGAAGTAGTCATTAGAAATAAGTATATATTGGTGGCTAAGAGATATAATCAGATTGAAGGGATTGATTTTGAGGAGACTTTTGTCCCTATAGCTAGACTTAAAGCAATTAGAATTTTATTAGCCTTTGCCTATTTTAGAGGATTTAAATTATATCAAATAGATGTTAAAAGTGCCTTTTTAAATGGGGTGCTTAAAGAGGATGTTTATGTCGAACAACCTCTAGGATTTAAAAATTCTAAACACCCAAATCATGTTTTTAAATTGAAAAAGGTATTATACAGATTAAAACAGGCACCTAGGGCTTGGTTTGTGAGGTTAAGCACCTTCCTATTTGAGAGATCTTTTGAAAAAAGAAGTGGAGACACAACTCTCTTTTTGAAGAAATTGGGAGAGGATATACTCATTGTATAAATTTAGGTTGATGATATCATCTTTGAATCTTCAAATAAAAATCTTTGTAATGATTTTTTCAAAATAGTGAGTAGTGAATTTGAGATGAGTCTAATTGGAGATTTGAGTTACTTTCTAGGCTTTAGCATTAAGCAAATTAAGAAGGATACATTTCTTAGTCAGTTAAAGTATGTTAAGGACATCCTCAAAAAGTATGAAATAGATAATACTAAACATGTTAGTACACCTATGAATTTCTCTGTTCAGTTGGATAAGGACCCTAAGGGAAAATCTGTTGATCGAAAGAAATTTAGAAGAATTATTGGATCTTTGCTTTACTTGATAGCTAGCCGACCCGATATCATGTTTAGTGTCTATTTATGTGCTAGATTTCAATCAGATCTAAAAGAATCACATTTGACAGCAGTAAAAAGGATTTTGAGATCTCTTGGGAACTCAAAACTTAGGGATTTGATATCCTAAGTTTAGCTCTTCATTTGAAATAATTGGATATTTAGATTTTGACTTTATAAGTTATATTGTTGATAAAAAGAGTACTTCTAGAATATGTCAATTTATTAGAAATTCTTTAGTTTCTTGATCCAGTAGAAAATATAATTTCATAGCCCTATCTACTACTAAAGCTGAATACATTGCCTTAAAAAGTTGTGTGGCACAAGTACTTTTGTTGAAATAACAGTTGATTGATTTATGATTAATAATAGGCACTATTCCTATTTATTATGATAACACTAGTGCCATTTGTATTTCTAAAAATTATATTCAACATTCAAGAATCAAACATATAGACATCAGACATCATTTCATAAGGGATCATGTATCCAATAGAGAAATTGAACTCAATCATATTTCAACTAAAAATTAACTTGCAGCCATTTTTACTAAACCATTAGCCTTTGTACTTTCAGTGCATTAAGAACAAGGCTTAGTGTGATTGATTTGAATGCTTAAATAAAATTTTCTGTAATATTGATATGTGTTTTATTTGTGTTTTATGTTTTTGTGATTTTCTGTATGTGTTTTTCTTTTCAGTTTTCGTTTGTGTTTGTTTTTGCAATTTCATGTCTATTTTGTTTTATGTACTCTCACATCAAAATTCATATTTTTAAGCATTGGTATGAAAATTTCTAAATGTGACATTCATTTGTATGAAAATATTTTCTTACGGGACGAATCCTGTAGCGTATTAATTGTTGAGTTGAATGGTTTGCATGTAGTTTTTGAGTTTTCAATACAGTTCATCTGTATGAATGTCAAGATCGTCTGGACGATGTGTATTCAATCATATGTACGCATCTAGATGGTTATACAGATAAGAATAAGTTTTAATTTCTGATCGTACGTACAAACTTGAAGTTCGTACATACGAACCACTTGTCACTCTAAGTGGGGGACGATTAAAATTGTTATAAAAATAATCTTAAATAATCGATCATCCTGGATGAACACTTGTTCGTCTGTACGATCGTCTGGTCAAAAAGTCTATACGAAAGGATGCCTCATAACTCGTATGATTACAAAAAGTCATTTCATTTCTAACGTATACACTCGTACATATGAAATTTCCAATTGTATGTACGAACAAAATATCGTACGGGACGAACCAAATTTCATCCTGTACGAAAGGTCTTTTTTTCTTTAAATTGGAATGGTTTAGAACTCAAATTTCATTCATTTCAAAAGCCTTTTCAATCTTCTATTCCCTTTGATCTTCTCTATGGCTAGTTCAAGCAAGAGGGTTAGGCACGCTAAGGAACCCTCCAGGGGACTTAGGAATGCCAATGAAAAATTTATTTCCAAGGAAAAAGAAGAATCTTTCCCTAGGTTTGTATCTGCAAAATTAACTCCGTCCAGAGTTTTGATTCAGGAGAATATAGTTTATTAGATATTACCACTCTTTGCTTCCACTCATTTTGAGTTTATCCTTACTCTAATTTACTCTTTCAATATTTCTACATTTCATTATTTCCTAGCTAACATGACCTTGAACTCTGATCATGATAGGATTAGATCCTTTGTTCTAGGAAAGAATGTAGAAATAACCAACTAGGATCTAGGAGCTTTCTTAAACCTAAGGACTGAAGGGATACGAGCCCACACTTTGACTTCTTCCACTACTTTTGATTGGAGTGAGATTAATTGAGTGCTTAGAGGGATTAGACAAGAATGCTATTTGCCCAAAGTGAACACTTTACATCAAGATGCTAGAATCATCTAACATGTGCTTAGAACTTCTATCATATCAAAAATTGGTGATAGGATCAATATCACTCCTCTTCTTTCCATTATCACTTATTTGATTCTTACTGGTCAACCAATTGATGAAGCACAACTCATTCTTGACTACCTTTATGGGCTTTTTGAAATAAGCCATGTATCCCATAAGAGAAAGAAGAACATTGCTCTAGGACACCTTGTGGCTTATATTCATGATAAGAAGTATGAATTAGTTGATCCTGATGCGTCTCATCTTGAAGAGCCTCTATTCTACAATGATGGTTCATTCCTAGCTATCTTTGCAAAACATGATGAAGGTGCTGACACTGAGGGGGAGGAGAGAGCACCTGCACCTACGCCTGCTCGTGAACCAAACTTTCAATATATGGTTCATAGGTTTAATCATTTTGAGACTTATTTTGATCACCGCTTTAATCAAATTGAGGCTCATCTACTGCAGCAGGATGCACAGCACCAGCAGGACATGGGTTGGATGCGAGGCCAACTCGATGCTGTGAGCTCGAATATGGCTATGATGAGTAGCTATTTTAACTTCTTCAACTAAGGACCACCTCCAAATTAGGGCCCCTATGAGTGATGACTGTACTTCTTTTATAATTTTCTCTAGGAGTGGTGATCTGATGTGATGTGTTGTTAGTTATTATGTTTTTTTATGTCTTCATGTTCTATGTTTTTATGTCTTATGTTCTATTGCATCTATGTGTATTTATATCTTATGTGCTCAAATGTTTTATCATTCACCATGATATCAATAAAAGTTATTTTGTCATATCTCTCAAAATGTTTATTAGTTTATATGATTATCATTAAATATTGATCTACCAAGTGTTATATTTTGAAATGCAATAAAAAATTGAATTCATTAGAAAATCTAATTTTTCAAAAATTTAAGTTGTGTTATAACTTGATCTAGTTAAGAATATCAATCTCATGTCTCTTATTAGACTAATATAATTTTAAATATTATTATTACAAATTTGATGTTTTCTTATTTTTTTTATTTCTCTTTTAAATATAAATATTGTTATACTTAGAGAAATTTGAGATTTTAAATTATTGATTTTGGAAAGATTAAATAAATACTTAAAAATGTACAAATATACAAAAATAAAAAAAATGTGCAATAGTTCGCAATTTGAAAAAGAGATACAAAATTAGCCCACAGATAAAAAAAAATACACAAGTTGTGCCACAAATATTGAAGAGATGCGCAAAGCGCTACAAGTATATGTTCTTTCCTCAATATTTTAATTTTCAAAATTCAAATTATTCTTTTGTCCAATTTTATTGTGTATTGAAATTTAAAATTTACAAATTTTTCATTCATCTACTTTATAATAATTTTGCTTATCTCATTGCCTAAAATGATTCATGCTCTTGATATATTTTTTTTTCTTATCTATGTTATATCTATACTTAAATTATATGAATTCTTCTATTTCTCTAATGACATTTTATTTTAGTTGCATAAATAACTCAATCTCTTCCAGGATTAACTATTATAGGCTTCTCATATGACTCCCTATATTTTTGGATTGCTTTGGTTTCTTTCTTCTTCTCTTTTTGCTATTGCCAAAAAGGGGAAGAAATATTGTTTGAAGTGTTTTTTTGGTTTGAAGTGTTTTGATGTGTTGTTAGTGTTTTTGTGTTTGTATTTTATTTGTTTTGATGTTTCAGTATGATTATTTTTGTGTGTGTGAAAAACTTTAAAATTTAAAAATTAAAAAAATTTGTGATTAATTCAACAAAAATGCCCCTTATTCTCACATGCTTATTTATTCAGGGGGAGTTTAAGAGAAATTTAGGAATTTCAAATTTATACAAACAATAATTATTTTGTCATCATAAAAAAGGGGGAGTTTGTTGAGAGAGTTGTTACTTAGCTTTGCATGATTTACATTCTTGCAACTTGTATGTTTTGATGATTCCAAATATTATTATTTTGATTATTATCTTCTCCTAATACATTTTGGAAGAATTGTTTTTCCTCTTGTGTGTACTAACTTTTCAGAAAAATCATACTTCAGATTGTTAAATACTTCAAATTAAGATCTGCCTAGAATGTGTTGTAATATTAAAGTATGGATTTTTCTCTTTATTTAAATTTGAGAGAGTGTGTGATTGTAATTAAGTAAATAAACCCACACACACACACACCGGGGGAGAGTTAAAATTCATAATTTTTTAAAACTAATCATACAATACGAACCGTGTTAGTATGGGACGATCTGGTCAGTTAAAACTCTCGAATGAGCGAAAGAACAAACAGAACGGGCCAAACTTTTTCTAAGTACTATTCGTCCATACGATATTTTTTGTTAGTCCCAGGACGATGGGCTCTGGACTCATTCATTCAAATGATAATTATCATCTTTTCCAGGACGATGCTCTCTAGATGAGTTCATCCGAATGAAAATTATGGTTCGTCATAGGATGAAGGGAAGTTTATTCGCCAAAATATACTATTCATCCAGACGATGTTGTTTGTTTGTCCTAGGACGATAGGCACTGGACGCATTCATTTGAATGATATTTATTGTGTGTCTCAGGACGGTGTTGTCTGGATGGGTTCATACAAATGATAAATATAGTTCATCCCAGGACGATGGGCTCTGGATTAGCCAAAATGAACTATTCATCCATATGATATTTATGATTCATCCCAGGATGATCTTCTCTATTCTGGAGAGTTAAAATTCGTCATGCATTTTCGTACCAACAAAATTTGGGAATAGATGTTCGTACCAGACGAACTTAGTTCATACGGGATAATTATCGGGTACAAATTTAGTTCGTACTGATTCATATATTATACGTACGTAATAGTTTTTACATTATTCATACGTACGAAATTGGATCGTACAGGATGATCGTAGATGATCAAAAATTGAAAATTGTAATTTTTGGATGATTTTTCATTTCTTTTCTATAAAATGTCCAGTTTTGATTGTCTTAAAATCTTTTTGTCTTTTTTTCTTTGTAAATAATCAAGGGAGATTAAAGGAGAGAGTAAGAAAGAGTGTTTAAAGGAGAATTCTTACTACTGAAGCTTGAAGGGTTCACTTGGTTACCCAAAGGTAAGAATCTCTATTTGTAATTTGTGATTACATTACTCTTTTTCTTTTGTCCTTCTAGATTTATTGTGAGAAGATCTTTCAAGGAGATCCGGTTCTCTGCCGACACTCAAGGAGTGTGAACAGTCGAATGGTTCTCTGCCTACACTTGAAGAGTGTGTAAGGAAGAAGGTTCTCTGCGATATTTAGAGGGTGTAAAAGGATGACAGTTCTCTTTCACACCGGGTAGTGGCGGAAGAGACTTTTTATGAAGGCTTCTCCACCTTGATGTGGGGGCAAAATGATAGACACTTGTGGTAATAGTGCAATACCTGAAGTGGGAGACTTCAGGGAGTGGATGTAGATCGTGTTTGACCGAACCACTATAAATCTTGTGTCTTTTTATTTTATATTATTTTTTACTTTACTGCTTTTGTGTTGATCTGTGGTTGAAAAATCATTTTAAAATTTCACTAAAACTTTAATCGGTTTAAAGAGGAAAAATTCTTAAATTACCAATTAACCCCCCCTCTTGGTTAACCTTTTGGGTCATAAGGTTAGGTCTAACAACTTAATTCATATTTAATAAGTTTCAACATTTGTTTGGTCAACAAAACATAGTCGGCAGGCATAAAAGGTTGAAAAGATAATTGTCTTATGATGGAGGTCAAAAGGACCGTAGTAGGCGGTCAACGAAGGTTAGAAGGACCGTAGTCAGCAGGAGATAGAGGTCAGAAAGATCATTTTCTAGTGATGGAGGTTGGAAGGATCTTTGACGAGCAGAAGTCCTGTGTCGGGTAGAAATTTAGTGATGGGCAGAAGTCCGGCATCGATTAGAAGTATGACAAAAGTTCGATGACAGGTGAAAGTTTGAAGTTGGCCAGAAGTCCGGCGATGGGTGGAAGTCTGACATCTGGTAGAAATTCATTGATGGGCGGAAGTTTGATGTAGGGTAGAAGTGTGAAGAAAGTTTAAAAGTTGGAAAAAGTTCAGAGACTGGTGGAAGTTTGACGTCGGGTAAAAGTCTGGTAATGGACAGAAGTCCGACGATGGGAAGAAGTTCGGCGTTGAGCAGAAGTTCGAAGATGGGAAGAAGTCTGGTGTCGGGTAGAAATTCAGTGATGAGCGAAAGTAAGGTGTCATGCAGAAATCCGGCGACAGGAGAAAGTTTTCCATTGGTCGGTAGACAGGAGATGGTCGAGGAGGAGCTTAGTTGCAAGAGAACTCTTCATTCTCTTCCTCTCCTCCTCGATTTGGCCTCCTTCCTCTCTCCTCTCCCATAACAAATAGGTGTTCTATTTTAATTTTTTGAGAGTGTCATGCCCTGTAAATAGGAGGAAGATCAAGGGTAAATTGGGAGTGATTTGAATGGACGGCCGATGCTGGATCCCTTGATCATGGATAGTTTACAATACATTTAAATGTCTTCATTATATTAGAATTTGATGATCTTGGGCTCATTGGATTCATCTCGCTAGGCCACTCGATTTAACTATAAGAATATTATGTTCGGAACCCGTTTGGTAATCTAAATTATGATTTGAACCATCTAAATGCACTTCGAGTCTTTAATTTTAACTCATTTGAGCTCGGATTGAGTCGAATTTGGTGTTGTTGGGCTCATATTTTTGAGACATTTAGTTTGACTATAAGTTTACGTAAATCCAAGTTCATATGGACTCCAATTTAATTTTGAAGTTTCCAACTTGATTTTCCCTTGAGATTCATGCCCGATCAAGATAAATTTTTTTACGATATATCAATTATGAATTAGAATAAAATTAAAACTATTTAAAATTGTACATTGAAGCAGTTTATTGGAACAGTTTAAAATTTATACAAACATTATGAACTTAATTAATTTTTGCATGTTTGTATTAAAATTTTTTAATAAAGATAAATGCATATTCAACGAAGTAATTTAAAAATGTTTTATTCTTATGTGCTTATACTCATGCCTAGAAAGGGCTGGCAGCTAAACTCACTTAATCATTTTAAAAATCCTACAATCATGATCTTTATGCAATACAATATGTGTTAGGCTTATTATATATTAGGAATTGGGACTTATAACTTAGCCACCAAGCTTAACAAATAGGTATGATGTAAGTGCAATGATTCTAACTACTACAAAGCTCTATTCATATGATTTTGTTTTATCCTTACAGAAAATCTCGATTTTTATTTGTTTTGATTCATAAATATTATTTATAATTATTTTTATTCAATATTTTATTTCATGGAAATAATTTTGGTTCTATAAAATCTAATAATCAAAAGACAACAAAACTTTTCCAAATCAAGCATACAAGTTTGTGTAGCAAACCAGCTTTGATTTTTGTTTTTATTTTTTTTGTAAACTTCAAGATGTCAATATGTGTATAAATTAAGGGTTTATTAAATGTTAGTCATGTAATGATTTTGGTTAGATTATTCCCTAGCTAAAATTTTAAGTTAGAGTTCTGATCAAAATCTTATAATCATGGTAATTTTTACTTTTTTTTTTTTTGTTTATGTTTCCAATTAGTCATTTGAAACTTGTAAGGTAATGCAAAAATATAAAATAAAATATAAAAAAAATAAAATAAAGAAAAAAAAAACACTCTAGCTTATTAAGTCTAATGCTAATGTTCTATCTAGCATTTTGTGAGTTCTAGGTCATATGATTGTTACTCAATTATTAGTTTATTTATTTAATTTGTATACATGAATGGTTTCAATTCAAGTTTTAGTATTTAACATATTTTATTTAAAATTTGTCTATTTTATTATACTTTTTATTGTTATATCACTTTTAGGCATTTGTAAGGAAAAAAATTATTTTGATTTGATACTAGAGGTAGGAGCATCTCTCGTGCACCCAGAACTGTTAAGAGTCAAGATAGAAGTAAAAATAGGGTTTTCCAAGTTAGAATTCCTAATCAGCAGGCCCAGGAAACAACAAGTTTCCAGTCGTCCAAGCTACCCTCTTCTACCCTTACACCAGACATTCCCCCATCCTCCATACCTCCCACTCCAACCCATTAATAACCTAAAGAAGAGCAAATTTCAGCACCAAAGTAGAAACTCACAAATGTTGATATCATCCCTAATTTAACTCTCCTACGGAAGAAACTATCCGGAGCGCTATCACACCCTACATGCCCCAAAAACTACCAGCTGCTATTATATCCTCGAATAAGTTTGATGCTCTTACTGACATTCAAAATGATGCTAGCTCCTCCTACAACGTCCCCTCTTTAACCCACCCTCCCAAATAAAATCCTAAAAGCACAACCCAACCACCTCCTTCTTCCTCCCACTTTAAAAACCCTTGAGGCACACATTTTAGAAAGCTTCAAGCCTCCTCCTCCAAATCCCAATGACCCTCCCCTCCATAGCTTCTTTAAACATTAGGGGTTTTAATAACTATAGCAAGGTTACTACCTATAAGTGTTTCATCAAGACTCACAAGATAAATATGTTATGCAATTTGGAGTATAGGATTCATATGAATTCTATATCTAACCCTTGGTTCAATACCACTCATTATATTTTTGATGTTGAAGATAGTTGTAACAATTTTGAGCTGTCTACTTCTGGTAGAATTTAGATATAATGTGCTGCTGATAAGATCTAATTCTCCCCCACTTTTGTATCTAGCAAAATGATAAGTGGTTTGATCACCTTTGGATCTTCAAGGACCTTTCTTCTAAATATTATCTATGGTTTGAATTTAGCTAAGGAATGTTCTATTCTCTGGCAGCAAATTTGTGCTAATGCACCTTCGCCTGATTTGCCTTGGATAATAATGGGGATTTTAACTACTGTAGATTTCATAATGAAAAGGGGGGTGGATCTTTCTTACATTTCAGTCGCATGGGAGAATTTAACTCCTTTTTTTATAATAATCTCATTGATCTTTCATCTATTGGCCACTTCTACACTTGGTTTAACCAACAAACAGAAAACCCAATACACATCAAGCTGGATAGGGTTTTAGTCAATGAAGCTTTAATTCTAATTTCCCTCTTTCTCATTAATTAGTGGGTGATCCCTTGTGCTCTGATCATTACCCGCTAATGCTTAAGGATGGCTTCCCTCATATCAAAGTTAGTCACTTTCAATACAAGAATTATTAAAATACTAAGGATGACTACTGGGGTACCTTACTAAATATCTTAATGGAACCTTATGTTCGTAACCCAATGGTGGATTTTTCTAATAAGCTAAGGAATCTCAAAGAATCCTTCAAAGCTAAAGAATGAGCCTCTGCCAATGCCATTGAGTCATCTCTTAAGACTCTTCAAGATAAACAAAATTATCTTCTCAACTTACTAGATTCGGACACTAGCAATCTCCATTTTAATTCTACTATCAAAGCCATCAGTGGGGAGATTACTAATTTGACTACTTCTTGGACCTCTTGAGTATTGTAAAGGGCCAAAGACAAATGACTTAAAGATGGGGAGGATGACTTTAAGTTTCTCTACTCTAAGACTCAGGTGAGGAAAAACTTAAACAATTCGACTCTTTAGACTACTAAGGCTGGTAATATTGGTAAAGTTGGTAATGCTAAGGAGGTGATATCTACTCATTTTCACAATCTTTTCAACCCTTCTAACCCCCTAACCATGATATTACCTACTTCTCAACGAGCAATGTAGTTCCTCATCATATGCAATATGTCCTTACTGACCCTATTTCTCAAGATAAGATCAGAGTGGTCATTTTCTCTAGGGCCTCTTTTTCTTCATCTCGTCCTGATGGCTTTAATTTCCATTTTCCTCAATTTGGCTGGCACATTCTTAGCCCCTCTCTTTTTAAATCTATTATGGCCTTCTTTGATAAAGGGTATCTCCCTAAAAGTGTTAAAGCCATATCCTTTTTTTTATCCCTAAAACTTCCCATGTTAATGTTATATTTGATTTCATGCCTATTTCTTTATGCAATACCTTGTACAAAATTATCTCCAAATTTTTAGCCTTTAGACTCAAGCTTATCATGCCACCGATTATAATTCTGGCTCAGGCTGGCTTAATCAAAAAACACATTTCAACAGATAATGTTATTTTGGCCTCTGAAATATTACATTTTTTTCAATAAATGCACTAATGCCTCTTACATGTGTGCCAAGCTTGTCAATGGGTGAATGCTTGTATAATCAACATGCACTTTTCTATTTGTTTGGATGGTGGTTTAGAGGGCTTTATGCCCTCCTCGGCTAGCTTACGAAAGGGTTGTCCTCTAAGCCCATATCTTTTTTTTTTTTTTTTTCATGGATGCTTATCTTGTTTATTTGATAATAATGAGGGGGTAATACTTTTTAGGTTGTGGATATCAATGGTTTTCATCTTTCTCATCTCCTATATGCTGATGACATTCTTGTTTTTGGCAAAGCATCTCTGACTAACTGCAATGTGCTGAAAGACATTCTTCATACTTTTTCCAACTCCTCTAGTCTAAAACTCAATCCTGATAAAAGCTCCATTTTTATTCAAGCCAACACCCCTCATGCTATTGAGAATTGTGACTCTCTTTAAATCCCAAATTGCTGAAAGATTCATATACTTGGGCATTCCCATCTCAATTAAGATAAC
The DNA here is from genome assembly GCF_001605985.2 of Dendrobium catenatum. Lineage (NCBI taxonomy): Eukaryota > Viridiplantae > Streptophyta > Magnoliopsida > Asparagales > Orchidaceae > Dendrobium > Dendrobium catenatum. Next base: position 3,003,872 of record NW_021318693.1, read on the forward strand.
CCTCATATATGACTTCTTCCATCTTCTTGATATTATATCTAACAAGCTTTATGATTTGAAAGCATAGTCTATCTCTCTCTCTTATAGGAAGGATCCAATTTCTTTGCTTCACTATATGGGACACTATTGCTTATTGAATTTGAGGTGCGATCATACCTAAATCCTGCTGTAAACAGATTACCTAACTATCTATGAAGTTTCTATACTTTGGTGATATTTAGGCTAGAAAGCTTCACTTAGTCTCCTTGGCTAACACTTTTAAACCTAGAAATAAGGGTGGTTTGGGTTTACATGCTATCCAAGCTCTTTGCTAAGCCTTCGACTACTCTCTAATTTCAAGGATTTATAATTGGCCATCTCTTCTCTTGACTTGGCTCTTTTCCAAATATTTCTCTCCTTGGAAGAACCCTCCTCTAATGTCTTTTGCAATGTGTAAAAGCATTTGTGCTATGACCTTTATAGTTAAATCCAACTTTATTTTCAAGTTCTTAGATAACTCCCCTATTGATTTAAGGTGGGATCATTGGTGCAATGGTCTTTATATTCAAGAATTTCAACACCATCAATCCCTCCTCATATCTTTTCCTAAAAATGCCCCTCTATCTGTGCTTTATGACTCTAATGGATTGACCCTTCTTGGTAACTATTTTGAGGAAATGCAAATTGTGATTTTTCCTATTCCTATCATTAGAGATGGCAATGGAAAAATGTTTATCAAGGGAATTTGGCAATGTGCCTAACTCTAACAAATTTATTCAGTATTTCTATAAAAATGATAGGAAGGTTTTTGGGTTAATTATGTGTGGCATAAACACTATGCTTTAATTCTATTTTTCACTGCCTTTGCTTTTTTGGGGGCTTAAAAACATCTGATGCTCTTCTAAAAAGAAATATTTTTGTTAATTCCACTTGTAGTTTCTACCATTCTAGTCTTGAAAGTATTTCACATCTCTTATTTGAGTGTGAGTTCAAATTCAGTATGATCTCAAAACTACTTCCTTCTCTCAAAATTTTTCTCATACGACTTAATCTCAGTTAATTGTGGAATTTTTTCGGGGAGATGATGAATGGTTTCATTATCTCCCCCAAATGGCGATTCAATGCAACTAATTCTTTATTGGACACATAAAAACATTAGTTGATTTCTAATGATAGAAATGTTTGGATTCATCCTGAATCAAGCATAAATATCTATAACACCTATTCTAGTTATCAAGGTGCTAAAGGTATCATAGGCTAGAGGTTTAATAAAGATGTCTACCAATTGATCTGCATTAGCTATATGATGCAGCTCTCTATCTCCCTTAGCTACATGGTCTCTTATAAAGTAATGCCTAATGTTTATATGCTTTATACATAAGTGTTGAATTAGATTTTCAGATATACAAATGGCACTAGTATTATCACATTTGATAGGTATGGTTTCCATAAGTAGTTTAAGATCTAGGATTTATTGCTTTAGTCATATGATTTGAGCAACACAACTTTTTATAACAATATATTCCACCTCAGAGGTGAATAGAGCTATTGAATTTTGCTTTCAATTAGACCAAAAAAATTAAAATTAATTTATAAATTGATAGGTTCCTGGCGTAATTTTCTTATCTACCTTAAATCCTATAAAGTCAAAGTCTAAATGTCTAATGATTTCAAAGTATGAGCTATATCTAGGATACTATATACCTAGGTTTTGTGTCCTTAATAGGTATTTAAAGATTCTCTTAATAGTAAATTGATGAGATTCTTTTGAATTAGCCTAAAATGTAGCATAGAGACATACACTAAACATTATATCAGGTCTACTGGCAGTCAAATAGAGAAGTGATACAATTATCCCTCTATATTTCTTCTGATCAATTGATTTTTTATTTGGGTCCTTATTTAACTAAATACTATAGCTCATGTGATTATTTATTGCCACAGTATTATCCATCTCATACTTCTTAAGAATTTGTTTTATATATTTGATTGACTAAGGAAGGTTCCATCATCCATCTATTTCACAGTGAGTCCAAGAAAATAGTTCAGCTCTCTTATCACGCTCAGCTCAAACTCTTTACTCATTATTTTTGAAAATTCATTACATAAATTTTTATTTGTGGATCCAAATAATATTTCATAGACATAAATTTAAATAATGAGTAGATTTTCTCCTTCTCTCTTAAGAATTAGGGTGGTATCTACACTATACTTAACAAAGGCTCTATAAAAGAGAAATTATGAATCCTTTTTTAACTTGAACACATGATTAGGAAATTATGAATTTTCAAAACCTGTGGGTTGTTCAGCATACACATCTTCTTTAATCACCATTTTAAAAAGGCACTCTTAATATCCATTTTATACAATTTAAATCCTTAGAAGCAAGCAAAAGCTAATAGTACCCTTATGGCCTCCAATTAAACTATAGGGGTAAAAGCTTCCTCAAAATCTATTTCTTTAATTTTGTTGTACCACTTTGCTACTAGTCTAGCCTTATTCCTTACTATTATCCCAGAGTCATTCATTTTATTTTTTAAAACCCACTTTTTTCTAACAATACTTTGGTCTTTAGGTCTTTTGGCAAGTTCACATACATGAATTAATTTAGTTATTCTTACATTGATTTTTTTTTTTAATTAAAACCCATGGAGGGGCCTACGTGTTAATATAAAAAATAGGTTACAGAGCCCTTATGGGAGGCCATCAACTCACTAATGCTCTTATGAGCTATAAAATAAAGGAAATGAAATCCTAAGAGCTAATTATCTCAACTACAAAAAATTACAAGAAATCCTATTAACATTCTATTGTTGCTATATCCAAGCATCCAAAAAGGAAAGATATAATGATTATAATTAAGCCCAATCCTTCTGTCAAAAAACTGGAAAGCATTCCTAATCAGCTCCACCTGTAAGGAAGAGAAGATGCAAAAGAAAAAAACTACACCATAATAAGATATTAGTAGAATAATTGCCAAAAAAGGAGATGGTGCTAGAGAAATAAAAACAAAAAACAAAATTGTTCCAAGTAGAACCAGTCTTAGAATTCAGACTAATAGAGCTCAGAATACTCTCATTAATACTAACCTCATTAGGAGAGTCCACAAGCCACTCAATCCCACTAGGGGACCATCCCAAATCCCCACAGATAACTTCCATGAGTTCATCCTCAAAACACCAAAAGCATAGTATGGGTTAACTAGAAATGAAACAGATATAATAAAGACAGACCACCACACCCAGCTAAACTCATAGAACCAACAAACAAAGACAATAAAAAATAAATTCTAGACAACATAACTCCCCCTAGAAACCCAGTAGAGAACAATGAAAGGACTCGGGATAAGCGAAGGACAAAAAAATAGGACATAACCTAAATACAACCAGCAACATCAATTAACAGACCCACCAAAATATGATAAAATCCTAGCCAGAACCCCACCATTACCCCTAGCATCCAACCAAATAGGAGATCAACACTAGGACCGACCTTCAGCAACAAAACCATAAAAATCATTGCTCTAGTCAAAATCCATAAAGACATTAGTTAAACAAGGACAACCATCAATATGCCAGCCACCAATAACCCAAACTAGGGAGAACTAAGTGCTACAGTAGCAGCACATAATGCCCTAATAACAGGAAAGAGGCAAAACCAACAGAGAAATAGTACCAATCCAGCAATGCACCCCAACAGCAAAAATGAAAATGAGGGTCCAGCCAAACCAATAGAGGATAGGCTAACAAGAAGAGCTCAAGCTAACAAAAAAAAAAAACACCAAGGAGAACTAGGAAATAATAAAAAAATCCTAGATACTAACTAATAAGTCCAAGATTGCCAGAACGACAAAAAGGTCCAGCTGACACAAAATTCTAGGGAGAAAAGCAATGAGGATAACCAAAACCAAAAATAATCAAGTACTAACATAAGGAATACCACACTCATCCAGGTAAAGCAAGCCTTTAAGATGGCCAGGAATAGTAGCAGGAATAACATCAGTAAAATAGTCAAGACTACAACCCTAATTAGCAAGCCAAGAGGCATAAGAATTACGAGCCTTACTTATATGACAAAAAGATGAATTAATAAACAACAAAAGCCTTTTAATTTCCCCAACATGATAGAAGTTATTCAGGGAGAAACACACCTCCTCCATGTCCTAAGAAGGAGTAATGTTCACTCCATAGTTACTTTTAATATACAAATTAGTTAAATTAAGAGGAATGCATAACTAAATACCATATATAATAGCCCTAATAAGAGCAGTAACAGCAGTACCTATTTTAATCGGGCCCGCAAAGGCAACAATAAGATGGCCATTAGTATCCCAAATAAGGCCACCACAGCCATCCACAGAATTAGAGATAACACCATCAACATTCAATTTAAAAAAACTATGAGGAGGCTTATTCCAATAGATAACATTAAGAGAAGAAGAAGCACGCTCCCAATTAACCCCTAAAGTAGTGCTAACATCATAATAGTTTTTTAAGCTCTTAACAGAAATCAAGTTGACATCCACCAGTGCTAAAATCTTATCCTTCATCCTTTGAATAACATTGAGATGGTTCGTTTTCACTCCATTAAAAATGAAGTTATTCCTCTCCAACCAAAGAAACCAAAGAATGAGGGAAGGTATAGCATTGCAAATGTGAATAAACCAAGACTTAAGTAAAGAATAAAGAGAAAGATGGGCATTAAAACTATTAAGCAGAAACATATCATCAAAATTAATCCACATACTAATAACCACTTGGCCAGAAAAAAAAAAAACATGATGCATATTCTCCTTGTGAAAACAATATTGACACTTAGAAGCTAAACTGAAACACTTTTTAATGAGATTGTCCTCAGTAAGAAATAAATATATGTAAAACTCTCCACACAAACACATAAACCGTGGAAGGGATGCTCTTATGCCATATCTTAGAAAAACTATTGTCAATGTTGCCTTTCTCTCTAAAGGAGTGCCACGCATTTTTAAGGTCAAAACCACCATCTTTGGATAAGTCACATAAAATAATATCTTTGGAAGAAGTATTAATAGGAAGGTTTAAAATACGGCGAGTAATACAGTTAGGAATCATACTAGAAAGTTTCTCATAATCCCAACAACTCTCATTAAAGAAAAAGTTAGCTTTAACAGATGCAGAAGAAGTAGAATTCAGAAGGAATCAATAAAATCTTTACCTAACCATTTATCTTGCCAGAAGAAAATGTTACCTTCACCAAGCCCACAAGTAATAAAGGGCTCCACCTCCCATTTGACCTTGCAAAGCCTATTCCAAACTTTAGTATCCCTATTCTTAGGAGAGATATTAGTCGGATGGTTACCCACACAATATTTAGAGATCATAAAGTTAGCCCAAAGATTCTCTTTAGTGCATAAATTATACCAAAGCTTAAAGGAGAAGGTCTTAGCAAGGTCATGTAAAGTTTTGCAACCAAGACCACCTTCAGCCAAAACACCACAACACTTATCCCAAGCAGCCCAAGAAATTTTAGAAGAAGAGGAAGTACCTTTCCAAAAGAACTTGTTAATAAGCTTGTGAATCCTACTACAAATAGTGTGAGAAGGAAAAATGGTTTCAAATATGTAAACAGGTAAAGCACAAAGAACACTTTTAGTCAGAGTCACTCTACCACCAAAACTAAAAAAAAATAGAATCCCAAGATGAGAGCTTATTCTGAACAGAAGCAATAAGATCGTCAAATAAAAAAGTCTATCTTCTACCCTTAAACAGTGGAACACCAAGATACTTTATAGGCAAGTTAGTATGAGTAAAATAAGTAGCATCTTTATAGTTAAAATATGCTCATTGGAGATCCTTTTAGAAGCAATAAAGCAACATTTATTTTACTAAAAGAAAGGCCACTAACCATTTCAAAGAGATTGAAAAACTCCATAATTTTATGAATTCTATTAATAGTTGCATTAGTAAAAACAATAAAGTCATCAGCAAAGCATAAATGAGATATATTGAAGCCACCCAAAGTTCTAAAGTAAAGACCAGGATTCAACTAAAATAAATTAGTGAGACACCTAGACATAAACTCAGCCACAATAATAAAAAGGGCAGGGGAAATACGGTCACCCTGCCTTAAGCCATGAGAAGACTTGAAGAAACCATGATTGGAGCCATTAAGAATGATGAAAAAATAAACATTTTCAATACAATTCTTAATAAAATTAATAAACACAGAGTTAAAGCAAAAAAACTCATGCATAAAGTAAATGAAATTCCAATTAATATTGTCATAAGCCTTAACAATATCAAGCTTCAAAATCACATTACCACCTCTAACCCGGACATCAAAATCTTGGCTTAATTCTTGAGCCAAAAGAATATTCTCAGTGATAGCCCTACCTTTCACAAAACCCATTTTATAGGGAGAAATAATTTTAGGTAAAATTGAAGAAACGCGATTCTAATTAATTTTAGAAACCAATTTGTTGAAGAAAGTACATAAACTAATAGGATGGAAATCATTCCAAGTTTCAATAGAATTATTTTCAGGAATAAGCACTAATGAGGTAGAATTAAAAAATTTGGGGATAGGATTACCAGCAAAAAAATCTAAAATAGAAGAAAAAATATCATTATGAATATTGTGCCAGCATTTTTGAAAGAAAAGAGTTGTGAAACCATCAGGACCCGCCACCGAATCACTATTCATGCCCAACAAAGTTTCTTGAACCTCCTCAATAGAGGAGGGCCAGAAAGAGAAGCATTATCCTCAAGGGATCAAAGTTTAGGAATAAAAGAGTGATCCATAACCTGAATAGGATTGAAATCTTTATTAAAATGGTTTTGAAAATGAAGCACAGCTAAATTAGTAATCTCAACAAAGTTATCAGAATAGGCGCCATCCTCCCTTTGGATGTTATTGATATTATTCTTAATCTGTTTTCTCTTAGTGAAGGCATGGAAGTACTTAGTATTATTATCACCCTCAACCAAGTGCTTAGCAGCAGATTTCTACTTTCAAAAGACCTCTTCCTGTGCTTGAAAGTTAAAAAGATCAAGTTTGGATTACTTTAACAAAGAGAAATTAGCTTCAAAAAGATCAGCCTGACATAAATTCTCATTAGAAGTAACATATTGTTCAGCTTATAAAATATTAGAAAAGATATTTCTGAACACATTGTGATTCCACCAATTCAGAACTTGCTTCAACCTCTTAAGCTTAAACCAAAGCCTTTTAATACCAAAAATAGAATTATCAGGATGTAAAGAAGCTTGCTAGTTATAATTAACAACATAAAAAAAAGGAATTATTAAGTAACCACATATTTTGGAATCTGAAGTGAGAAAAGGCAGTATATTGTCTATTCTTAATGTTGATATGTAGAGGAGAATGATTAGACAAAGTTCTACTCAGATGCTGCACATTAGTGAAATTAATAGAATTAACCCAATAATCATTAAAAAGCACACAGTCAAGCCTTTGCCATAAGTGACCCCTATTCCAGGTAAAGTTATTTCCAACAAACCCAATATCAATCAAATTGCAAGACAAAATCATATTATTGAAATCAGACATAGAACGATAAGAAGGAGAAGACCCCCCAATTCGTTCAGTAGGGGTAGTGATAGCATTAAAGTCACCACCAACCAACAAAGAAAATCACATATACTATAAAAATTCGAAAGATGATCCCATAAAAATTTTCTAGTGTAAAGGGAAGGGGAAGCATAGACAAAAGATGCACATCAATGAAAATTAAAAGCCTCAATTTTATAATGCATGACTTGAATAAAATCTCCTATAACATCAATTTTAAAAGTATTTTTCCAAAAACCCAGATTTTGTTAGCCACATTCAAAGCGGCATGGTTAAAACCCAAAAAATGAGAGGTACTAAGCAACCTAGAATAAGGGATAAGGGGTTCCAATAAGATAAGAATAGAAAGATTATGAACATGTTCATAAATTTTTAACATGAATCCTAGAAGATGGACAACCAATGTCCCTAACATTCTAAATAGTAGTACTAAACATAAAGAAGTATTAATGAGAAGTATTCAAACAAGTATTTCTAAAAATGTTTCTAGGTGGTTGTAAAGAGATATGCTTTTATTTTCACCCTCTTTTAATATGAAATTTAATAAAACTAGTATCATTATCATCCTTGGCAAAACATCTAGCAGCAATATGCATTTCCTTAGTATCAGTAAGAGCATCACTATTATAATTAGAAGTTGAAGGAGTCTTACTATCATTTTAATTATCCCTGTGTAAATTAGGACACTCATCCTCCATAAACCTACCATCATACTCCCTATTTTCAGTAGCCTTCATGGCCGATTCTTTAAAGCAGGTGGAAGGCAATTGACGGTGATCCATGGCCACAAATTCTCCATCCTCTAAAGCCATGCATTCTTCTCACCTTCAATAACAACCAATTGATCATCAACATTAGTAACCTTCAATGATTCCTAAATAATTATAGGATTATGAACCATAATATCACTAGTATCAGATTTATTATAATTAACAATGCAAGAAAGATATTTTTCAACATTAAGTAAAGCATGGTCCACAATATTCTCGCAATTAGTAGAAGAAGCATTTAAAATAACAACTTCCTATTCTTGAGGCACATTGAAAGTATTATTTAAAATAATACGTAGAGAGTCTTTCTCAGCTCCCACCAATGGATTCTCACGCCGAGGGGAGTGGCTAGGGTTAATATCCACCAAAGGTATCAAATTAAGTTGAGGATCATTCATTGGAACAGTTGGATCAGTTTCAGTAACTTAATCTCGATTACATTGTTTCAATGAATTCTTATTAGATTGTAGGTGAGGATGTTTCCAAAAACATTCGTTCAAAGCATGTCCGTGCATTTCACATAAAGAGCAAAAGATAGGTAAATTTTCAAAATCAATTTTTTGGAAATAGCCTTTGATTTCGGACCCAATCCAAATTTCATTTGGATGTTTCTTAAAAAAATCCAATTCAACCAACACCCTAGCAACTGACGGCCTTGAAACTGAAGTAGTTCCTTGATCAGTCTGTATGGGATGGCCAAAGATAGAAGCCAAACCAAAAAGAATTTGATGGTTAAAAAAAATGCAAATGCAAATTAGGAAATGATATCCAAATCAGAGTAATAGGAGATTCCTCCCTAACGTCAAAATCTGGAATCCATTTCAATAACTGCATTTGATACGCTTGACTATAATACGATCTTCTAGCAAAAATCTGACTATAGTCAAGGTCATTGGCCAGTTGAATGGCAACATGCATTTAATCAAGTAAACTTACATGAAATGATCCAGAGATCTTAAGATTAATGAAAAACTTTCGAATGACATCAAGATTAGGCCTTCTCAAGACAAATTTACCAACCAAAGTTAAAGCATAAGGAGCGGCCAGTTGATCCACCACCTAATCCTCAAAAAGAAGGGCCGTACAACCCTTAAATGATGACTGAACAAACTTAAATCTTGAAGATGATGAGGAAGATCCAGTGAGAGCCTCTTTGAAAGAATGAGTTTTCCCCTCAAAACTAAAGGAAGAAACAGGGTTAGATGATGACAGGATCATCATCGCCCCGCTCAGAAAAATAGAGAAAAACAAACTCAAAACATGATAGAGATCTAGTTAAGAAGAATAACAAAAATTAATCAAAACCACAAAAAAAAAAATCCAAGCCTGGAGGGCCAAAATCTAGGGCATAGAGAGGAGCCCTAAAATCGCCCAGAAATTGCCTCAGAGTAGGAGCCAGAGAGATGTTGCACGATATTGATCTTGAAACTATAATGTAGTTCTTCTTACATTGATAATATCCAAAATTCATCAACTAAGGCTTGATTTATATTGGTGGATTCTATCTTGAAGATAAATACAGAATGACTAACCTGCTTTCTAAGTCCATGCCAGGTTCTTACACCTTCAGATGGGTCTCATAAGACCAATTCTTTATGATAACTAAATGAGTATCTCTATTCTCTAGGCAGGGGTTCCTGAGATTCTACTCTATCTCTTAGGTTAATGGATTATACCCCTTGAATTACCTATGCTTCTTCTTCTACTGGTTTAGATTCAGTGGTCTTATCTAATTCTTCAAATATAATATTTGTAGACTCTTCTTTTACTAAGGTCATCTTATTAAATAATATATAGATCGTATCTATATATGAATAACCAATGAAGACTCCATCAAACTTGTGATCAAATTTTCATAAGGGTGATTTTCCATTAATCATGACAAAACATCTACACCCAAAGACATATAAGTGAGAAAGATTGGGTATCCTACCCTTAAGGAGTTCATAGGGTGTTTTATTTAACTTGGATCTAACATTCACCTATTTAAAACATAACATGCAGTGTTCACTACTTCTGCCCTAAATAATCTTAGGAGAGAATTAGCTAGCATAGCCCTAGTAACTTCTACCATAGTTTTATTTTTTCTTTCAACAATTCCATTCTGTTAAGTGGTCTACGAGGAAAAAAAGTTATATTCTTATCTCTTAACAAAAGGATTCAAACTTATTATTCTAAAATTCTCCACCATAAAGACTATGAATGGTTGAAATTTCATACCCTAATTTTCTTCTTATCTTGGTGAAAAAAGTTCTAAATTTCTCAAATGATTTACTCTTTTGTTCTTTGAATCTAACCCAAGTGAATTTAGAGTAGTCATTAATGATTACAAATCTATGTCTTTCTTATTATGATAACTGTATTAACTTGTCCAAATATGTCCATATGAAAATTTTCAAGTGGCTTAAAGGTGTTGATATTCTTAATTGAATGAAATGAAGACTTAACTTATTTTTTTAGTTGGCAGGCATCACATAAGTTTTTCTTACCCGAAAAAGAGATTTTCAATAAAGCATAAGAAAGGGGTTCAAAAGAGTACAAACTAGGAATAAAATGTTACCCCAGCTCCCTAACACATACGAGCATGCATAAAAAGGGAAACAAAAGAAAATAACAACCAAAAGAAAAAAGGGGAAAGAAAACCCCTCATTTGAAAATAAGGGGCCCCCACAAGGTATAAAATAACACCAAAGAAGGCCTCATATATGATTATTTAAGTAGCCCAAAACCTCAGTTAGGATCTCAACAGTTGTTATTTTACTCTTCCGAGGGGTAGTGGTTATAAGCCCCAGTTGCAACACTTCTTTTTGAAGAGGATCATTAGACACTCTTGGTCTATACAAGGAAAGATCTAGATATTTAATGGATATATCATGCTACTGAGATTTTTTAGTAGTAAAAATAATAGGCTATGGGTTAGATATAATAGACATTGGCAAGGGTTGTCTAATTTCATGACCTTTAGAAGGGTTGACTAGAAGCTAACCTTTCTTCTTAGAATTTCACATTATAGAGATGATGTTACAAGTTCCCAAGAGATTTTTGGAAGAAGGTGTATCAAATTGATGAGTATGCACAGACATAGCTGGATTCTACATCTCTATTGCTGTGGAATAAAGAATGTTGTCAACATTACTTATAGTCTACTTCTTAGTCTTGGAAAGGTAAGACTCCACTTTATAGCCAATAAATCCATATTAAAAATAATGATGAGAAATACCCTCATACTAAACTCTTTGAAAAAAATTTCCATTCAAGCCCTTAATCCAAAACTCCTGGGAAAGTTTTTGTGTTAAATTAATGCGGACACAGACTCTAATAAAAGAACTTTGACCCCAAGATGAAGAAGGCTCATCCATCCAAAAAGGCTCACCAAACATAGTAGCCATACAAGAAATAATATAAGGATCCAAATACATCAGAGTAAGCTAAGGAAATAGGACCCAAACTAGCGAGGAGAACATCTTCTGGTCCTTAGTGAAGTATAACTTAGGTATGCCTCTAACTAGGTCTTTTTGGATAATATTCCTAAGAGTTCTCATGCTTGCATGACATAGTCTCCTATGCCATATATAGGATTCATATAGTATGATTTTCAAGAACATTGAATTCGAATATGCAATGTAGTTTAAATCAAGCATATAAATGTTGTTTATTCTTTTCCCTTCTAAGACCAGTTTATCATTTAAGCTAATCATGCATTTTTTAGATAAGAATTTTATATCAAAACTCATGTCACATAATTGGCTAATACTAAGTAAATTATGCTTCAAACCATCAACTAATAAGGCATTTTCAATTATAAAATTTTTAATTATACTTGACCCAACCACTTTCCTAGTGGTGCTATCTACCAATATTATCTTGCGTCCTAACTTGACCTCCAGTGTGATAAATTTCTTCAAATCACTAATCATGTGTCTCAAGCATCCACTATCCAAGTAACACATGCTTTCACTATGTCTTTTGTAAAAGCTCTCCTATAAAGTCATAAAACATTAAATTTGAGAACCCAAGTGAGTTTGGGTTCCACCTTATGTATTGATGAATGAGATGTTTGCATGATATGCTATGATGCAAGTCATTTTGACCTCCACACTAGATGTGTCCAACTGTGGATGGTGCAAGTGCAGGCTATGTGACCTAGCATGCCACAAGAGTAATACCAAATAATATGAAAAGGATTTACTAATCTATGTGGGTTATTCTGCCTCTTCTTATGGTTATATGATGCATGCTCTAATGAGTTATGCCATTATGCCAATGTAGGTGATGGTTTACTTTTTTAAAGTGCATTTAGTTTTTTTTTTTTTTTTTATAATTCATTAGACTTTCAAAGCTTGTCACTTCTAATTTTAATGCATGCTCACTTTTATGTAATTGGCATGCATGTGCTTCTAATTATTTAAATGATCCTTCCAATTCAATATGCTTTGACATCAAGGATTCATGTGCATTATTTAGGTCAACATGCTACTTATTTAATGCATCATATTTATTTAGTAAAGTTATATGATCACTATCTAAAGTAGAATGCTTAGTTATCAGACTAGTGTGTTATTTTTACAAATTAGAAAATTTAATATTTAAGTTAGCATACATATTTTTCAGTTTCCTATATGAATCATGAATTTTTTTAAATAATAAATAAATCATCATAAGATAGTTGACACATCTCATCTTAATATGACTGATCAAGATTATCATTAACCATGAAACAAGTTTGTTACCTCCTCCTCTACTTCTTGTTCTGATGATTTTGAGACAGATTCGGCCCAAAATGCCTTATGTCTTTTATTTCTCTTTCCTGAATTACCCTTTTTCTTCACCCTTCTCCTTGATCATGTGATACTTTAGGTTAGGGCAGTCTGTTCAAAGATGACCTGGTTTCTTACATTCAAAGTATATTATGTCAGATGACTCTTTAAAATTTTTTACTACTTTTACCTTTATTCCATTGTTGTTGATGACACTTTTTCTTTCTCTTTAAGAAACTTTTAAACCATCTAGTCATTAACCCAATGTCATCATCATCCTCCACTACAAAGGTATCACTATCCGAGTCATTTGCTTTCAAAGCTATAGTCTTCTCCTTCCTTTTATCACCTACATCATTTAGTATTTGACTAATAATTTGAAAATTATAAATAGAATAAAAATTTAAATCTTTTGATTCAAAAAACATAGTAACTTTAGCATCATATGCATTAGGTAGGCAATGTAAACTCTTATTGACTTTCAAAATTAGAGAGTTCTCTATCCAATACATGCAGGGGTGTCACTATCTGTGTGAACCTAGTGTACGTTTTTTATATTGATTTGCTAGGTTGCATGCAACAAAGTTTGTAATCATGTAGTAAAATATTTAATCTAGGCTACTTTACTTCAGAAGTTCCTTCATATGTAATGTGCAGTCTACCCCAGATTTCCTTCCCTATAGTACATGTAGATACTCACAAATAATCCTTAGATTTTAAAGTACAGAAAAAATAATTCAGACATTTATAATTTAACTGAGCAATTTCTATATCATCTTGGCTCCATTTAGCATAAGGAATATCGATTTTCATAGTATTAACAATATATCACGCTACAAAATATCTAGATTGGATCATATGTCATATTTCTAAAATTTGATTATAAAATGTAGATATTATTTTAAACCAAAATCTATAGCTTGTGATTTTGATGATAATAAATATTATTATTTGTGTTTCATTTAATTTTTCAAGAATATATATTGGACATTATTTTTATCTGTACACACTAACATTTCAAGAAGGATATGAAATTGCTCTGATACCAATTGAAATTACTAGATGCGCCAAGAGGGGGGTGAATTGGATGATTAAAAACTTCTTTAATGAAAAGAAATCTCTTTTTATGAATTTATGCGGAAGCGAATTTCATTCACAATAAAAAGATAGATAATCAAATTCATCCACGCAATTAACCACAATAAAAATAAATGCTGAAATAAAGTGCAGGAAAAATAAAGGAAAGAACACACCAATTTATAGTGGTTCGGTCAAACCATGACCTACGTCCACTCCCCGGAGGCACCCTCCGAGTATTACACTAAATCTTTAGTGATTCTCCTTTAGCTCCCACAGCTAGGCGGAGAAGCCCTTACACAATCACTTCCACCTTCCCCGGTGCGGCGGAGGAGCCGGGTCCTTTGACACAAATGAGATCTTCTTCTTCCCAAAACTTCCTTCAAGACGAACCTTGAATCCGATGGTACTGAGGTGCAAGCTCGCCGGAGCAACCGTGTGATCTCCTTCACACTCCCTTGAAACCCCCTCAAAGGATCTTCTCCCTCTCTCAAACTTCACCCTTTCCTCTCTCCCTTTCAAGTCCTCTCTTCAAGTTTTCTCCAAAAGAATGAAGACATAACGGCTGCCAAAGACTCTTACAAAGTCTTATGAGAGTGCTTAAATAGAGGGCTCAAAAAACCCTGAAAAAAACTCAATTCGGCCATCAAGTATCGTACCGTACGATCTCAATATCGTCCAGTACGATGTGTAGAAATTGACATGTTAGTACTGTACGATGCAGTTAGTACAGTACGATACAGTTCATACAGTACGATCCAAATGACAAATTTTGGCTGTTTTGATTGCATAATCTCAGCATTAACTTAGGCAATATTTTAAACAACGTACAATACGATAATGATCGTACAGTACAATTATACAACTTTTTAAATTCAAAGTTTTGTCTAATTTAATGGACAGCGTGTTTTCTAATTAT
Organism: Dendrobium catenatum; assembly: GCF_001605985.2. NCBI lineage: Eukaryota > Viridiplantae > Streptophyta > Magnoliopsida > Asparagales > Orchidaceae > Dendrobium > Dendrobium catenatum. Next base: position 3,018,943 of record NW_021318693.1, read on the forward strand.
AACAGATCGAATAGTATGATGTGGTGATCGTACAGTACGATTCGTTATATTCAAAAATAATTTTTCTAGGAAAAATAAAATATTTAAATTTATTTCTGTTGTACTAGATCGTACAGTACAAAATAAATTCGTACAGTACGATGAACAGAAAAGTTAAAATATTTATAATCATTTTTTGCTCCCTCTATGTGTGTGCATGATCAACAAACTAACATACATCATTACAAGACTTGACTCAATAAATGAAAATTACAGACTCATTTAATACGACCAATTCTATGTAATCTTGAGCCTTGAATCTTCAAAGAACGGTCCATGATGTACCTGAAATATTAGTCATCATAGAAAGACATATGCACTGCAAATACTAGGAGAAATAAAAGATTAATAAATATTATTTTTTATCATCAAAATCATAAACTCGGAAGCCCGAGTTGCAACAGGATATACACCGTTCAAGCTACAAGACTCAAGCTTGAGTAAAAATATGTTATCAATCAAAAAGAGTCTGTAATTTTAATTTTCTTATATTTTTATTTTTGAGATTGGCCTTATAAGGATGTATGGTAAAGTTGTGACCATGCACACACATACACTAGGGGAGTTAAAATTTTGAACAAATAGTACCAAATGATTACAATCACACTATACGATCTGTTATCTAAAAACTTAAGTCTAATAGCTAATTGAAATATTAATTTTAATGAACTAATTATACTGTATAATTTATTTCAATCTATAAACCCTATAGCTTCCAGATAAATTAAGGATTTTTTAAAATAAAATTTGATCTTATCGTATTATACCATCCTAATCATATTGCATGATAGTTTGAAATCTTCCTTAAATTTTCCTCCATTATTAGTCAATCAAATTATGGCTAAATAAATATGGCCGATCATACTATATGATCTTGATCATACAATTGATTGATAGAGAATAAATCTGGTCATCCAAAAGATTATACTGGATGAAACCTTTATTTTTAAACTAATCATATACTACGATGTTTACATCGTATTGGAAGAACTATTAGAAATTCACTGACTGTATTGTACAATGAGAACCGTATTAGATGATTGACAGAGATAATTTTCAATAGTCCTAGTAATGATCTATATGAATAGAGAGAAATAAAACTAATCGTATAGTTTGACCTAACAATTATACTATATGATATGCTTGCAAAATATGAATAGTCTATTTGAATGATTGTTTGCATCATACTGGATGAGTCTAGATTTGAATTAATCATACTAGATGAATAAAGATTGTATTGTACGAATAAAGACAACTAAATTGATTTTTTTTTTTTTTTTTAAGCCAAATACATAAGCAATCTCTTGGAGACTCTTAGTAAGAGACTTTGGCTATTGAAGAAACCTTGAGGGATATTATTCTTGAGAGCTTTAAAGAGATAGAGAAAGAAGAAGATGAGGTTGTGTGTGAGGGAGAAGGAGTGTCAGAGGTTTCAAACGGTTGCTCCAAGCAATCTTGTACTCAAATTATTCATGTGGCCTTATAAGTTCTTGAAGATTCTCTTCAGAGAGATGGAAGTTTGTGAAAGTTGTTAAACCTTAAAGAACTAGCCCAAGGCTCACCAAGAGGGGGTTGAATTAGTCATTTTAAAAAAATTTCTCAGCTCTAAATAATGATGATAATATTGTTGAGAAGTTTTAGAAATTGAAAATACCAAATTTTAGTTAATTGTGGAAGCTATTGAGTTTATCAAAAATATTGATTTAACTACGATGATATCTTGACTTATAAAACTAAATAATAGCTTCCATGACCTACGTCCACTCCCTAGAGTCCTCCGCTTCAGGTATTGCACTAATCACTAAGTGCTCTCACAGTAAGATGGAGAAGCTTTTACAGACTCACTTTTACCATACCAGATCTAGCAAAGTGTCAGACACTATGTTACCCTCCTAGTGACCTCAGTGGACCTTAACTCATTTTTTCCCTCCTGGAGATGGTAGAGAACCTTAGCTCCTTTTTCTCCCTCCTAGAGAAGGAAGAGTACCCTGATGATTTGACCTAAAAGCATATCTCCCTAGAGAGCTTCAAATGACTCACCAAGGCCACAAGTGGAGCAAGGGTGTAGCTAGCCCAAAGAAATCGTGTGATCCCTTCACACTCCTCCCTCACGCCTAACCTCACCTTCTCCTTCCTCTCAAACCTTGTATTTCTCAAAATCTTCTCTTTAAGAGTACCTTAGTAGTTACACAATCCTCTTAACATTACAAAGATGGTCTATAAAACTTAGTTGAGTATTGGGCTTCAAGAAACCCTAAATAATTAAGTTAGTTATCATTGTTCATACAGTAAAATTCTATTTTGTATAGTACGATCAATTCAAAACTAGTCCCATTTAGTATAATGCAGATAATCATTCAAATGAACTATTCAATTAATTCAAACACATCATACAGTGCGGTCCAAATATCGTCAAATACAATATGTTTGATTTCATCTATTCATATAGGATAATTCGTGGTACAATTGGACATCATCCCTTTCAATCATCTTGTACTTCTCTCATTGTATAGTATGGTTAGTTAATTTTAAGTAGGTTGTTGTCCAGTATAATATGAATATTGCAATGTATGATTAGTTCAAAAATTATGGTTTCATTCGGTACAATTTTTCAGATGGCCAAATTTTGTCTCTCTCAATCATTTGGTATGATCGACATTGTACAATACAATCGACTATCATTAATTAAATAATGATTTGAATGATTAAGCATAGTGGTTAATTTAAGTAAAATTTCAAATATTTGTATAGTAAGATTAACATAGTACAATACAATCAATTTAAATTTTAAATTTCAAAATATTACTTAAATTAATCTAATGATTAGTGTTTTTAGATCGTAAGAAAATGTACATTATGATTAATTCATATAAAGTAATTTTTTAATTGGTCGTTAAGCCTTATTCTTTCTATATTGATCATACAGTATAATTGTAATTCATACAGTACAATTAGTATAAAAATTTTATCTCATTGCCCCTATGTGTGTGTGTGCATGGTCACCCAATTCATACACTCTTATATAGCCAGACTCAATAAATAGAAAAATAATTTATAGACTTTGTTTATTAGACATTCCTATTCTACCCATTCTTGAGCTTTCAGTAGCCTTGAGAAGTGTATGTCTTACCTGCAATGTTAGTATTCACAAAAGAAAGAAATATCTAAAATATTTAATTAAAAAAGTACCAATTCAATCAAAAATATTTATCATCATTAAAATCATATACTAGGGTTCCCTGATTGCAACAATATTTTTCTTTTTGATAATGGCAAATAATATTTTTTATAGGCAAGATAAATAATCTTTTATCCTAAGCTCTCCCTCACTAGGTGATAGATTTAAAAAACTAGTTGCACAAGATTCTATTAAGCTGAAACATATAATAAAAAACATGCATTTTTTCCCATTTTGACATCATCAAAAAGAAGATGAACAATCAAACAAAGAGAAAAGTGCAAGAAAAACTAGTAAGACAAAACATACAAATATTAAAGGAAAGGGGAATCCTGATCAGGTGGGGGTGGTGGTGGTTAAAGTAATGATGGATGGAGATAAATTGATTGTCAATCTAGGAAAACCTTTCTCCAACCCATCTCATGTTTTCCTCATGTTGTTGTTGTTATCGTTCCACTCGAGCTGCTAAATTATGTCAGCGTGAGGGTATTCAAGGAAGGAAGGTACATGTGATGGTATTGGTGGTGCTGGAGGTCCACCTACCGTAGTAGCTTCCCCTTCTTCAGCAATTTCTAGCTTGGTGTACTCTTGCACTGATGGAAAAGGATACATAAGGATGCATCCATATAAAAAATATGAATATTATCGGGATACGCATGATAATTGATTTGGTATTTTTTGTCTAATGTATATCCTATGATGTATCCTAAGGAGACATTTTGTTTTGAAGTACTAGGATGTCAAATATGAGTCATGTTTTGGATATAATAAAGAATCATTTAGTTTTCATCAAATTGGGTGTTCGACATTATGAGGTAGGTGATGATGAAAATAAGTGGGGTTATATTAACCTAATCCCAACTTTGGGTATAATTAAGGTTGTAAGGACATGCTGGATGACACAGGCATTCTAATTCAAAGTGTGGACTAGTGGTTGATGTTGGTTTATGGGCATATTACTAATGATCAAGTTAATATAAGTTCAGTTAAAGTCAGTTATAGAGATAAGTGATTATGGATGAGGTCCTTTGATAGAAAGACCTATATATTCCCCTAAGTCTTCCTTGGTGATCTCTACAGGTTGTCAGCAAAGAAAGGAGGTCATGAAAGAGGTTTTCATATTTAGCCTAAGGTTGGCTAAGAATTCATAAAGATGTTCAGAGTTGAAGAGAAAAGCTAGTGTGAGGAGAAATTAAAGAGCAGTAGAGGAAAAGAGGTTCATCACCTCAAAGTTAAGGGTTGGTTGAATTAACATTCGAGAAGGGGTAATTTTTGCTTCCTTATACTTGTAATAGACATCTTCATCCCTTGCTGAAAAGAAATAATAGTCAAAGTGAGGAGAGGAGGAGGAGCTCCCTGGGTCATTCAATCGCATTTGCTTCCACCGACAATTAGACAAGAAGGTTTAAAGGGTATGAGTTTGAAAGAGTAGTGATTTGAGTGAATGGAAATGTTTAAATAATTCCAATTTATAGATTTTAGGTAGAACATATAGTATAATTGAGGACAATACAATACAATCATAGAAGTTAATTTATCTGGATGACTTGTCAAAAAAAGTGGTCAAATCATACAATAAAATCAAGTATCATATTGGACAATCTTAAGGAATTCTGATCATTCCGAGGAGTCATCAGTATGATGTTTGATGAAAGGTATCATACAATATGAACAGGTGTTCGTATAATACAAAATGCAATAATTATCATACTGGCCGAATTAAATTCATCCCCATCTAATTTTACATGTATATCATATAGTATAAAGAGAGGTATCATATTGTACGATTGATAATAATTTCATACCAAATGAATTGAATTCCTTAATGGTTAGTTACACGTAGAACGTAAAGTATGAGTAGAGGTTTGTATAGTATGATGTGCATATCATTAATTTAATCTGGACCGTTAATTAAGCTAAGGGTTATAATATGTATATCTAGGCATATAGTATAGTACGAATGTTGATCGTACAATACGATATGAAGAAAATTTGAAATATTTTATGAGTCAGTGAGGTGTATGTGTGATGATTAGGAAACATCTTAAACCAATTTAGTTTTTTAAATTATAAACAACAAACAATAACACATAAACATGCACAAGAACAAAGACATACAGATTAACACATGTGAATGAATGATTTCAAATAATTTTTTTTTATATATTTATCTTGAATTAAGCATGAATGTCTATAATACCTAGTTTTATTCTCAAGGTGATAAAGTGTCATAGGCTAGGGGTTTTGTGAAGATGTCTGCCAATTAAATTCCTGTAGTTATATGATGCAACTTTATATCTCCCTTGGCTACATGATCTCTTATAAACTGATGACTAATATTTTATGAGAGTGTTAAATTAGATTTTTGGATATGAAAATAGCACTAGTGTTTTCACACATAATTGAAATGGTTCCTACAAGTAGTCTAAGATCTAAGAGTTGTTACTTTAGACATAAGACTTGAGCAACACAGTTCCTTACTACTATATATTCTACCTTAGATGTGGAAAGTGCTATTGAGTTTTATTTTCTACTGGATTAGGAAACTAAATATTAACCTATGAATTGGCAGTTTCAAGAGGTGCATTTTAAATCTAACCTACATCTTGCAAAATTAGAATTTGAATATCCTATGATTTCAAAAGAAGTGTTGTGTCTAGGATACCAGATTATTAGGTTTGGATTGCATAACACATATCTAAGGATTCTATTAACTCATTTATGTAGGATTATTTTGGATCTGCCTAAAATCTAGCATAAAGCCAAACACTAAACATAATATATGGTCTACTAGTAGTTAAGTAAAGAAGTGATCCAATTATTCCCTTACTTTTTCTAATCTACTAAATTTCAATTTGGGTCCTTATCTAATTAAATATTATAGATCATGGTAGTGTTTATTGCCTTAGCATTGTTCATTTTATATTTTTTAAGGATGTCATTGATGTATTTATATTGGCTAAAGAATACTCTACCATCCACCTGATTTATACTAAATCCAAGAAAGTAGCTGAGCTCTCCATACTCATCTCAAATTCTCTACTTATTATTTTGAAGGATGGCATTACTTAAGATGAAGCATATATAGTCAAATACATGTAAGTAAGAAAGATTGGGTGTCCTACCCTTAAGGAGTTCATAGGGTGTCTTATTAAGCATGGATCTAACATTCACACTATTTAAAAGATAACAAGCAATATTGCTTCAGCCCAAAAATACCTAGAGAGTGAATACTCAGCTACCTTTACCCTAGTATCTTCCACCAAGGTTCTATTTTTCCTATGAGCTATTACATTCTACTGGGGGGTCCTAGGAGCAAAGAAGTTATGTTTAATTTCTATCTCTTGATAGAGGATTCAAACTTATCATTTTTAAACTCTCCACCATAATCACTATGAATTGTTGAGATTGCACATCCTAATTTCCTTTGAATATGGGAGGAGAAAATTTAAATTACTCAAATGACTCACTCTTATATTCTAGAAATATAATCTAAGTAAATCTAGAGTAGTCATCCACTATTACAAATCCATATGTCTTCCCTTCTATGTTAGCTATACTAATATTTCCAAATAGGTCCATATGATGGATTTTTGGTGGCCTAGAGGTGTTAAATTCTTTGATTAAATGAAATGAAGACCAAACATTTGTTCTGTATTGGTAGGCATCACATAGGTGGTTCTTAGTTAATTCTAACTAATGTATGTCTCTAACTAGGTTTTTCTAAGTGATATTCCTAAAAGTCTTTATGCTTGCATGACATAATCTCCTATGTTATAGCAAAGACTCATCGGTTATAGTTTTTAATCACAACAAATTTGAACATTCAATGCAATCCAAGTCATTTCTCCAAAATATTATTCATTCGCTTTCCTTTTAAAACCATTTAAACTAATCATGCACTGTTAGAAAGAATTTTTATAACAAATATCCTTTATCACACATTTGACTCATACTTAATAAACTATAACTATCAACTAATAAAGCATTTTCAATCATAAAGTTTTTAGAGTTGTCAATTATACATAAGCCCACCACTTTCCTATTGGTGTTGTCCCCTAATGTCACCTTGCCTCCTGGCCTAGCCTCTAGTGTGATGAACAATTTTATATTACCAGTCATGTGCCTCGAGCATCCACTGTCCAAGTACAGCATGCTCTCATTAAGTCTTTTATGAGAGTAGCCCTATATAGTCATTCAAAGGTTAGATTTGGGAACACATGTGAGTTTGAATTCTATATTATGCTTAATTGAATGAGATGAATGCATGTTATGCTGTGATGAATATAATTTAAGCCTCCACACTAGATGTGTCATACGATGGAATGTACAAAGTGAGAGCTATGTAACCTAGCATGCCACAAGAGTAACACCTAACACCAGGAAATGGATTTACTAGCCTACATCGGTCATGGTGCCTTCTTCTAGGTTTATGTGATACATGCTAAAGTGAGGGCTTATGAAATTGTTCTATGGTAGGTGGTGGTTTGTTATTCTAAAATGAGGTTAATTTTACTTCCAATAATTTGTTTGCACTTTCAAGAATGGACACTTTAATTTTCATTGCATGCTCCCTACCATCTATTTCCAATTCAAATGCTTCTGATATTTTGCATGCTTTCTCTAGCTTAATGTGTGACGTTTTTAAGGAATCATGTGCATTAGAGAGGTCAACATTCTTCTTATTTAATGCATCAAATTCTTCTAAAACCTTTATATGATTGCTATCTAAAGTAGAGTGCTTGATAATTATACTAGCGTGCTCCTTTTATAAATTAAAGAATTCAGTATTAAAACTAGCATGCATATTTTTCAACTTCCTATATGAATCATAAATATTTTGAAAAATAATGTGCAATTCATCATATGAAAGTTAACAAATCTCATCTTGATTTGATTGATCAAGATAATCGTTAGCCATAAGACACATACTTGTTACCTCATTTTCTGCTTTTGCTTTTGATGATTTTAAAACATAGTTGTCCCAAAAAGCTTTATGCATCTTAATGGGGCATTCAGCTCAAAAGTCACCAAGTTTCCTGCACTCGAAGAAAATTGTGTCAAAAGTATCTTTAATCTTTTTTATTGTTTTTACTTTTGCTCAATTTATTTTGATGACGTCTCTATTTTCCTTTTAGAAAACTCTTGAACTGTCATGTCATTAAGGTGATGTCGTCATCCTCCTACACTACAAAACTTTCACTCTCCAAATTGTTTGCTTTTAATTTTACAGTTCTCTCCTTCTTCTTTTCTCCTGTATCACTTTGCCTTTAACTCACTCTTTGCTCGTAGGCAATGCGTGAACCAAGCAAATTATCAATGGAATAAATATTCAAATCTTTAGATTCAGTAATTATAATTATGTTGGCATTATATGAACTAAGTAAATAGCATAGAATCTTATTAAAATTTTCAAAGTTTGATAGTTTTTTACCTAGTGTGTGTATGGATGTCACTATCTGAGTGAATTTAGTATACATTTCAGATACAATCTTGCTAGGTTTCATGCGAAGTAGTTCCTAGTCATGCAGTAGAATATTTAATCAATACTATTTAACTTCACTAATTCCCTTATAAGTGATATATAACCTATCATAAATCTCCTTCACCGCAATACATGTAGAAACTCGCATATATTTTTCATATTTTAAAACACATAAGAAATAATTCAAATATTTAGCATTTAACTACGCGAGCTCCCTGTCCTTATAACTCCATCCAATAAAAGAAATACCTTTTTTAACACCATTAACTATATGCAATGGAAGTGAATAACCAGTTTGAATCATATTTCAAATTTTATAGTTAATGGATTATAAAACATAGACATGCATGTTTTCCAAAAATCAAAAGAAATATTTTTAAATAGTGTTGGACGGTTTATTGAATAACTCTCCACAGTGCTACGATTACCAAAATGAGCTATTGATTATTCTTCAAAAGTTTTCTAAAATCATATTTTTGAAACCTGCTCTGATACCACGTGAACATCATGAAGATTGTTAAACCTTAAAGAACTAGCCCAAGGCTCACCAAGAGGGAGATGAATTGGAATTTTAAAAAAAGAAATCTTAACTAAAAAATAATGATGATAATATTTTTGAAAAGTTTTAGACATTAAAATTATAAACTTTTAATTAATTATGAAAGCGAATGAGTTTATCAAAAAATATTAGTTTAACTATGATGATATCTTGATTCATGAAATTAAGCAATAATCACTAATTTTTTAAGTAATTCTAATAGAAATAAAATACAAAAAAAAAGTGCAAAAAGGAAAAAATACACTGGAGATTTTGTAGTGGTTCGGTTCAACCTTGACCTACGTCCACTCCCCGGAGTCCTCCGCTCTGGATATTGCATAAATCACTAAGTGACTGTCATTTTTCTCCCACAATAAGGTTATGAAGCCCTTACATACTCACTTTCATCAAACCTGATGCGGCGAAGTGTCGAACACTATGTCACCCTCTCGGTGATGACAACGAAACTTGGCTCCTTTTTCTCCCTCTTGGAGAAGGCATAGAACCTCAACTCCTTTTTCTCCATCTTGAAGAATGTAGAGTACCTTGAGGACTTGACCTAGAATCCTCTCTCCATAGAGAGCTTCCAAAGATTCATCAAGGACATAGATAAAGCAAGGGTGTAGCTAGCTCATAGTAATCGTGTGATACCCTCAAACTCTTATTCCCTCACACTCAAACTTACCTTCTCCTTCCTCTCAAACCTTGGATTTCTTTAAAGCTTCTCTCTCAGAGTACCTTTAGTAGTCACACAATCCTCTCACCATTACAAAGAGAGTCTCTAAAACTTGCTTGAGTATTGGGCTTTAAGAAACACTAAAAAAATCAAGTTAATAGTATTTATACATTACGATTCTAATTCGTATAGTATGATCAATTCAAAACTAGTCTCATCTATTATGATGTAAACAGTCATTCAAACAAAGTGTTCAATTAATTTTAACACATCGTACAGTGTGATCCTGAGATCATCCAATATGATCTATTTGACTTCATTTATTCATACATGATGATTCCTTGGATAACTAGAAATTATCTCTATCAATCATGCTGTACTATTCTCATTGTATAGTATAATTAGTTTATTACAAATAGGTCATACAATACGATATGAATATCATATGGAATGATTAGTTCAAAAATCATAATTTCATTTAGTATAATCTTTGATATGACCAAATTTCATCTATATTGATCGACATCATTTAGTAAGATCTATGAAAGTTCGTTGGGGATGTTAGTCCCTGATGAACTAGTCCCAAGGCTAACCAAGACTGGGGGTGAATTGGTATTTAAAAATTTCTCCAAACAAAATCACAAACATAAACAAACAATCACCATAGAAATTAAAGTGCTGAAATTAAATACGGAATAATAATAAGAAAGAACACACCAAATTTTAGTGGTTTGGTCAACTTGACCTACATCTACTCCCTGGAGCCTCTCCTCCGGGTATTGCACTAAACTCAGTGTTTCTCCTTTTGGTCCGTATAAAAACTCTTTTCCACCAACCCCGGTGAGGCAAAAAACCCAGCTCCTTTTGCTTCCTCCTGAAACAAGCAGAGAACCCAACTCCTTTTGCTTTCTCCTGAAGAAGGCAGAGAACCCAACTACTTCTGCTTCCTCTTAAAGCAGGCATAGAACCTCAATGAGCTGCTAAAGTAGACCTCTCTCAAACCTCCAAGGAACCAGGGATGGTGATTGGAGAAAATGACTCAAATCCTTGCTTGGAGTAACCTTTGTGAAACCTCTCACAAACTCCCCCTTACAAGATCCTCTCTCTCTCTCTCTCCCTTGCTCTCCCTCTCCTCTTAGCTCTCTCAGGTCAGGATATCAGCAAAAGATCTCCTCTTGAGAAAACAAGAGATCTTTTAAATAAGTGCTCCAAAATTGCCCTAATTTACAACTAAACGTCAAATATCATCTAGGATGATCGACCGATCATCCTGTATGATCAGTTCAAATTTAGCTTAATAAGCCAAAAGGATTTGGGATAGTTTGGATGATTAGAAGGTTCATTTGTTCAGATCATCCAGGATATATACTATTATCCTATACGATTAGTTCAAGTCAATGAATATTATCTAGACCATCACCCTGGATGGATGTCTAGATGATGAAAAAGTAACTTGATTGTCCAGGCCGATCTCATAATCATCTGGGACAATTAGTTCAAAAAATCACATATAGTCTAGAACATTACCCTGGATGGATGTCTAGATGATGAAAAAATAACTTGATCGTCCAGGCCGATCTCACGATCGTCTGGGATGATTCGTACAAAATATCACATGTCGACCAGAATATCGCCATGGATAGAGTCAGGCCGATTATGGATCATCCAGGAAGAACTAAGGTTTATTAATTGATCATCTAGAATAATATGATCAAGCAATCAAAACTTAATTTTTTTCCTTAATTACCAAACTTAGGCATAATTATTGTGCATCATCCAGGACGATGTCCTAGATGATATCCAAAAATAAAATATGCCTAACAGGATTTAGCGGCTGATCCTTTATGATTTAATCCAATCATCCCGGACGATGATAATATCATCTAGAATGATTTACTTAATTATGGTTGTCTTAACCAAGATGTCCTAATTAAGATTTCTATTTTTAACTGATCATTTAGGATAATTATGGATCATCCCAAATAATATGATCAAAAATAGAGAACACTAAAAATAGATAAAAATTTTACCCCAAGTGAGTGTGTCCAAGTTTACTTAGCATTAGGACCTACATTGTTATAATGGACTCAAAAAAAGGTAAAAGACACTTAAAGTGCATTACAAGCTAACTCAGTCCTAATCTATCCAATCTTGAGCTGGTTCAATTTTCCATTTGATCATATGGACCTGAAACATTAGTAGGCAAGATAGTCGTAGAAAAATAGAAATGTTTGTTATCGTCAAAATTATATTTCCTAAAATCTGATTCGCAACAATCTCCCCCTTTTTGATGATGGCAAACAAAAACAATTTAAGTAGTTCAATCACAAAAATAATGTAAATCAAGAAGTTCAAATTTTACTAAAAAATGAATAAAGTACACACTACAACTACTCCCCCTTTTGACATCACAAAAAGGAGGAGTGAAAGAGAAAAGAAACAAAACAAAAACTACCAAACAAAAGTAAACTACATCAAAGAAAAAAAATGAAATTATGAAAACAAACTAAAAGAAGGATAGCCCCTGATCATCAAAAGGAGGATATGGTGGCGGCTGAAAGAAACTGAAAATAGTAGAAAACTACTCCCCAAACCAGGCCATGTCCTGGTCATGCTGGCGCTGTTGGTGAGCCATATAAGAGTCAAATCGAGTAATATCATATGCATATTATTACTCCAGTATAGAAATGTAGGACTTAAATCGTGCCTCCCACTAGTCAAACTAATCCAGCTGAGAGTTCTGGTAGAGTGGAGCAGATGCAGGAATAGGTGCAGGAGCCGCCTCCTCTACTCCCTCAACTTCCTCACACTCCGAGTGGAGATGAGTACTGTGAAGAATATGAAAAGAGTTGTTGGTGTAGAAGGCAAACTGAAAGTTCGGAGGGGCTGGAAATTGAAGGTTGTATTTGGATTCCACGACAAGATATAATGTGTCCAAGTGTAAGGTTAGGCTTCCTCCTATGTCCTAGATCCCTAATGCTCGTGAAGTGCTCAATGTAGCAAAAAATTAAATCAGTTTCATTGAATTCATGATGGTCCATGATATAGAAAGTGGTAATCGAAAGGAGTGGAGTAATATGGACATGATCACCGGCATTCGGAAGAACTGAAGTACGAAGGACATGTTGAATTATACTAGCATATTTGAGTAAGCTGCTAGAGTCCCCAACATGATAGGAGATAATAGTTCTCCTAAGAAAGTGATTGGCTGGATTCCAGTCAAAATTGGAGTCTTGAGACAAGAGGTGAAGCTTTGAGATGGACAATTGTAAGAGCTTGTGACAATCTTGATACGTAATCTCAACAGGATGCCTATTAACATAAGACTAGAGTGTAGTGAAGGAGGAGTTGATTCTAAGGCTAGCAAAAAACTCAAAAAGTATTTAAGAGTTAAAAGGAACGAGAAGTGTAAGGATAAAAGTCAGAGAGGTGTGTGCGAAAAGGTCGAGCACATGATAAGAAAGCATACTCGGGTTGATAGTCTGGGATAAGGTGGTCTGGCTATCTTGTAATAGAGATAGACGACTTCGTTGGTCGCCTCAGTGAAATGAGGGTCAAGATTGGCCCTCAAGGAGCTTCCAGAAAGCATACGAGAATGCTTGCTATCAGCAATGAGCATGAAGAATAGATAAATAGTGAAAGCAAAGATGAATGGAGAATGCTTGGGTGAGAAAAAAATGTTTGCAATCCTCGATTTATAAAGAAACGGATAGATTATCCAGGACAATCGTAAAATCATCTAGGACGATCGTATAATCATCTAGGATGATCAGGTGAAATAATTACGTCCAGGACGATTGGTCAAAAAAGTAGTAATATTGGCCAGAACGATCAGACATCGTCTGTAATGATAAGACACAAGTGATCATCTCGAGGAGTCATGCTAGATTACTGTTAAAAAAGTAGATCATCTAGAATGATTAAATGGATCCTTCAAGATGATTGGTAATAATTGATCGTAACGACCCAATTTAAAATGTGTACCAAATTTTGTCATGTGGAGCGTACATGAAAAACAGGTGGATTGTACAGGACGATCACCAATAATGGAGCATAAGTTGTGAAGATCTTCTAGGACGAGGAGGATCGTCCAGGATGATCATAAATAATTGAAGAAGATGATGATCAGATTGTTCGGGACGATAACAGATTGTCTAGGATAATCATAAAAATAGAAGTCATATCATCGGCCAAATGGAATTTTAAGAGTGGATTGAATGTATTATCCAGGATGATGTAACCAAAGATTGAAGATCTAGATATGGATGGAGATGATCAGAGAAGGCCCAAAAACATAAAAAAAAAAAATAGTAAATGATAAAAATAAAATATGAAAAAGATAATAAAAAAGATAAAAGGAAAAAAACAAAGTTTTTTTTAATCAAAGCACGAATATGATAAATTCTCCATGTGATTGAATTAAAAATTTATAAAAATAATGAGTTAACATCCTCAAAATCCAAAAAATAGTATGATAGCCGATTTTGTTAGCCCTAACTCGGATTTCTCTCAAGGCAAATCGTCTTTTAAAAATAAAACACCTAACTCAGAAAAATCAATTGGATAAGAAAAAGAAATCTGTTCAAAACTTGATTCCACAAAAAAATCTTATAAAATAATATACCAAAGTAATTTATCATAATCACAAAATTTGAAATTAATTCTTTGAAAATATCAAGTGACACATGATATCTTCTAAGATTTAAAGGTTTGAAAGAGAAGCAAGCTTGACTTTTGTGGGCTTATTTTATGTCTCTTGTCAATTGATTGACGTACTTTGTACATCTTTTGATTTTTGAAACACTTGGTGTATCTTTCAATTTTTTAGGTTAGTCACTGTGCATCTTTTCATTTTTTTAGGCTCATTTTATGCTCTTGACATTTTTGCAAGCAAGATCCATTTTCAAACTCTTAAATACTCTCAATTGTGAGTATATCTTCTAGATATTAGAGAAAAAAACTCTCTCTCTAATATAAGGAAGAATAAACCACAAAATAGAATCAAATTTATATGATAAATACAATGATAAGATTATAAAATTTTGAAAGTAATAAAAAGACTTTGAGCATTATATATATAAGATAGATTACTATAGCAAGAAAGAAAAGATCTCAATTGCAAAGTCTAGCTATTAATTTGAGATAGACTTTTATTTATCAAAGAAAATTACACCACTAAAAGATATTAGAGGGAAGGAAACAATCAACGGTGTTTGTCCCTTTAACTAATTTAGGAATGTCAGATATTGACTACAAATTTTTAAAAAATAAAAATAAGGCATAAAATATCATTTCAGTTATGACAAAAAAAAATAAATAGAACATAAGATATGAAAACATTACAAAATAATAATAAATATAAAATTAACACACAAAACCAACAAAATGAATAGAAAATAACGAGCAGTAGATCATAAACCATACAGATCAAAATTTATTAAGCAACAAGTTCAAGCAATTATGTGTCATGAGCCTCAGCTGTCTAGGTACCACATGCACTCATGAGACCTTTTGTGAGAGCAAGCCTACAAAAATCATTAAACGTCAAATTTAGAAATCCAAAGAAGTTTGGGTCCCTTCTTATGAATAAAAGAAAGTGATGCATGTGTGTTATGTGGTAAATCATGTAATTTGAGTTTCCACACCCAATGTGTACTACGGTGAACAGTACAAGTGTGTGAAATATGTCCTAGCTTGCCACATAAAAAATATTTAACACTAAGAAAAGGATTTACTAATCTACTCGGGTGGTGATGCTTCTTCTTAACATTACGTGATGCATGCAAAGTTGGTTTATCATTTTCAAAAGCTTTGAGTTTTTCTAACTTCTTAAACTCCTTTTCTAACTCAACATGAGATAACTTCAAGGAATCATGTGCATCATTTAATTCAATATATTTTTTATTTAACTCATCAAACTCATCAAGTAATGATATGTGATTGCAATCAATTTGGGCGTGATTTTTAAAAATAACTTCATTCTCTTTTTGTAAATTTAATAACTCTATTTTCAAACTAGCATGCGATTTCTTAAGTTTCCTATATGATGCATGAATTTTTTCACAAACTTCAATTAATTATTTGTAAATTAGTTCACATACATTTTCTTAGTCATACTAACCAAGATGATCACCGGCCATCAAGCACAAGTTTATTGTCTCCTCCTCAACTTCAGTCTTAGAGGAGTCAGATGCAGAATTCGCCTAGAATGCCTTTTGGTATCGCTTCTTATCCTTCCTAAACTTGGGTTTCCCCTCACCCTTCTCCTTGCTTGAGTGATCCTTAAGTGTAAGACAATCAACTTTGACATGTCTAGGCTTCCTACATTCAAAACAAACAACATCATAAGAACTTTTATAAATTTTGTTATCCTTGCCTTTATCCACTTCTGATGATGCTTGTGATTTTTCCTTAGAGGGCTTTTGAATTGCCTAGTGATTAAGAAAGCATCATGGCTTAAAAGTCTGAAAGAATTTGTATCTGTATTGTTAGCTTTCGGCGTCATAGTTTTCTCCTTCTTCTTCTCACCCACATCAAATTATATTTGGTTCACCCCTTGCTCGTAAGCAATGAGTGACCCAAGTAAGTTGTCAACATAATAAGTATTCAAAATCTTAGATTCAGTGATTGTAGTAATCTTAGCATCAAAAGAAAAATGCAAGCATCTCAAAATTTTATTAACTCTTTCATAGTTAGTTAGTTCTCTTCATAAGGCATAAAATCAGGTGACAATTTGGGTAAACCTAGTATACATATCAGAAATCAATTCAGTAAGTTTCATATGAAAAGTTCATAGTCATGCAATAAAATATTCAACCAAGATTGCTAAACTTCATTTGTTCCCTCATAAGTAATACACAATCTATTCCATATTTTTTACCAGCAGAACAAATTGAAACATGCACGTAATCTTTAAATTTTAAAGCACAAAAAAAAATTCAAATATTTTTTATTCAGTTGCACTAAATCTCTATCATCAAAAGTCCATTCAGTAAAAGCAAGTTCAGTTTTAATGTCATTAATTTTACAAGACGGATGTGAATATTCATCCTGAACAAGCATCATCGTCAATCGATTATAAAAATATAGATATACGAGTTTTTCAAAAATTAAAATGAATATTATCAAATAAATGTAGTCGGGTAATAGAATACCCTTCCACAATATTATAATTATTAAAGTTAGCCATTGATCGAAATTCAAAAATTTTTAAAAATTCATTTTTATGAATCTCGCTCTGATACCACATGAAAGTTCGCCAAGGGTGTTAGGCCTTTATGAACTAGTCCCAAGACTAACTAAGAGGGAGTGAATTAGTATTTAAAAATTTCTCCAAACAAAATCATAAATACAACTAAATAATCACCATAGAAATTGAAGTCCGAAAATTAAATATGGAACAATAATAAGAAAGAACACACCATATTTTATAGTGGTTAGTTCAACCTGACCTACGTCCACTCCCCGGAGCCTCTCCCTGGGTATTGCACTGAACTCAGTATTTCTCCTTTTGCCCCCATAATAAGGCAGAGAAGCTCGTACAAAAACTCATTTCCACCAACCCTGGTGAGGCAAAGAACCCAATGCCTTTTGCTTCCTCCTGAAGCAGGAAGAAAACCCAACTCCTTTTGCTTCCTCCTGAAGCAGGCAAAGAACCTCGATCAGTTACTGAAGTAAATCTCTCTCGAACCTCCAAGGAACTAGGGACGACGACCGGAGCAGACGACTTGGATCCTTTCTTGGAGCAACCTTTATGAAATCCCTCATAAACTCCCCCTCACAAGATCCTCTCTCTCTCTCTCTCCCTTGCTCTCCCTCTCTTCTTAGCTCTCTCAGGTCAAGACAATAGCAAAAGATCTCTTGAGAAAATAATAGATCTTTTAAACAAGGGCTCCAAAATTGCCATAATTTGCAACTAATCGTCAAATATCATCTTGGACGATAGACTGATCGTCCCATATGATCAGTTCAATTTTAGTTTAATCAGTAAGGAAGATTTGGGAGAGTCTGGATGATTAGAAGGTTCCTTTGTTCAGATCGTCCTGTATGATTAGTTCAAGTCAATGAATATCATGCAAACCATCGCCCTGGATGGATGTTTGGATGATAAAAAAGTAACTTGATCGTCCAGACCGATCTCACGATCGTCTGTGATGATTAGTTCAAAACGTCACATATCATCCAGAGCATCGCCCTAGATTGATGTCTAGATAATGAAAAATAACTTGATCATCTAGGCCGATCTCACGATCGTCCGAGACGATTAATACAAAACATCACATATCGGCCAGAATATCGCCCGGGATAGAGCCAGGTCGATTAAGGATCATTCAGGAAGAACTAAGGTTTATTAACTGGTCGTCCCGGATGATCTTGTAATCATCCAGGACGATATAATCGAGCAATCAAACTTTAATTATTTTCCTTAATTACCAAACTAATTTAGGCATAATTATAGTGCATTGCCCAAGACGATGTCATGGATGATGCCAAAAAATAAAACATGCATAACAAGATTTGGCGGCTGATTCTTTCTGATTTGATCCTATCATCCCGGATGATGATAATATTGTCTAGGATGATTTGCTTAATTGTAGCTATCTTAACCAGGATGCCCTAATTATGGTTTCTATTTTTAACTGATCATCCATGACGATTATGAATCATTTCAGATGATGTGATCAAAAATAGAGAACACTAAAAATAAACATATTTTTTCCCCAAATATGTGTGTGCAAGATTATCAGGACCCACATATTATAATGGACTCAAAAAAAGGTAAAAGACACTTAATGTATATTACAAGCTAACTTAGTCCTAATCTACCCAAATTTGAGCTGGTTCGATTTACAATTTAATCTTGTGGACCTGAAACATTAGTAGGCGAGACAGTCGTAGAAAAATAAAAATATTTGCTATCATTAAAATTATATTTCCTGAAATCATATTCGCAAAAATCTGCTATCATTAATTAAACCATGATTTGATTAACAAATCATTGGGGTTAATTTAAGCTAGATTTTAAATATTCGTACAGTTTGATTGGCATCGTACAGTATGATTAGTTCAAAAATCAAATTTCAAAATCTTATATTAATTTGACAGATAGGGTTTTCAAATCGTAACGAATTGTATAGTATGATCCAGATCATATAGTACAATTAGTTCACATAAACTAATTTTTTAATTAGCTATTAAGCCCAATTCTTTATGTACTAGTAGTAAGATTATAAGTCGTACAATATGATTAATAGAAAAAATTTAACTTTTAAAACTTATTTCACTCACCTAATATATGTGTGCATAGTCACTCAATTGCATACACTCTTACGTAGCCAAACTCAAGAAATAGAAAATATAGAAAAGTAAAATTATCGACTTTGTTTACTTGACATTCCTATTCTACTCATTCTTGAACTTTCGATAGCCTTGAGCGGTGTAATTCTTACATGCAATGTTACTGCTCACAAATAGAAGAAATATCTAAAATATTTGGTAAGAAAAGTAACAATTCAATCAATAATGATTATCATCATTAAAATCACATACTATGGATCCTGGATTGCAACAAGAGAAGTTTCAAAGTTAAGAGTCTAGGATTCTCTGCCTTCTCCGGGAGGGAGAAAAATGATTGTGGTACTCTGCCATTATTAGGAGGGTAAATAAGGGTTCCGAGTTCTCTACATTCGTAGGAGGGAGTAAAAGGATTGAAGGTCCACTACCGGCACCAAGAGCATGACAACTTCCGTCACTCTTCTGCACCAGGGTTGATGGAAGGGACTTTTGTAAGGGCTTTTCCACCTTGATATGTGGCCAAAAGGAAAGACACTTAGTATTAGTGCAATACCCAGAGTGGATGACTACAGGGAGTGGACGTAGGTCAAAATTTATCGAACCACTATAAAAAACTTTGGTGTGCTTTTTCCTTTTTGCATTTTATTTTTTATTATTTTCTTTTAATTATCTACAAGTTGAATTTACCGCACAAATTTCAATATTTACTATCAACTACATATATGATAGGTTGTGATTTAAAAAAAAATTATATATTGAAAAATATTTTAAATTCTCAGTTGCTTCCACGGGCTTTAATATAATTACTTGGATTAGTTTTTAAAACAATTTTATAGCAAAAAAAGGAATCAATATTAATCATTTTATAGCAAGATCGTACAGTTCGATCGATCATATTTATTATATCATGATATGATTGACTAATCACGTGGGATAATTTAAGTATGATTTAATAATATCATAAAGTATGATTGTAATCATAATGTACGATTAGTTCAATTTTCATTTTTAAAAATCCTTAATTTATATGACAGTTATGGTTTACATATCAAATCAAATCTTATTGTACGATATGAATTGTGCAATACGCTCAATTCATTAAAATTAATGGTTCAATTAGTCGTTAGACATAATTTTCCAAATAACATATTATGCAATATGATTAAAATCGTATGATTAGATTTGTTCAAATTTTTAATTTCAAATTTTTTACTCTCCTAGTGTGTGTGTATGTTCACAACTTTACCATACACCCTTACATGGCCAGTCTCATGAAATAAAATTATAAGAAAATTAAAAATTACTGACTCTTTTTGATTGACAACCTATTATACCCAAGCTTGAGTCTTGTAGTCTTGAGTGGTGTGCGTCCTTCCTAAAATGTTAGTGAGCACAGAAAAAAATAATATCCAGTATATATGCTTGAAAAATTAAAAGAACTCAAACACTAATGTTTGTTATCATCAAAATTACAAGCTAGGGATCCTAAGCCTTAGATTTAAATGATTTAAATATATCTCACTTTATCAATGATGCTTTTTAAGGTCCAAGTATTAATCGTGTGCGAGATGTCACAGAGATATAAATAAGTCAAATCTTTGTAGTCGTTGGTATTGCGGATAAAAAATAATAAAAATTAGATAATAATATCTGACTTAAATTTGATTAAAATATATTTTAAAATTCTTAACAATAACAACGTCAAACCTTTATCCCACTATGTGGAGTCAGCTATATGAGTCCTTTTTTATTTATTATGCCTTGTTAAATGTTAAATTCTCATTTAAATCTAATAACAATATGTTATTTCTAATATTTTCTAACCAAATCTTTTTTAGGTCTATCGCTTTCTTAACAAAACTCAAATCTAATAATATCTACTTTCCTAACTAGGAAATCCGAAGGCCGCCATTTTATGTGACCAAGCCATCTAAGGCGACTCTCCCTAATCTTACCTTTTATTGGAGCTACTCCAACCTTTTCACGTATATGCTCATTTTGTATGTTTCCTCTAAAAGTAAAGCCACTCATCCATCAGATCATCCTCATCTCTACAACACTTAACTTAATATTAAGTTTCTCTTTTAAAGACCAACATTTTGCACCATAAAGTATTATAAGTTAAACCATCTTATAGAATTTTCCCTTATGTTTGAGGAGAACTTTCTATCACACATGTCAGATGCATACCTCCACTTTAACCATCCAACTTGAAATTTACTAATAATATTCCCATCTATTTCACCATCACTCTACACAATAGACATAATATGTCTAAAACATTTATTCTTATTAATGACTTGATCAACAAAAGTCAAAGTCCCCCCAAAGGAACAATTATTACTAAAATTACACTCCATATATTCAATTTTAGATCTACTCAAACGAAAACCTTTAGACTCTCAAGAACAATTATTACGTCCTCCGACTGGACGTAGAGGAACGTCCGGTCGGAGGCAAATTCCCGCCAAAAAATGAGTTGTACCGAGCAAATACCGAGCAATACCAAACAATAACGAAGAATACCATCATTTGAAGACCCAATAGCGAGTTATACCGGGCTTTACCGAGCAAATACCGAGTTATACCAAAGTTGTACCAAGTTTTTCTAGAAAAAACTCAGTACAACTCGGTATTTCTCGGTACAGCTCGGTATAACTCGATATTGGTCTTCAGAAAATGGTATTCCTCATTATTATCAAATAATACCTAGTTGTACCGAGCAAATACCTAATTTTTTGACGGAAAATTACCTCCGACCAGACGTTCCTCTACGTCCTTGCACCGGACGTAATAAAAGTTCCTAAAATTGACCTCCATAATTCAAATCTACCTTCAACTCCCTCTCGAGTCTTATCAACAAGAAGAATATCATCAACCAAAAGCATACACTAGGCTACAACCTCTTGCATATGTCTAGTGAGAACATCCATAACTAAAGCAAAAAGATATAGGCTTAAGGCTGATCCTTGGTGTAAAAAGAAAATTAAAAAATCTTAAATTAGCTTAAAAATAAATGCAATCTATCAATAACACATCTTTTTTAATATCACAATCATCTTAAAACAACCCCAAAGGTTTGAAAACCCATTCAGCCCAAATTCTAACATATTATTTTCAGATTAAAAAAACAGTTAAAATCTTTCTAATTTCCATATGGCGTATTAACCTGCAATAAAAATCCTAGCCGGACGTCAAGCAACGAGAAGTTTTTTAATTTTGAGGTGAAGACTTCAGCATTCTAAAGAAAGCATCCTCCCATGGCCAAAAGCATAAAGCCACTTCCACAGATGGTGGAAAAGCTTAGCAGAAAAACAGTAATTTACCTAATAAAATTTGAGGTGCCACAAACTAGCCATTAGAACAGATTTTTTTGAGTATCGAGTCACACCAGATCACATAGAATTCAGCAACATATGGGAGCAAAAACATTTAGTTTGCACATAAGCACTTCAATTTCCAATAAAAGGTTGAAAGAAAAACTACACTCCATGAGTGTAATAATTCATAATGTGTAATATAAGGCAGGAAGAAGCTAAAAAATATGAGATTTCTCTATGCACGTTTGCAACTACATTATGTATGTTGAATTGCAATACGGCAGCGGTTTAGTAAGATGCTGCAGGTCTACTATGTTGAAATCTGTTTTTATTAGATAGCACAAACTGACTTGTTGAATGATCAATAACTCAGCCATAAATCTCAATGCGGACCATCTCTGGCTCAGAGATGGAAAGCAGCTTCCAGAACTTTAATTTGCATTTAAATCGGCATCTTAGAGTAAATGGCACCAAATCTACAAAGCAAACACACATTAAATGAGCATAATTTTTGTTAACTATATTAATTAAAGCAAATAAACAAATTATTTCAGCTGGCGTAAGAAATAAACAATAGAATGTCAACAAACCTGCTTGTCCTTTAATTTCTACATGCCTCGTCTCACGAAGAATGAGACAAAAAAGCGCAAAACTTTTGCTAACGCAACAGATTGTTAGTTGTTGGATCAAATTTCCTCAATTTTCATAATACTTCTAACAATTACCAGAAAATGGAAAAACAATGGTGATGAGGACATCGTCAGCATTTTCGACGCCGGAGATCGACGGCCATGAGCATGACTTGTATTTTGTCATTTTATGTAGTAGCGTATTTTATTTTGATGTTTTTTCGCTTTTGCCCTTATGGGCATTTAGTCGCTTATGTAGCCCGGAAGGGCATTTGTGTCATTTCTTCTTTTTTTTCATTTTGGCCTATTTATATGAGGCCTCATGCATTGTAATTTCAGTTTTGATGAAATAAAAATTTACTACTATGTGTTCTCTTTGTGAGTTCAAGAAGATCTCTTGGTGAGTTCTTCACCCTCCTCGATCTCTTAGTGAGTTCGCCGGAGAAGACTAGATCTCTTTGTGAGTTCTAGTTCGTGCTAACTAATCTTGTGGAAATTCAACGAGAAGACATTTGAGGTTAGTAAATTCGTAGTCGTCAAATCTTCAGAAGATTCCATCTCTTCCTCCTTGCCCTTTGTCGCCGCTTGCTCCAAGCAACCCTAGACCGCCGGCCACCTTGCCCATCCCTTCCTATTTCGCCGGCCAGAAAAACAGCCACCACCGGCCGGCCACCCGCCGGCCAGATCCACGCCGGCCAATCTAGCCGCCACCTTCCATACCACCGGCCCCCTTTGGTTTTCCCCTTGCACATTTGAATTTTCCATAATTACCTTACTAATTGAGCCAATTAATTTGGGGAATTAATTAAGGGAGTTACACTCTTTTGAAATTCAAATTCCCTCCTAATTTTTATTTAAATTAGGGAGTTACATGAGACAATTAAAATCTGAAATTAAAAATCAGATTTTGATTAATTACTAGTGGTCCCCACCTACTTAAGTCTCAAACATCTCCCCTCTCTACATGGCCGGCCCTCCCTCCTCTCTCTCCCCATTTAATTCTCTTTTAATCCACCTTTAATCCCTTCCCTCCTAGCTTAATTTCAATTTCAAAATTTTGAAATTGAAAATAAATTCTCTACACTTAAGGAAATCTGAATTAAAATTCAGATTTTGTGTTCTTCCCCCCATAGCCTCACCCGCCCAAGTCTCCCCTC
This sequence comes from Dendrobium catenatum, assembly GCF_001605985.2. Lineage (NCBI taxonomy): Eukaryota > Viridiplantae > Streptophyta > Magnoliopsida > Asparagales > Orchidaceae > Dendrobium > Dendrobium catenatum. Next base: position 3,043,259 of record NW_021318693.1, read on the forward strand.
ACGGTTCTCCTCCCTCCCCCCCCTAAAATCTGTTGTATACTCATGCATTCCAACCAGGGCAGCCTGCTGTCCTGCACCATTGGAGACCTAGAATTGCTGTCCAAACACCTCCAGCACCCTATAGCAACTGTCCAAGGCTTGTACAAGCATTATATGTTGCTGTCCAGAACTCCTTAAAGGCCAAACTGCTGTCCAGACTTCTCCTATCTGCTGCCTCGCATTTCAAGCATCTGAAACCTGCTGTTTAGGAGATTTGGAACATGTTTTCTTGCTGTCCAGCCTGCTAGAAGGTCTCCAAACACTGTCCGGACATTCCAGGCCGCCGAATACACCTTCAAGAAATTGCTGGCAAGAATTCCATACTCCGGCCACCTATCCAAGAACGACGATCCAAGGTTCCTTCTTCCTCGGAGCGACCTCGATTCTAAGGTGGAGACTCTTCTTCCGCTAAAGCCTAGACTAGTTGAGCGTATGGGCTCCAAAGGTGAAAGTTTTCATTATTAAATTGTGGACTCTTGTTACCATCGTAGCTTTACAATTATTCTTTGTGTTTCTTGAATTGCTTGGTTGATTGATCTTGCTCTACCTTGCCTAACCAAGTTAAAGAACACGAATTCCAAGGATCAATCTTTTGCTATAAGTGATAATTTTGCTTTGGGATTATTTGTTTAAATTGTTCTTGTTAATTTCTTAAAGTAACTCCATCATCGCATGTACGTTTCACATCAAATGGTGAATGGACAACTTATAGAAAGCTAAAAGTCTATTTTACTAATATCTTTCAGCAGTCAAAATGATCAAATTCATACAATTGCAGTATGTAATCAATAAAACATGAATTTGATGCCTACAATTTAAAGAACTTGAAACATTAAAATCAAAACTATCTTCTCATGCAGTTGAGACTATCCACTAAGATAATCATGACACATCTAATTGATATTCAAATTATTGTCAAAGTTTGTGAAGTCATGCAGCTATTTTGAATGATACTATTAAATAATTTGGATATTGTATTTAAATGATAAAGGCATCAGGTTTGGATTATCGAAATCAACCCCACCAATATTCAAGCCATCAAGAAGACGATTCCACACATATTTCTTTGGCATCCTTCTTATGCACATGGTGATTCATCCCAAACCTATCTAATAGGCAGCAGCCCTTCTCAAAGATAATGAAGAAGGATGCTCTATTCATTTGGGATGAGGTCTTCTATAACATAAAACAATAACTATTGCATACCCCAATTCTTGTAGCACCTATTTCAAGAAAAATAATAATTCTAACACAACTACCATGAAGAAGTCGTTAGTGCCCCAAAACAATGAGAACGAGAAGGACAAATTCCTCTACAAAATAAGTTGAAAGCTAGTGAAAGCAAAAGCACGCAATTTCCCAATAGAAAATCACAAACATATATTGATCTTCGTTGTTTAGAAACACTAGCCCAATATGCTAGCCCATCTAGTCAACATCACATGCCTCCTAACAGCATTTAGCGTTACAACAACAACAACAACAACAACAACATCAAGCCTTTAGCCCACTAGGGGGTCAGCTGCATGAATCCTTTTTCTCCATTGTGCTCCTGTTAAAAGTTAAATTTTCATTTAAATCTAGTAAAGAAAGGTCATTTCTAATATTTTCTAACTAAATCTGTTTAGGTCTACCTCTACCTAACATAAATCAAATCTAATATATCTACTTTCCTAACCGGGTCATCGGAAGGCACCATTTTATGTGACCAAACCATCTAAGGAAACTCTCTCTAATCTTATCTTCCACTAGAGCTGCTCCAACCTTCTCACATATATGCTCATTACATACCTTGCCTCTAAGAGTAAAGCCACTCGTCCACCTGAGCATCCTCATCTCTGCAAAACTTAACTTAATATTACGCTTCTCTTTTATTGATCAACATTCTACATCATAAAGCATTGCAAGTCTAACCATCTTATAAAATTTTCCCTTAAGTTTGAGGGGGACTTTTCTATCACACACTGCATTCCTCCACTTTAACCATCCAACTTGAATTCCAAAAATAAAAAACCCATCTATTTCACCATCACTATGAACAATAGCCCCGAGATATATAAAATGTGTACACTTATTAATAACTTGATTACCCAAAGTCACAATCCATATATGCAATTTTAGATCTACTCAGACGAAAACCTTTAGACTCTAAGGTTGACCTCCATAATTCAAGTTTACTTTCAACTCCCTCTTTAGTCTTATCAACAAGAAGAATATCATCAGCAAAAAGCATACACTATGGTAAAACCTCTTGCAAATGTTTGGTGAGAACATCCATGACTAAAGAAAAAGGTAATGGGCTTAAGGCTGATCCTTCATGTAATCAACCTGAAATAGGAAAATATTTGGTCAAACCACCTTGTGTTTTGAACATAAGTAATAGCTCCTGCATATATATTCTTAATGACTTGAATATAAGCATTATGAAACCCTTTCTTTTCTAGAACTCTATATAACACTTCTCTTGGAACTTTATTATATGTTTTCTATAAATTAATAAATATCATATGTAGAACCTCCTTATTCTCTCTATACTTCTCCATCAATCCTCTCAATAAATATATAGCTTCCATAGTAGACCTACCTGGCATAAATTTAAATTGATTTTGAGAAACATTAGTATCACGTCAAAACATAAGTTCCATAACTCTCTCCCATAATTTTAGAGTATGACACATTAACTTAATTCCTCTATGATTCGCACAATCTTGTGCAACATATTTTTTCTTCAAAATAAGAATCAACACACTCATTCTCCACACAACTGGCATCTTTTTAATCTTTAAAGTAGTATTAAAAAGTTTAGTATGCCAAGAAATTCTTTCATCTCCTAAGCATTTCCACACCTCTATTGGAATAACATCAGGTCCAATAGCTTTTTCACACTTCATTTTTTTTAAAGCCCCTCTAACTTCACTTTACTAATACAGCAATAAAAATTAAAAATCATTATTTTCATTTAGGTTACTAAGATCACTAAAGTCAACCGTATTCTCACAATCATTATTGAAAAGTTTAACAAAATATTTCATCCACCTTTGTTGAATATCTTCTTCTAATAAAAATACTTTTTGATATTCATACTTAATGCACTTCACTTGAACTAAATCCTTACTACTCTTGTCTCTTTATTTGGCTAACTTATACATATTTCTTTCACCCACCTTAGCACCTAATCTATGCATATTGCTTTCGTAGACTCCTTACGGGTTTCTTTATATCTTTCCCTATTATTAGAATTTTTAGATCTAAATCAATTTTATAACAAATCTTCTTATTTTTAATCTTTTCTTGCACATTTTGATTCCATCACAAACTATTTTTACTATTAAGAGCTTTTCCCTCTGATACTCCAAGTACATTCTTTGCAATATTCTTAATATCGCTAGCTACTTTTTCTTATATAGCATTAGCTTCCTCTTACACAAACAAATCTTAACATCAAGAATCTTACTCTAAAAAAATATTTTAATTAATATTTTTAAATGCCCCAATCTAATCCTAGAAAAATATTTTATTTTATTTTTTATTTTCTGCCCCTTCATCTTAAAATTTAAAACTAATAAGCGATATTGAGTACATAAACTTTCATTTGAAATAACTTTGCAATCTTTGCAATATAAACGATCCATTTTTCTTATAAAAAAATAATCAATATGAGTTTTATTATAACCATTCTTATAAGTGACGAGATATTCATCTCTTTTCTTAAATAAACTATTAGCAATTATAAAATCATAAACTAAAGAAAAATATAATATAACCTTACTATCTTAATTAGTCATGCCAAACACATAGCTACCATGAATACTTTTAAATCATCTAACTCTCTACCAACATGTTCATTAAAATCTCCTCCAAGAAAAATTCTTTCTTCAAAAGATATATTTTGTATTAAATCTTCTAAATGAACACATACCTAAACCTAGTTGAGATGTATAAGCAATTATAATATTAATAATCTTAACATCAATAACAATCTTTAAAACTATAATTCTATCTCTAATTTTATTAATTTTTAAAATATTATCCTTAAAACTCTTATCTACAATCACACCTACATCATTTCTAAGACGACCTCTACCACATAAATTAAATCTTAAAATATCAATCTCCTTAGCATTCTCTCCAACCCATTTAATTTTCTATATGACACTAACTTAATTTCTTTGTAATTCACACAATCTTATATATCAGCTTTATTCTTAAAAATAAGAATCAACTCAATATTTTCCACTCATCTAAGTTCATTTTAGCTTTCAAAATAATATTTAAGATGTAGTAAGCCAAAAAATCTCTTGATCTCCAAAACGTTTCCAAACTTTTATTTGAATATCATAAGCTCTTACTATTTTTCACACATTTTTGTTCTTTAAAGTCTCTCTGATTTCAATTTTATTAATATTATGATAAAAATAAAAAAAATTGTTTATTATATATTTATAATTTATTTAAACATTGTCATTACCAGGTCGTAAGTTCTGGAGGAAAAATATTGAGGGTTGTGTTAGATGATCAATAACTAGCATAAAACTTGTCGAATACTCATGATATGAATTCATAAATATATTTTATTAATGCTAGGGCGTTCCCTTGAAGAAACACACTGTATGACCTGAATATACTGACAAGTGTGCAAGGGCTGTTGCACCGGTACTCGGGTGCAATGTTAAATAGGTAAGGGTTTCCATATCATGGACAGATGTGGCAAAAGAAGTTAGTCCAAGTAATTAAAATTAGGATAAAAACTTAGAATATAGGTTCCCTTACAAGCAAATTAATGAAATTAATAAATATAATGATTCAAGTCATTAAAGATATGTACACAGGAGCCATTATTAGTGTCAAACACAAGGTGTTTGAACTAAGCATTTGGCAATTTTAGTTGGATTATATCAAGGAATAACTTTAAGCTCATGTATTTTTACTTCAATCATGTATCATGGATGTTCTCACTAGACATTTGCAAGAAGATATACCATAGTGTATGCTTTTTGCTGATGATATTATTCGTATTGATAAGAATACAAAGGGAGTTGATTAAAAACTTGAATTATGGATATCAACCTTAGAGTAAAAAGTTTTTCATTTGATTAGATCTAAAAATGAATACATTGAGTGTAATTTTAGTTGTAATAAAACTAGTGATGGGATTGTGATATTGGGTGATCAAGTCATTAAAAAGTATCTTGAGGTATAGTTCAAAGAAATAGTGAAATAGATAGGTTTATTATTAGTAGAATTCAAATTGGATGGTTGAAATGGAGGAATGCATTGGACTTGACTTGTTGTGTAATAGAAAAGTACCCTTAAAAAATAAGTAAAAATTTTATAAGATGGTTAAACCTGCGATAGCTTTACACTTAGAAACAAAATGTGAGACGTGTTGAATTCCATTTTGTTTCGTCGATAATCGAGAACCGTACTATACGCCAACGATAGGCAGAGAGTACGAGAAGAGAATGTAATAAAGTATGAATGTGAAGAAAGAAAGAGAGAAGTTAAGAGATTGTATGAATCTAGACTTAATATTTATTATTCAGGTCAGAGATACAAGCAGGTGGAAAGCTGGAGCTTTAGATTACAAAGAAAGAAATAACATTTCTTAATTTTTCCTCCAATGATTCTTCCTTGTGGTCTCTCTCTTTTGAGGATGCTTTATTTGAAACTATTAAAATCTTTCTTCTTCTTCTTTCTTATCAGTCCTCCCCTTTTTATAGAGTCTGGAAAGTTGCATAAGGTACATCTTTGACATTATTATTGTCTTGTCGGTCTATGTTGTAAGTCGGTCATCGGTGTCGAGTGGAACGGCGATTGAGAGGGGCTAGTCAAATAGACTTATGGAGACTTCTCGTCCTTGGCTGAGAGCTAGTCCAAAAGCCCTTATTGAGATAAGGGAAGAGTGGGTATCATCGAAGTGTAGTTAAAGAGCTAATGTAAAATATTAGGTCATTCAGTGGTCGCTCTATTGTGAGGTGAGAAGGGCGACTGATGTCTTAACAACGCCTATAGATCGATCTGGTTGCAAGAGATGTCTGCAAGGTCGCCCACATGGGAATCTCAATTCTAGTTGAGATGAATAAAGATTTTTCTGTCTGAGAAAAGAACTTTTGAGGTTTCCCTCGCCTGAGAGTGACTACTTGGAAGAGGTGGTTGATGCTGGTTCACCATGCTCAAGTGGTAACCACCTTTCCAGCTCCTGAGTGAATCCCTCAAACGAAAAGCTCCAATAGAGGAGTAAATACTCCTTTCCCTTGATTCAAACATAAACTATAAGACACTTATGAACAGGTATCTGCACAGGTATTAATGATTATACAATTGGTTACTCGATTTATGAAACTCTTTAAACATCGGATGTCGAAAAGGTTCGATACTTCGATAAGTGAAAACCAAAAAGAAGAGCACGAGTAATTACTAATTTACTACCCAATATCCTTTATGATTTGTGTTTCCTCATATAGACTAGATGACCTCATCTCCAGGTATCTTTAAAAATATCAGCTTCGGGTCAAATAAATGTTTTCTTTTGCTTTTCAACTAAGAGCCTCTCTTGGAATTCGAGCTTCTCAAAAGGTTGCCAAGAAGGCATGAGTAACCGTTGGCATGGAGGCTATGATCAAGGAGGTTATGCCAAGTAGGTCCATTGTTGGAAAAGGGGGGAGAGTGTTTGTTGACTCGATCGATCTGACTAAGTTTTTTGCCGAAGAGAAGCGAGCTGAGGTAGGGGAACCAATTGTTATAAGGGATAACCAATCGCATGGTCTGGCTATGTGAACAAAGAAGACAATTGTTCCTATGGTCCTGGCTGTGGGAGGCATTACTTATGAGGCAAAGGCTCTGACAATGAGGAATATAATCCTTTTCTTTTTGGAAGTGCACAAGGGAGCACGAGTGAGGTACTTCAAAGGAGGTGAGTGTGCCAAAGAGGGAGGCAGTTGTTCTGGAAATTGTTGTAACTACTGAAAGAATTGAAGGAGCTGCTAAGGGGCGAGCTGTAGATAAGGCGCCTGGGAAGCCGACGACCTCTCTCTCGTATACCCTCTTTACTGACCTCATCTTTCCTTCGAAATGAATTTCGATAGATGAAATTATTAGAAGGTTAAAGGCTCTGGAGTCAGTGGCCAAGTTCAAGGGTGCAAGAGAGCTCAGTGTTGTTGAAGGGAGGGTTGCAACAGCGAATGACGCGCCGACTGGAGAGAGGCAATGGCTTCTTTGGACGCCCGGCTGACGATTGTGTGGGACTGTGCAATCTCGATAGAAACCGAACAGTGGTCGTTGCTTAATCAGACCAAGCGGGACTTTTTTGTGGGTGTTCAGTACATTGTGGAATACCTTAACCGAATGGAATGTCTAAGACTATGGCGAAGGATCATGTACTAGAGCAAGCCAGGCGTATTCCCCTTATTGGTTGATTTATACCTTTCTTTTCTTTTTCCATGATTTGTTTTGTCCATGAGTTTAGACGTGTTAATTCTCAAATGGATAGTCTTTGATTCCTGCAAAAGAAATTAAGAGGATTTTTTCAATTCCATTGAATGGGACGGAGCGGTAGATGCATCGTGGATTTTGAGAGTGGTTGTGCAATTACTATGAATGAGCATGATATGGCCTTTCGGATTGTGCAATGATGAGAAAGAATAGTGAGATCTTTCATCTTAATTTTTATTTTTATATCTTCCATTCTTCCAAGTTTCAGATTATGACTTCAGGATGTCTGGTTTGTGCAAATGAGAGGATAAGTTACTTGACAAGAGTGACTTGTCCTAGACTCACCTGATTGAAGAGTACGCCGAGTATGCTTTCAGAGCATAAAGCTTTTCAAATGTCGATTTCGTCGCCAAACCGGCAATGGAAAATGAACATATTAACTCTATGTTAGATGAGGAATTGGTAATTCCCGATGATCATCTAAATCTTGGGTTGTCATTTCCCCTGTGCTCAATAAAGGAAGTTTTGATTTTTTATGGGGTGGTTCCCACATAATTACTGTTGAATTTGGTGGCAGGAGTGATTTCATTTGCTTCTTTGCTGCAAGAGCGCAATCTGCCATGGTCTCTGAATCTATTTAGACACGTCTTTACAGTATAAAGGCTTCGCAATAGAGTTTTGTCCAATTCTCGCATTCGACGGGCAGAACGATAGGCCTAGCGAACAAAGTACGAGACTGAAAAGCAAAGTTTGTCGTTGTTTTGAGCACTCGAATGGAGAGTGTGTACTGCTCGGATATCATTGTGGAAGAAGTTACCTCTTTCTAAGCTTTCTAATGAGAGGGCGGTATTGTTGGTGGTGAAGAATGAAACACCGGTGGTTCTGCACCATGTGGCTTATCAAAATATTTTCAAGAATTTCTATGCTACGTTGTATGTTAATTCTTGAAGTGACGATATCGTTGATTGGTTCTGATATTTTATTTGTCTATTGCAGAGGGAGTCACAAGGTATACTTATCCCATGAATTCGTCATCGCAATCCAATGTGACGATGGCGATCATGAGGCCAGGGGATAAATCCTCTTTGGTCGTAGGCAAAGTTGATGTGAGAGTTTGTCCGAAGAAGAGAACGAGCGCAGAATCTGGCCGAGTTCCAAGGTTTTGGTGGCTAAGAAGACACTTATGTCAAAGGAGTAGGGTCATGCTAGTGCGCCCTTAAAGGGCAACGATGTCGTGGGCCTTCCCAGGGAGGAGGTGGTGTCTACCAATCTGACCATAAGAGGAGAAGAGATGGCAGTAGCGCGTAGGAGAGAAGAGCTGACGACAGGTGTTGATGCTCTCAATGGCTCCAAGGGCTACATCTCGTCGGGTGGCGACGCGGCAAATCCTTCTGGTAAGAGCGAAGTTTCTAAAAGAAAAGATGAAGGTGATGAACTAGTGTCTAGGTGGAGTTTTGATACTAGAGATATTATCCTCAGCCCTTTGATGTAGTGACTTATCTCAAAGATGGATCCACACATCTTGATTTGCTCATCAATGAATTTAATGGCAAACTCCTAAAAGAAAGTTTTCCTTTTGGGAATACATTACATGGCATCAATTGCCAATCTTGGGAAAGTAAAGGTGACCAAGAATTATATTGAATATGCCTTATTTGAGGAGAAGAAAGTCTACTGTGAGAGAGTAAGTTGGATGAGTCGTATTGGAAAAGAGATCGCCCAGATGCGAGATCAACACCATTTTGAACTGGATTCAATGAGAGCAAAGCTGCGTTGTGCTAAAAAAGGGAGTCTCCCCTCAAGGTCATTTGGTGTCATTGTCTTGTCGATTCCAGAGGCAACCATGTGCTGCCTATTGCGAAGCTTGCCGCAAAAGTGGGAGCATACCCTTAGTGGTGTAATGCCTATAGTCGCCTATAGTGTTAGGGATCTTTAAAACCTACCAACTATTATGGACTCACATGATACTCATTGTAGAGTATGTCGCAATGGGTGAAGTCGGCCAATTGTGGCTGAGGCATTTTGTTGTAGAGAATGGCTAAATGCATGTAGTCGCCTATAGTGACGGGGCACTTAAGACTAATCAATTGTTAGGAACTCACATGCTACTTATTGCGGAGCTCATCATAAGGAGGGAATCAGCCAATAGTAGCTGAAGTGTTTTGTTTTGGACAATGGCTAGATGCCTGTAGTCACCAATAGTGCTAGGATACTTAAGACTTGTTAATTATTAGGAACTCGAACGCTACTCATTGCAAAACTTGTCGCAAAATGGGAAGTCGGCCAACAGTGACTGAGGCGTTTTATTGTAGCCGATTTTTCGAAGATGATGTGACTACGATCTTTTGGCGGAATAATGCAAATCCTGCCCATACAATGGCAATAAGTATTTTCAAAAGGTGTATCGAATTAGCCTAGGTGGTTAGTGGCACATTATGCGTTTTTTCAAAATCTTGCTAATTTGATGAGTCATTATGCCCAATTATGATTACTGACATAACTCTTCATGTTCTCCCCCCTATAAATAGGATGGAGGCGTGCAAGATGCCTAAGCAAGTATACTGATGGCTTTTGTGGAAACAGTAGGCTCTTTTAGGCTTGTCATCGAGAGTGAGCTTTTTTGAAGAAGATAGGAGTAGCTTCAAGCTTTCGTTGGCTTGGTGTTTTGCCTTCCTACGACATTGGGAGCAAAGAAGAGGAGAAATGAAATGTGTTTTCTTTCCTAATGTTAGTATTCAGGCGTAAATGAATTTTCACATAAGAATTGACTCAGCACTCCATGTTTTGGGAGAGATAAAGAGAAGTGTTAAAGTGTGGATGCATTAAAGCAATAGGTTGCTCCATCCCTCTTTTGATCTCTCCATTCTTTATTTTTCTATATTTTGTTCATTAGTATTATCAGAGTAAGCCATAGAAGGTCTGAAATTGGATCCCGACTAGTTATGATAAGCTGAAGGCTTGGAGGCTAGTTCGCCTCTTTGGATGAGTTGGGCGAGGTCATCCTATTCACCTAACTCACCTAGTTGGGACACTATTGCAAGAGTATCCAATCTCCTCATTTTTAAGTAGGATAATGTTCTGAAAAAGTTCATATCGAGTAAAGTGAAATGGGAGTAGAGGTTTCTCGCCTATTTCGAACCTTACTCGATAGTGTTTGTCGTTCACTCATCATGTATTCTTAGATCGAGCCTTTTGTGCGAATAAGTGTGAATGTTTGCAATACAAGTAATGTAACAGAAGTTACTTGTAATGCCTTACAGGCATGAAAAAAAAAGTCATTTTTTATATGTCTCTTTTTATGGGAATACTTATTTCAGTAACGTGTGTGTTTCACCACTTACTTGGCAATGTTTAATATTTGATGACTGGTTTTGTGAGTGAGAGCAAGTTCAGCAAAACTTTAGTGCTCTAGTGACCCGGCAGGAATTTAGTGACCAATATTACAAAAAGATGACTTTCTTTCATGTTGGAGGTTCTAACATTCATATAGGTCTTGAGTGCTTAGGGGCCTCGACTTGCCGCAGAGAGCAGTCCAATCTTTTCCTTCAACTCTTTCAGCTCGAACACAGGGGGATTTGACAATCTCGTGTTGCTCAAGTGATCGCAGTTATTTATAGCAAGGTCAATTCGATGTGATAGGACAAGCTTCGCCTAGGAGGCTCCTTCTGAGGAGTTTTCATTACAAGGCTTGGGTATAGACTCAAGAACCCGAGTTTCCCGAGAATTTTGGAGGGGTGATTGTTAGGCAGGTGCCTGATACGCCTTAGTATCAAAAACAACCAACAAACCAAGAGAAATTCAGCAAACCGTAGATTTTTATTGATAAGAAATGAAATACGAACGAGCAAGATACAATGGCTATCTTTCAAGAGGGGGACCTTCTCTCCCAATATATAGACGCCGCAAGAATCTCTCAAAAAAATAATGGAGAACAAACACTCACAAAACTCATCAATGGCATGATCCCAAACCTTACTCCAAACTTCCCCTTAAATAGCCCAAGCCACAATAACACAAATAAAATCTTCCTAAATAATTAAACATAATTTAGGAAACCTTCCTAAACATCATAAACACAATTGGAAAACTTTCCTAATTAATAAGACATTCCTAAACATCATAAACACAATTAGGACACTTTTCTAAATGATTAAAACATTCCTAAACATCATAAACACAATTAGAAAACTTTCCTAACAGCTCCTCTTTGATTCCTCCTCCTTACCTAACGAATTATATCTCCCCTAGGCCCCACAAGGTGCCCTTCCCAGGCGTATCAGTGCCTCTAATGCTATAATTGATCGTGAGATTTTTTTATGAATAGAAAATGATCTTTAATAGAGAAAATAGTAATAACATGGAGCGAGAGAGGACAAGTACTTACTTTATGGATAAAATAGTTTGAGGTCGTCAAGGCTCCAAGTCCTTGGCATTTCGATTCTGTTTTGGGTCAATAATTGGTAGGCTCCTAGGCGGCCTATCTTTTGATGATGTAGGGACCTTCCCACGTACTTGCTAGTTTGCCAAGAGTGGCATGACGAGCAAATGTGTCTACTTTTTTAGGATCAAGTCGGAAGGTCTTTTCTTTGACATGGAGTTTGTAATACTTGACGGTTCTTCACTTCACTTCTTATTTGGAGCACAAATTGTGCTCAGTGCTCTTATAGTAGGTCGGTGGCTGTCTGTAAGCCTTCTTGGCGGGATACATTTCATTCGTTAGGTTCGGCGATTGTCTCATGGGCCATGGCTAGCACCCTTTGGCTTAGCAATTCAAGCTGTATTGGTAGTCCAACTTTGGTACTATGCAAGAAAAAAGGGTGTATGCCCTATAACTATTGATGGAGCCGTTCTGAGAGCCCATAATACTAAAGGAAATAGTTCGACCCACTTCCCTTTGGCACCATCGATCTTTTTCTTAGGAGCTTGAGTATAAATTTGTTGGCACTTTTAACCTATCTGACAGTTCGTTGTTGGTGAACAGAGGCAAACTTGAGGCAAATGCCTTGAGTGATATAGAATTCTTTGAGGCTTTGGTCGGAGGATTATGGTCTGATATTTGTATTGATTGTGAAAGGAACTCCATGTTGGTAGATAATGCCGATCCAAATGAAATTTCAAACAACGGAAGACGTTAAACGGGCGAGCGCCTTGGCTTCAATCCATTTAGTGAAGTAGTTGATCATAACTAAGATGAATCTTCTTTGCCCTGCTGATGGAGGGAACGGGCCTAATAAATCCATTCCCCACATAAAAAATGGCCAAGAGATTGTGGTCAAGTGCAACTTGTGGGAAGGCTACAGTTGCATTGGGGCGAACTTCCACCATTGTAGACATTTTTTAAAAAAATCTTTAGCATCTCTTCTTAAGGTAGGCTAGAAGTATCCCTATCTAATAGAAGCAAAATTGGGAACAAAAGCATTTTTCCTTAACGAGGCAAGGATAAGCCTTGAGGTAAATTGATCTATAAGCCTTGAAATAAAATAATAATAATAAAAAAATTAAGAATAATTAAATATGACATAAATCATCAATATATTCACTTAGTTTATCATCATAAAAACAAACCGCAAAGTCATATGATGAAAAAAATTAATTATTCTAAATAACAAGACTTCTAATAGAGACATGCAGATGACCATTTGTCCTTGCTCTTGTGCTCAGATGCTCTGGAATATGAGCTTGTAAGCTTTCACTCAACTAGGACTCACTTGGCCACAACTCTCATACGGCAAACCTCCTCGCACTCCTGCACCAAAAGGGATACAACAACAACATCAAGCCTTTATCCTATTATGTGGGGTAGACTACATGAATCTTTTTTCTCCATTATGTCCAATTAAGGGTCAAATTCTCATTTAGATCTAATAAATAAAAATCATTTTTAATATTTTTTAACCAAGTCTTTTTAGATTTACCTCTACCTTTGATGTGAAACGATCATCCAAAGATGAAATACTTGATGAATTTGCACGCTTAATTTTTAGAAAGAACAAATAATTATATATTTATAATTATTTGAACAACGATATAAAACATTAAGAGCGGTAAAGCGAGCTTTAGGCTAAATCACATACAAAGGAGTTAAGATAGTAAAACATTCAATTTAATCTAACGACTCGTACATGATTGGCTTTCAACGATGAATCCCTAAACTAACAGGGAGATTAGTCGCTACAAGAAGATCCTTCACACAACTCTTCTAATTACTAGGCTTTAGCGGAGAAGCATTAACATGATCGTCATGAATTTACTAGACCACAATTGAGAAGCACTTCGAAGAGAAAAGAGTCGCGGAAGTGTTTACCCAAAGACAAATGGTGTCAAAGTGTAGTCCGTTGGGTAGCCCATATATCTGTCGGTGGTCTTCCAAAGTGCTGGACAGCAGGATATCTTTGCGGGCATAAGGGGACCGCAAGTTATATGCTGAAATCTGAGGACAGCAGAGAAAAACCTACCTATAGGAATTCTGGACAGCAAATTCAGCCTTCCGACGGTGCAGGACAGAGCCAAAATCTGAGAGAAATCTCAGGATTCTAGGCTTAGGAGCAAGGGAAATTGAGAGGGAGAGGTGGTCGGGTAAGAGAGGAATCCAGGATTTACTTCCAGAAATAAAAGAAACAGAATTTGGAAGGATTTTACAGTAGTGGGGCCTTGAGGGGATTTTCGGCCAAAGGGAAAAGTCTCAGGTTTTGGAATTATTTCCAAAGAGCTTTTGATTGAATGAGGGAAGTAATTAGGAGCATTAATTGGCTCTTAATTAGGCAAAGGAAAAAGGAAGAGGGGGGGCCTAGGAGAGAGGGAGGGAGAGGGGTTTCATTTCAAATAGGTGGGCCCCAATTAATTAAGTGAATTAATCCCTAAATCTGAATTTAAATTTCATATTTAAAGCTGCAATTAATTCCTTAATGACGGGAGGAAATTGAAGGGGCATTTAACTCCTAATGCAAATTTGAATTTTGGATTTGAAACTCCCTCCAAGTGACCTCTCCAAGCTGGAGGCCGACGGCCTTCCCCTTTGCCACCACCTGCCCGCAATAACCCCTCCTCCATCCCCTCCATTTTCCCTCATTGCATTTGATTAGTTTCCTAATTTGGAGAGGTCACTTGGAGGGAGTTTCAAATCCAAAATTCAAATTTGCATTAGAAGTTAAATGCCCCCTAAATTTCCTCCCGTCATTAAAGAATTAATCGCAGCTTTAAATCTGAAATTTAAATTCATATTTAGGGATTAATTCACATAATTAATTGGGGCCCACCTATTTGAAATAAAACCCCTCTGGCCCTCTCCCTCCCTCTCTCCTAGGCCGGCCCCCTCTTCCTCTTTCCTTTGCCAAATTAAGAGCCAATTAATGCTCCTAATTACTTCCCTCATTCACTCAAAAGCTCTTTGGAAATAATTCCAAAACCTAAGACTTTTCCCTTTGGCCGAAATTCCCCTCAAGGCCCCACTACCATAAATGCCTTCCAAATTCTGTTTCTTTTATTTTAGGAAGTAAATCCTGGATTCCTCTCTTACCCGACCACCTCTCCCTCTCAATTCCCCTTGCTAAGCCTAGAATCCTGAGATTTTTCTCCGATTTTGGCTCTATCCTGCACCATTGGAAGGCTGAATTTACTGTCCAGAATTCCTGTAGGCAGTTTTTTCTCTGTTGTCCTCAGATTTCAGCATACAGCTTGCGGTCCACTTATGCCAGCAAAGATATCCTACTGTCCAGCACTTTGGAAGACCACCGACAAATATATGGGCTACCCAACGGACTACACTTTGGCACCATTTGTCTTTGGGTAAACGATTCCCCGACTCTTTTCACTTCGAAGTGCTTCTCAATTGTGGTCTAGTAAATTCATGACGATCATGTTAATGCTTCTCCGCTAAAGCCTAGTAATTAGAAGAGTTGTGTGAAGGATCTTCTTGTAGCGACTAATCTCACTGTTAGTTTAGGGATTCATCGTTGAAAGCCAATCATGTATGCTTCGTTAGATTAAATTGAATGTTTTACGATCTTAACTCCTTTGTATGTGATTTACCCTAAGCTCGTTTTACCACTCTTAATGTTTTATCTCGTCGTTCAAATCATTATAAATATATAATTATTTGTTCTTTCTAAAAATTAAGCATGCAATTTCATCAAGTATATCATCTTTAGATGATCGTTTCACATCAACCTTTCTTAACATTGATTAAACCTAATACATCTAGTCTCCTAACTAGGTAATCAGAAGGCCGCCGTTTTATGTGACCAAACCATCTAAGGCAAATCTCTCTAATCTTATCTGCCACTGGAGCTACTCCAATCTTTTCACGTATATGCTCATTTCATATCCTGCCCCTAAGAGTAAAGCCACTCATTCACCTTAGCATCCTCATCTCTGCAACCTTAACTTATTATTAGGCTTCTCTTTCAATGGCCAACATTCTGTGCCATAAAGCATTGCAGGTCTAACCACCATTTCATAGAATTTTGCCTTAAGTTTGGGTAGTACTTTTATATCACATAATAGGCCTGATGCAATCGTCCACTTCATCTATCCAACTTGAATTATACTAGTAATATCACCATGTATTTCACCATCACTCTAAATAATAGACCCAAGATATCTAAAATGTGTACTCTTATTAACGACTTGATTGCTCAAAGTCACAAACCCCCCACTAGATCTATTACTACTAAAATTACACTAAATGTATTCGGTTTTAGATCTACTCAAACGAAAACCTTTAGACTCTAAGGTTGACCTCCATAATTCAAATTTACCTTCAACTCCCTCTTTAGCCTTATCAACAAAAAGAATATCG
The DNA here is from genome assembly GCF_001605985.2 of Dendrobium catenatum. Classification (NCBI taxonomy): domain Eukaryota; kingdom Viridiplantae; phylum Streptophyta; class Magnoliopsida; order Asparagales; family Orchidaceae; genus Dendrobium; species Dendrobium catenatum. The sequence goes on from NW_021318693.1 coordinate 3,059,526, forward strand.
TCAGCAAAAAGCATACACTAGGGAACATACTCTTGCAAATCTCTAGTAAGAACATCCATGACTAAAGCCAAAAAAATATGGTCTTAAGGATGATCCTTGATGTAATCCAACTGAAATTGGAAAATACTTGGTCAAACTACCTTGCGTTTGAACACAAGTAACAACTCCAGCATACGTATCTCTAATAACTTGAATATAAGCATTATTAATCCCTTTCTTTTTTAGAACTCTCCATAGCACTTCTCTTGGAACTTTATCATATGCTTTTTCTAAATCAATAAATATCATATGAAAATCTTCCTTTTTCTCTCTATACTTCTCCATCAAATCTCTCAATAAATGTATGGCTTCCATAATAGACGTACTCGGCATGAATCCAATTTGATTTTGAGAAACATTAGTAACACGTCGTAACCTATGCTCCATAACTCTCTCCCATAGTTTTAAAGTATGACAAATCAACTTAATGCTTCTATAATTTGTATAATCTTGTGCATCACCTTTATTCTTAAAGATAGGAATTAGCACACTCATTCTCCACACATCTGGCATAAAAAGGGAGGCTTGACTAAATTATGCGTCAAATGGGGGTAACTAACCTAATAGAATATATATTAGCTATAACATAAGATCTATTATATTAGATGCATAATATATTAACAATAATTATTTTTATATTAACTTATTGAGCTACATGCCTCAAAGTATATATCCAAATTAAAAAATGTATAAGCCTCATTGATAACACTTGGGGACAAGCCTTAATGAGTTTTATGTGTGCATCATATTGTTGGATGCCTTGAGGCATGCACCTTCATTTTCATTTTAAACAATGCAACAAAGTGTTTCACTTTGAATATCAATTATAATCATCTCCAATAACAAATACCAAAGATAAGGATGAAGCATTGAACTTTTCATGTATACTAACTAGATTATAACCTCATTGCTCACTTCAAAATTATATATATATTGCTAGTCACTATCCAAACATACATATCTATCTTCATAAAGCTTCAATAAGCCCATGAAACATTTTATTCATTCAACAGACTAAATCAATTCTTACAATTCTTAATTATATGCCTTCTAAAATCACATAAATAACCTTTCTTTGTTCTCTATACTTTTCAAATCAACACAAAAAGTACCTATATAATGATATTCTTAGCATAAAACCAAATTGATAACTCAACTGATATGATTCTCAATTCCTTATATTCAACTACACTCTCTTAACTACATTGAAATACTCATAAACATAATTCCCCTATAATCGCCAAGGTCTACATCTTTTTTGTTTTAAAATTTTGATACAAAAATATTACTGCTCCGATCTGTTGACATCCTCTTTGTTTCTAAGATTATTAAAATGATTAGTTAAATCATAAACGTCTAACATCTACCATAACTCTTAAAATCTTATGTGATATCTCACATGAAACTAAAGCGTTGCGGTTAAGCATATTCTTCTCTCAAATTCAACTTTTAGATTAATTTAATAATATACTTTATAAGATAATTCCACTTGAATCAAACACAAAAGTTCTAGATGAGCCTGAGCCAACACTCATGAGAAAGAGGTTTGAGTTGAGCTCAAGTCGGTCCAACAATCTAAACTAAACCAATATAATGAAGGTAACTTCATCTTTCCAATTAAAAACAAATTCTTATGGTAAATTTTCATTGTTAACATGATCAAATCTAATTTCTTCTTATGTCAAGTTAGATCTTATACATGTTTCATCAAGTTTTTTATTTTTTTATTTTTTTATTTTTTTATTTTTTTATTTTTTTTATACATGTTTCATCAAGTTGTGTTTTGGTATAGGCGTTAAACCTATTTATTAAATGAAAGCATTCATGTATTGCATTCTTTACACTGCTAAGTTATAAACACATAGCTATTACTCTAGGTTGCATGGTTCAATGTTCTCTAAAAATTACCTTATAATTTTATTATGAAAATCATTTCTAAGATAACTCTATTCATAATTTAGTAGCTCAACTTCAGAAAAAAATTTGAAAATTCTTCTATTTCTTGGAGTGTGTTCATTATTGGAAAATCCTATGCTATTGTTAAATAAAGTCCTCACCTTCAATTTTATCATTCATTCCCTATTACTCCATGAAAACTGAATTATCAAACATGAAAATTGATTTATCAAACTATCTTCCACTCCAACTTAAGAAGATAAGCACAAACCATATTTATGATTTTTTCCTCCAATAATTAACCTAATAACAATCCCTCTAATGGTTAACACTAAACATATTTAAATAAACAATTTTACCTGACAATTCTTTATTCTCTACTAAATGGAAGACAACTAAAGTATTAACATTCCTTGACATATAGTAGCTTTCTAACATTCCAAATGTCTTCTAATTCTAACCCTTAACATTGAGATGCCTTTTCTAGGATGCAGCCCTTAAGTGACGCACGATAACTTAAACCAATTGTGTTAAAAAGTGGGAAAAGAGTTGGCTTGGACATCAGTGATGTATCAGAACATGACTTAATTGTGCTGGAAAGTAAGCAAGTGTTTACAAGATTTAGAACTAAAATTTTGATTTGCAACATGAAATGTAAGGACTTTGAATGAAAAGATTAAAAAATTAATAAACAACGATTACTAAAATAATAAATATTTATTGTTTAGAGGAAACCAAATGGAAGGGAAAAATATCCAATGATAATGAGATAGATTACAAGTTATTGTACGTTGAAATGTTTCATAATAGGAATGAGTTTGGGTTAGTATATGTTAGAGGGTTGAAAGATAAAATTATTCAATTGAACAGACCAGTGGTAAGGTGATTTTTATTAAGATAATTATTAATGATAATATCATAAATGTGGTTAGTATTTATCATCCTCAAGTAGGATTAAAAAAGTGATAAAAAAACAAGCTAGGTATGAAATGGAAATACTACTATGAGTACCTGAAAAGGAAAGAATATTTCTTAGAGTTGACTTAAATGGACATGAATTTCAAGTAGAAAGATCTATGAGATGATTCATTTTGAGTACTATTGAGTTAGAAATATAATGGAAAAAACTATACTAGATTTCAAAATAATCTATTATCTTGCAATAGCGAAGACATGCTTTCAAAAATAAGAACACTTAGTTACTTCAAAAGTGAATCACCAAATTACAAATAGGCATCTTTTTATTTTGACAAAAAGAAAATCTTTTTAAGAGATTGTATGGTGAATCCAAAAAAGAGTTTATTCACACAATATATAATGTGATGTATATCTTAATCAAAGAAAACAATCAAAACAACAAATTGCTCTAAAATACGGTAGTGGAATCTAAAATGTGACAAATTCTTAATCTTTCAAGATAAGTTGTTAAGAGAATTAAAATAAAACTTTTTAGTTGAGGAAAACGTGATGTGGGATAAATTGATGAATTCCATTAGAAAATTTCAATAAAAGCCTTATAAGAATGTAGAAAAAGAACATAAATTAAATAGTAAACTATAATGAGGGAACAAAGCTTATTAAAAAATTGTGATTTTAAAGAAAAAATTTATATACTATTGAAGCAAATAATGATAGTAAGAACCCCAAAAATCTTAAAAAGAGCATAGTGAATAAAATAAAAGTTATATTTTTTGTATTATTTATATAATTAGATTGATGCTAGAAAAAAAGACAATCAAAAAGAATAATTAAGCCAAAAGATAACTTAGCTGGAGATTTTGATCAAATTAGATGAATTACATGCAAAGAGAATAGAATATTGTTTATATATGAAGCTATAAGCAAAAGTTAAGAATGCATCTTTATGAAATTATTAAATGAGAGCTTTAAGTAAAATGAGCAAAATAATGAGGTACATTATAAAGTGTTAAAAAAAGTTAAGGGGCTATTTGGTTGCCTGAATTAGGAGGGTAAAATAAAACAAATACATATATTTACTAAATTTGGCTGTTTGGTTAATTTTGAGCGGAACAAAAGGAAATCCTCCGAAGCATTAGGCGTGTATTACGGGAGGCGGATCCTGCGACTTCGAAAGCCGCTCAAATTGAGCGGGTTTGAAATTCTTCTCTTGAGAACCAGCCTCGTGCGATCTCTCCTGCGAAGAGCGAAGTCGAACAGCTAAGAGGGAGCCAAAGTCGAATAGCAACGAAGGAAAGGAAGGAGCGATCTGTGCGGTATGTCGCTCTCGTGCGAATGAACGAAGTCGAACGACGACAAGGGAGCCGAGAAGCGACGGTGCAATCCATGCACCCCTTGCGAATCAACGAAAACGAACAGCAACAACGAAAAGGAGAAGATGAAAGGCGAACCCTAAACCCTCTCGTCCTTCCCGTCGAACAGATCAATGGCGAGAATATCCCCAAATATGAAAGGGATCCATGACAATTGGAGACCTAACTTCTTTCATCCTTTACAGTCTTACAGGTATTGTTATCAAGCAATATGAAAATCTGCTATGATATAAAATAGAGAAAAAATTGATCTGCATTTTGTGGAACTTCATATGCTGAAGTTCATAGATGCTTGTTATTTACATATTATAACCTTTTGGATGACTTCTTATATCTGTTATTTGTCCACTTGCAGTTGGTTCATCAGTCTCTGCCCTGTCAGGGTTGTATATAACAGCAATGAAAGCTGCAGGTGCAAGCAGAAGAGTTTTTCAGCTTCTTGATCGTGTGTCCTCTATGCCAAAATCTGGTGATAAATGTCCCACTAGATTAATCAAAATACTGATAACTTTATTGCTGAATATAAGTCCTGTCTGATCCATATTTATTTCTACAGCCTTATTATTACATATTTTGTTTTGTTACAGTGTAAAAGATTGTGATGTGGAACTTAATGATGTCTGGTTTGCATATCCTTCTCGTCCCAGTCATAAGGTATTGAAGGTGAGCATTCAATTCTGGGAAATATTTTCATTCCTAGCAATTATTAATTTTGACTTCATTCTAATCACGGTTCAAGGAATAGGTATAAATAGGATTTAACCTAAAAGTAGTACACAAATGGAATAGCTAGAGTAATATATTAATTGTTTTTAAGCACTGAAATGACAAAAAAATTGTTTGGAAGGATTTATAAGCTTTTTTTAGTTGCATAAAGTAGCTATAAATTAAGTTGGCTTGAAAACATGTTGCAAAATAGCTAGGATATATGTGCAGCGTTAATAAATTGAGTCAATCTTAGCAGTATCCTACAAAGCCTTACAAGGCAAATATATTGAATGCCAAGCTAGTTAATGCATACATAATTCATGTGTGTTGGCTTCCAGGAGAAGCAGTTGAATACAGTTGCATTTAGATTTCTCATTTACTTTGGATATGAGTTTTGTAGGTCTGAATTGTTATGAACCTCAGGTAATCGAATTATTGTTCAAAGCTGCAATTGAGAATATTAACCATCTCAAGAATGAAGAAGGCCTCAGTTCCTTTATGGTTTAACCTAAGAAGATTGATATCGCCATATCTAAAGAGGTTCATGGAGATGACTATCTTATGTAGTTTGTGGTAGCACAGAAGCTTGAAGAACAAGTTCTGATGGCGTTGAGAGAGGAGAATATTCACTTCATAAATAAAGACACATGTTGACTCATCCACTGAACTTGTAGTTTCTTGTCAAATGAAGAACCAAAAAGATGATGCTGGAGTTGTTAATTTCCTATCTGAAGTTCAGTCTTTTGTTTTAGCCAACACTAATTTGATTCTGCCAGTCTTGGGGGTGTTAGCTGTTGTGGTGCTTGCTATCGCATTAGTCTTTCTCCTTATGAAGAAAAAACATATTCATGCTCGTTTGGATAAAAAACATTTGAATAAGAAAAATAGATTTGTTTCCGGTGGCAGTGTGAGTTGCAAAGATTTTAATAATGAATCTCCTTATCATAATCTGACAGGACTTGCTGAGGTTATGGGTGATTCGGGTCCTACAGAAATGAGCTCTTCTTGACTGAACAATAGCTTCGTTGTTAGGCATCAGAGGAAGAAATTTTGTTTTTAATTTTTGGATTTATTATTGTTTTCTTGTCTCTGTGTAACTATATAATCTTTGGGCATTCGTTTGATAGATATGTTGCTAAAAAAGAATTGTTTTTGAAAGCATGTAATTTATTCATATTAATAGTTTTTGCTTTCAATTAAGGTTTTTTTTTTTTTTTGACATTATTTGTATTTATTTATAAATTTGTTTTATAGTATAAAGATTTTTTTGAAAAAAAAATGTTTTAAAAAGCAGCTTTAGAAAGTAATATTTTATCCCAAACAATGCCTAAGAGCCCTTCAATTCGAGTCTTATGAATGTAAAAAAAATATTGAAATTTGCAAATGGCGATGTGATAGGTTTTGATGAAAATACTAACAGATGGTTGCATGAGTATCCATGATTTCTATCAAATTATTTAAAAAAAATAGATTTTACTTTACTCTGGATCTACCTAACCAAACAAGGAAAACAGTTCTCCTGCGTTTATTTTGCAGACAGCCAAACAATCTCAACGTATTCGGAATACAGTACATTTACTTTACATTGCAATTACTTTACACTGCATTTCTTTTTCAGGCAACCAAACAACCCCTAAGTGAAATTAGCTTTGAAGACAATGAATAAAGGTAAAACTTTCTGTTCGTATGATATACCTATTAAAAATTCATGAGCAATGGGGAATCTTATTGTGATAAGATTAATAATTTTTTCAATAATATTTTAAAAACTAAAAGGATGACAAATGATGGGAGGAGTATTTTACAACCAAAATTTAAAAACAAAGAAATTTTTCAATGTTGTGCTACGGACACCAAACCTCATATAAACACAAAAAATAGCAACCGAACAAAAGTATATATAAGTAGTTAAGATCAAGAAGGTTGAGATTATCTATTATCAAGCTGGCTTTCCCATTGAAAAAGAATGTGGGATTATCTATTATCACAGAATGTTAGCAAAATCAGGTGCTTCATGAACTTTACATGTGTAATTAACCAGATAGGTTGATTGATCATGATAATTGTACGATATGCTGAACTCAAATAAGCATTCTTCTAGCTAACTTTGCAACAAATGAAGTCATCATGCAATGAGATACAATAGGCTTGTTGATGACTAAAAAACAATATAAATAATGATGTTGGAACTGATGACAAACAATCTTTAATATATATATATATATATTAGTACTAATGGTATATGGTGAAGTGAACAAAATCTAATAGTAATTTAAACAAACTACTCTTTTTGTGATAGTGTCGATAACATCAAAGTATCTGCTTATTGCTTAGCAATTTCGATCACCTACCTATAAGGTAAAAGACTAAATCATTAAGAAAAACTTATGCCCTACATCATAATCCTAACATCATTTCTATAAGAAGAGCTAACCATTCCAAGAAAATCCATTTTGCTTGATTAACACAATCATTACACTATAGCTCATATAAGAATTATGCAGTTTCAACCAAAGTAAAGAGAAAATACAACTATCATAGCAAACCATCAAGTTAAAAATACATAATAATGAACATGGGACACAAAATGGTAAGAAGAGCCTGCGCAATGCCTTAGCAATAATAATCTCATTGTAATAACAATTCATCATATGAAATAATCACCGCAAAACTCCAAAATAGCTTGAACATAAAACAAAAATACCAGACGTCTCAAGAGAAAAATAAAAATATTAGAAAAAATAAATTATTCTTCCACATCACTAGAAGTGAAAATAGGATCAGTTTGAATGGTGTTGACAGCAAATAAAGTGCTAGACAAGAAGAGTTGAGAATTCATGGAACTGCTCGCAATTGGTTAAAGCAAATAGCTAAATTCTTATATGATAAGTATGCTACATGGATAATAAAGGAGGATCACTCAGAAAGTCAGAACATTTTGAGCACCAGTGTGCATCAGCATCAAACGCAATTACAAAAGGTGGGTCAGCAAGGAGAATATAGTACTGTTTAATTTCCAGAAGTAGAATTACGTGTAACAAACTTTAAGTCAAAATAGTGGCTAATTAAAGAAAGAATTCCTAACTGACCAGTTTAGCACATCAACCAAAAACAAGATCTGGCAAGCTACTTTAGCATACAAATACCAAACTTGAATAATGGCCTCTTAAATGTGAGATTGGCTACATGAATATTTTTTTTTTTCATTGTGTTCTAGGAGTTAAATTCTCATTTAAATTTAATAAAAAAAAGTCATTTATAATACTTTCTAACTAAGTCATTTAAGGTCTAACTCTGCCTTTCTTAACATAAGTGAGACATAACACATCTACTCTCCTAACCGGGTCATCAAAAGGCCGACATTTTATGTGACCAAATCATTTAAGGTGAATCTCTTTAAAATTATCTTCCATTGGAGTTACTCCAAGTTTTTCGCGTATATACTCATTTCCCATTGTCTCTAAGTGTAAAATCACTCATCCACCTAAGCATCCTAATCTCTGCAACACGTAACTTGAGTTTATGCTTCTCTTTCAATGACCAACATTCTAAGCCATAAAACATTGCAGGTCTCACCACCATCTTATAAAATTTCCCCTTAAATTTGAGTGGTACTTTTCTATCACACAACAGACCCGATGCATTCGTTCATTTCAACCATCTAACTTGAATTCTACAAATAATATCCCCATCTATTTCACTATCTCTTAGAACAATAGACTTGAGATCTCAAAAATATGCACTTTTTTTAATGACTTGATCACACAGTCATAATTTCACTACTATAATTATTACTATAAAAATTATAATCTATGTATTCAATTTTAGATCCACTCAAATGAAAACCTTTAGATTCTAAGGCTGACCTCCATAATTCAATTTTTCTTTCAACTTCCTCTCTATTCTTAACAACAAGAAGAATATCATCAGCAAAAAGCATATAGTATGGTGCATCCTCTTGCAAACGCCTGGTAAGAACATGCATGACTAAAGCAAAAAGATATGATATTAAATCTGATCCTTCACATAATCCAATTGGAATAGTAAAATACTTGATCCTAACCACCTTGTGTTTGAACACAAGTAACAGTTTATGCATGCATATCCTTAATAACTTAGATATAAGCATTAACTCCTTTTTTTCTCAAACTCTCTAGAGCACTACTCTTGAAACCTTTTATATGATTTCACTAAATCAATAAATATCACATGTAAATCCTCCCTCCCTCCCTCCCTCCCTCTCTCTCTCTCTCTCTCTCTCTCTCTCTCTCTCCACTTCTCCATTAAACCTCTCAAACAAATGTATAGCTTTCTTAGTAGGTTTACCCCGCTTGAATCCAAATTGATTTTGAGAGACATTAGTATCAATTCTTAACCCCTATGCTCATTTACTCTCTCTAATAATATTAATGCATAACACATTAACTTAATTCCTTTATAATTTGCATACTCTTGTGCATCACTTTTATTCATAAAAATAGGAGCCAACACATCCCTCCACTCATCTAGCATCCTTTTAGTTTTGAATATAATATTAAAAAAAATTAGTAAGGTAAGAAATTCCTTGATCTCCTAAGCATTTCCAGACCTCTTTTGGAATATCACATGTCCCACTATTTTTACACACTTTATTTTTAAAGCCTTTCCAGATTCAGTTTTCCTAATATAATGATAAAAACAAAATTCTCTATTTTCATTTAGAGTGTCAAGGTCACTAAAATCAATCATATTCCCACAATATTTCTTGCAAGCTTCTCGAAATATCTCATCCATCTATGTTGAATATCTTCATCTAATAAAAGCACTTTTTGATCATCTTCCTTAATACACTTCGCTTGAATTAAGTTTTAATTTCTTCTATCTTTTTACTTGACTAACTTATCCATACATCTTTCATCCTCCTTAATAATTAATCTATTATATGAATCACTAACGGCTAAATTCTTTATATCGCAAATTGTTTTCCCAATTTTTCGAAATTTAACTTTTAAACTATTTTTTTAAACCAAGCTTTTTATTTTGGATCTTTTCACGAACAATTTGATTCCACCACGAATTTTTTTACTACGAGAAATTTTTCCTTTTGATTCTCCAAGAACATACTTTTCTCAAACTCTCTAGAGTACTTCTCTTGAAACTTTTTCATATGATTTCATTAAATTAATAAATATTACATCTAAATCCTCATTACTCTCTCTCTCCCTCTCTACTTCTCCATCAAACCTCTCAAACAAATGTATAGCTTTCATGGTAGGCCTAGCCAGCTTGAATCCAAATTGATTTTGAGAAACATTAGTATCAAGTCTTAACCCCTATGCTCAATTACTCTCTCTGATAATTTTAATATATAACACATTAACCTAATTCATTTATAATTTGCATACTCATGTTCATCACTTTTATTCATAAAAATAGGAGCCAACACATCCCTCCAGTCATCTAGGATCTTTTTAGTTTTCAAAATAATATTAAAAATTTTAGTAAGCAAAGAAATTCCTGGATGTCCTAAGATTTTAGACACCTCTATTGGAATATCACACGTCCCACAATTGTTGACCTCGTTTTTCGCTCGAGCACTTTCGATCGATTTAATCGAACATCGTCGAACCCAATTCAAGCTCGAATCGACCCGACTCGAGCCGGATCAAACTCGAATGCGTTCAGTTAGACTCGATCGTATTCAGTTAGGCTCGATTAATTGGCTCTGGTCGTGTCGAGCCCGATTCAATCTAAATCAATAATCATTTTGAATTTAATTTTATAATCAATTTTTGTTGCGTCGAGCTCGATTCGATAAAATTATTGATTATTTTGGACTCAATTTCGTACGATTAATTTCGTTGAGACGGCTCGAGCCCAAATTGACTCGAATCGAGTCAAATTTAGACTCGAGTCTGACCCGATCTCAGCCCAATTTGATTTGGTTCAGCCTAATTTGATCCTATTAAAGGTCATTTTGACTTTCTACTTGTTTTGAATTCGTCTCCCAAATCCGGTAATTGCATATAATGACAAAAACAAAAATCTCTATTTTCATTTAGAGTGTCAAGGTCACTAAAATCAATCATATTCTCACAATATTTTTTTAAAACTAATCGAAATATCTCATCAACCTATATTAAATATCTTTTTCTAATGAAAGCACATTTTGATCTTCTTCTTTAATACATTTCACTTGAACCAGGTTCTTATTTCTTCTATCTCTTTACATGACTAACTTATACATACATTTTTCATTCTCCTTAATATTTAATCTCTTATATAAATCACTAAAAGCTAAATACTTTACATCGCAAATCATTTTCCCAATTTTTCAAAATTTAACATTTAAACTAATTTTTAACCAAACTTTTTATTTTGGATATTTCCATGCACGTTTTGATTCCACCACCAATTATTTTTACAACGAGAAATTTTTCCTTTTGATTCTTTAAGCATATACTTTATAATATTCTTAATATCATTAACTATTTTTTTTCTTACATAATAGCATCATCGTGAATAATCCAAATCTTAATATCTTGAATCTTACTTTTAAAAATATTTTAATTAGCATTATTTAAATACCCAAATCTAATCTTAGGGTAATATTTTATTTTATTTTTCATATTCTACCCTAAACATGTTGAATAATGAAATACATAAATAATAGAAAACTATCATAATGGCTGAAATTATCAGAACAAACCTTGCAATAGACATCAAACAATTTCTCCTTCTTGGTATTTCCGAAGCATGTCACAGTGAGGCGTCTGGTGCTGGAAACCCCACTGTTGCCGCTGCAACTCAAGCCGACAATTTTGTGAAAGCAAACCAACAAACTCCCTCTCAATGCGTGCCTCCAATGCAACCCTTTCAGAACTTTGATAAGGATAATCTTGGTTAAACTTTGCAGACTTAACATAAAAGGGGGCACCCTTTGATGTCAAAACCTTGTGTTCATATGGGTAGGAACGATTGAATGTGTACAAAGGATCAGAGGATGGGAGGAAATTAATCAAGAGCAGAACAATGATGGGCAGGATCTGTAAAAGAGTGCGGATGTTAAAATTACCAGAGTCATGCATCCCATGACCACCGTCACCACCCATGCCACCAGCACGGAAATGAAAGGTACCAAAAGGAGTAGTTGCCTGATGCATTCCACCAAAAAAGTTTCTAAATATCTCCTCCGCATCAATGTCAGCGTCATAGAAACCATTGGCATTAAACCCACGTCCACGAGCCTGGTGGTACCGCCTAACTGGAGCAGGATCGTCAGAACCAGAAACATCATACCTTTGCCTGCTCTCTTCATTGCTAAGACACTGAAAGGATTTAGAGACCGCCTTAAATGCTTCCTCAGCACCAGGCGCCTTATTCTTGTCCGGATGAACCTTCAATGAAAGCTTCCGGTATGCCTTGCGCACATCTTCCACGGTGCAGCTCCGCCCTAGCCCCAATATCTCATAGTAATCCTTCTTCTTCTTTATCTCCCTAACAATAGTGATCTGCTCCTCCGTGTATGCCGCTGCAGATCCATTCGCTGAAGCTGGGGAAGACTTCTCCCTAGCCCTAAGAGTGGCAGAAGAGAACGAAGATGATGAGGCTTCCCCACCTTTGTCTAAGTCCTTTCCAGGAGCATCAGACTGCGTCGGCGAAATATCTCCGGCATCATCAGTCCCGTTGGCATCATCTGCGCCGGCAGAGGAGAGGAGGTTATCGATAAAAAGGGTAGGGTCCAGGCGCCGCGCCTTGGTTAGAAATTTGATCGCGCGAGCCCTATCCCCTGCCTCCAAAGCATCCTTTCCCATGTTCACGCATCTCTGCGCCTCGTCTTTGTTCCCATCCATCACTAACGACCAAATTATTCACGGATTAGCGGTAAGAACGAATGAAAAAGAGGGAAATGAAGCAGCAGGAATCAATCTCACCAAAGCGAAGCGCAGACACCAACAGGAGTATCTCAATCTCTTCCCGCGACGCGCTATCAATCCTCAGAATGCAATGAAACCGAAGCAAAAGCCGAAGCTGGGCAAAAAAAAAAATCGGAATAATGTAAAAGGGCAAACGAAGATTTCTCCGGGACAGCCAACCGCACGTAAGACCAAGGTAAGTCGTCAAATCCTTGATGCCGGCGGACAAGCTGGATCTAACCGTTAATTTTTTTTCCTTGAGGTCCAATTATGTTTATATTATAAATACTAAAAAACCATCAAAATAAATAAAGTTAAGGCTCAACAAAATAAAAAATAAAAATAAAAATAAAATTGACATGAAACAGGTCCACCAATAATAAATAAAATCTGTTAAGCACAAAAAAATATAAATGAGTTCACGAGAAGGTCCTAAAAATATATAAAATTTAACAGAGTCATTAATCACCATTTTAATCGAGCAATCAGTAAATCACTTAAAGGAACATGCAATTGGAATTGTTTGATGAAATATTATTTGGATGTCATAGTCAAGATTGTGAAAATTGGATCAACATAAAATAGAAAGAAGGAAAGGTTTAGAGTTCAATGATTCAATCGGAAACAAATTTGGGTTAAGCTGGATGTTATAATAAATATGAAAATTATTTAAATAAATTTTAAATGATAAAATAAGCATGTAATAATAAAACAAATTTATTAAAAAATAAATTAAATTTAAGCCTCTATGACTAATTATATCAAAGGAGAAACTCCTAAAAAAGCTCTCGATTAAAGTGATGACTAAATCTTGATTGATTTATAAAGATTGCAGCAAAGGAATTGAATAAGTTATTTTACGAAGATGGAATGGAACAAATTTGAACACTTATTTATATAATCCAAAGGGAAAATATAGAGAGTGCTTTAAGATTCTAGAATATCAAAAACACTCAAACCTGGATTATAATTGGGCTTTAGTGATTTATGATATGATTGAATTTACATTTAATTTAACAATTTATTAGATAAGCAAGATTAAACTCCCAAAAGGAATTGCAAGAAATGCGCAACTAAGCTTTGCATGACTGGAGTGGACACCAAGTTAACAACCTAGGTTCTTTCGAAAAATATAATTTCAGTTTAAGTATAAAATGCAAGATAGATAGGTGTTGACCTCATTTCGATATGAGGTCATCAGGATCCATCCTGACTCCTACCTATTGATCTCATAGTTGACAATTATCCAATTGTCAATCACGTAGAGCCCAATCAAATTCTAATCTAAACTTTAATCCAACCCTACCCTACACCGGCCTTCAACCAATCTTTAAACAAGCTTCAATGATATACAATCATCAACAAGTATTCATTTAATCAAACTTCAATGATTTACAATTATCAGTAATTATTTATTTGATTGTGATTGAGGTAAATAAATTAAGCTCAATCAATCAAATCCAAAGTCCAGTCAAATCCAAAATTTCATACCAAAATTCAAGGTTAAAGGCCAATATTCTTTTTAGGTGATTTTTCAATCACTTCAAAATCTAGTCAAATAACCTCAATTCATAATCTATTAATTGCATATCGATTAGGCATGCCCCTAGGGTAAACCCTCCAAATTTTAGTTCAATTTGACACCCCTAGCCTTCAAAAACTCATTTGAAATCCAAAGTTTGTAAAACCTTCAAATATTTATAGACCTTTCACTTAGTGGAAATTAACATTAGGACCCTTAATGTTCATAACCTTTGTTATGACTTGTTGAGCATTAAAGTGCATTTTGGTAGGCCCAATTTAACCCTCAATTGACCAGGGCCCAAATGACTAAAATGCCCCTTAAAGGGAAATTGAAATTTTCTCCAAACCTCAGCATAGCCCAATCAAATCAAACCTTGAAATCTACTCTAATGCATTATAAATATCATTAGTAATGCATTAGACTAAACCTAAACTTTGGTTTGGCCTAATTAACCAAGTCTACCATGGTTGACTAAAGTGTCCTTTAACCATTTAAATATGTATTTAAATCCAAGGGGACGCCCCTAGCCTTAGAAACTCACTTGAAATTCAAAGTTTGCAAAACCTTCAAATATTTATAGCCTATGTCACTTGACCTTCCACTTAGTGGAAATTAACCTTAGGACCCTTCCTAAGACTTTTGATAATGTCCATAACCTTTGTTATGACATGTTCAGCATTAAAGTGCATTTTGGTAGGTCCAACTTGACCCTCAATTGACCAGGGGCCCAAATGACTAAAATGCCCCTTAATGGGAAATTTGAAATTTTCTCCAAACCTCAACATAGCCCACTCAAATCAAACCTTGAAATCTCCTCTAATGCTGTCTAAATATCATTAGTAATGCATTAAACTAAACCCAAACTTTGGTTTGGCCTAGTTAACCAAGTCAGCCATGGTTGACTAAAGTGTCCTTTAACCATTTAAACATGTATTTCAATCCAAGGGGTCTCCCATCACTTGAGACTACTTTCATTGAGTTCATACCATCAATTCAGACTCAATTGACCCAATCCTTGACCCTAGGTCAACCTGGTTGACCAAGTTAACCAAGCACACATACACTTCAACCTAGGTCAAACCCATTGGCCAAGGCTTTACCAAGCCAAACCAAACCATTAAAATGGTCCATTGGTCTCCTAAGAGGTTTCCTTTAAAGGCCCAAGCCTTGGGACCACTTGGGTTAGCCATATGGCTTGACCTAAGTGTCCAAAGGAGGCTAACCATAAGCCAAAATTCACCCTAGGTCACCTCTGACCAAGCCAATCGTTGCATTGGTTTCACCATGACCTAATACATATACCCTTTACCCATTAAAATTTCCATCTCGCCCTGACCTGAGCAATGGTTGATGGTAGATGGAGTGAATGGCAATGATTCAGGGGATATCCAATCACTAGCCTTAGCTAAAGCCCTTTCCAGGGCCTGAATTTGCCTTCTTCAAGCTCAGAGAGTCTTCCTAGGTTGTTCTCATCCAGCTAGCAAGCATTTAACAGTCTCGCTAATCGATCATGGTCATATGTCGCCATGGCCAATGTATAAATAGGGCATTCTCACCTAGACGTCCTCATTCGCCTCTAGCTTTTTGAAATTAATCCTTTGAGCCCTTTGAGCATTCCCATTCTTTCACCCAGCTTTCTAATCTTCTCTAGAGTTAATTTGAGCAATCTATGGTGACTTTCCTCCACCCACTTCTCAAACACCTGCTTTCGGTGACCCACCGACTAAGACGTCTGAAGGAGAAGTGTTCGTTGATGTCCCTGCAAGATTCCTAATAGAAAAACACATGTGTTGGATCTTTCCCTAAGGTATAAACCTAAACCCAATCTCTCTAGTTAAGTTGTCCAATCAAATGTGAAGTAAGCCTTCGAACCAATGGTTTTCCACCATTGGATTCTAGGTTTACATCCCTCTGATGCTCCTTGCAAAGTTTGGTAAACTTTCTCCTGAGAGATTTCTCGTATCACGTTGGAGAAGCTTTATAGTTGCGGAGAGCTATGGAAAGTTGAAAACACATTCATAGTCATTAATCTCAATCAAGAGCTCCAATTAAATCCCATGGTCTTAAGCTGTTTTATATCATGATTGCTTAATTAAACATTTGACAGCTTAGATTAATTTCATGTTATCTAATCAGCCGCCAATGATTGGCCGCCCAATAAAATAAAGCCCGTGTTGAAAGTGCGTGGCTGATTGGATAATTCCATATTTTAAAATCTAAAAAATACAATGAGCTTCAAAAAAATTATAACTCCCCGCACAATTGACCAAATTAAATGATATTAGGCTTTTGGAAAGGTCTTAAGGAGACCTATCAAAGCTTTATGGTCTCAGGAATTCACCATGGCTTGAGATTTAGAGGGATCTATTTTGAGCATGTCTCTAACTTGTCCAAAATTTTCCCTTTCTGTTTCATTTGATTAAGGTCACTTTTCAATTAATTTGAATTCAAGGGTCACTAATTAGCCTTTAAGATCAAATTAATTTAACCACCATTCTAATGGGAATTAGGGTTTTTGCTTTTGGTGTGTTAGTTATGCTTAGTGTAAGGGTTAGACATCCCCATTTATATCCCAATATTGATTTATGTAGTATAGATTAAGCCTATGAAGGTGGTTTGGGTGGTTTGGTTAACGACCTTACAAGGTCCATCATAGGCCTAAATTTAGCGAGCCTGTGCCTTGAGATCAGGTGAACTCATGGCCAATTTTCACTGAAAATGGAGTTCAATTGGTCCACCATTTAGACAACCAAAATTAACTTTTGAAATTGGCATACAAATTTAATAAAATCATAATTAATTCAATTTAAATCAAAAAATTATAATTAATATATCAAACTTTTCAAAATTTAACCCTCTACCTAAAAAAGTTAAAAGCCACATGATTGGATCCTTAATTTGTCCTTAATTTAAGTTTTAATAAAATTAATATTTAATTAAATATACATTTAAAAATAATTAAAAATTCAAAAGATATTTAAAACACTTGAGGACATTCCCATGGGTCATTCCTAACCTTTGGGAGTGATTTCTTGAAGTTTGGAGCAAAATTATTAAAAGCCTCTTTAATTAACCAATTAAATAATTCAATTAAATACCTAAATTTTATAAATTCATAATTAATTCCAAAAATTTTCAAATTAAATAAACACAAAGCCTTTAGCATTTAGGGTCTAGTATTTATTAAAAATATGAAACCACCATAAATAAGTTAAAGTCAAAAAGTCAACATTTTGGTCAATTGTTATTCAAATTTGTGTCAAAACATAAAAAAATCATAACTTAATTTAGAAAAATTGAAATCTAGCAAACTTAGTATCTAATTACTCAACTTATGGTCTAATATTTTGAAAAAATAATAAAATTACATATTTTAATCTTAATTAAAAAGTTAAATTTTGACCCCTTAATTTAATACATTAAATAATTCACAAATATTTTAAAGATTCAATAATTAACGTAAATTTTAGAAAATATCAAACTCAATTATTAAAACCAACAACCGATCAATTTAATAAAAAATTATCAACTCTTAACTTCCACCCAATTAAATTAATTAATAATACTGGTTACTACTAGGTAAACCGGGCTTACAAGGCGAGCGGAACTCAAGGGAGTGTGGAGGGGATTCCACACGGTTGCTCCGGCGAGCACGTACCTTAGAACCATCGGATTCAAGGCTTGTCTCGAGATAAGTTCACCAAAGAAGAAGATCTCCTTGGTGTCAAAGGACCCGGCGACTCCGCCGCACCGGGGAAGATGGAAGTGATTTTGTAAGGGCTTCTCCGCCTAGCTGTGGGAGCTAAAGGAGAGACACTTAGTTAGTGCAATACTTGGAGGGTTCCTCCAAGGAGTGGACGTAGGTCAAGGTTTGATCGAACCACTATAAATTTGGTGTGTTCTTTTTTTATTATCGCTTCCGCATTTATTTTTCTTCCGCACTTTATTTGTGGTGATTTGGTTCGTGTTTTTGGTTTTAATGTTTTCCAATTCACCTTTCTCTTACTTAGCTTGGGCCAGTTCTATAGGGCTTAACATCCCTAACGAACTTTCAAAATAGAAATCATGACCCTGGTGTAAATAAAGGCAGTAATCACCCAACTTTTAAAATCTATCTTAAAATTAACTCTAATTTATTAATACTTAAACACAAATTTAAAACCTCATAAACCCCACAATAAATTTTTAAACCTAGACACTTTTAATTTCTACAAACATTGGGTTATAATTAAGTGGCGCTTATCACATGGACACTGAGTTTATTTAATTATTCATTGATTATTTATATTGATTGTGCTTTAGAAATAGCTTATTTTTCTAATCTTTTTTCTTGTATGCTATATTTTATTTAGCCTAGAAATCCTCGAAGGCTCGTGAGGGAATGCTAAAATTAGAGTTAATTTTAAATGTGTTCTTGAGGATTACATATGTTGTTGTAGTAGTGACCAATGATATTTAATTTGTCATCTTGCATTTTCTTCAATTTTGGAAAAGAGAAATTTGCATGGAGTCTTCTTCCTCTTAATTACATTTGAAGAAATGATGAGTTGGAAGAGTAGGTATATGAGTTTGTGTATACGAAGGCAATTTTGTGAGTTTTGGATCAAAAGTTTCCTTTGGGTATTTGATGGCTTATGGTCTGAAAATTGGAAATTTATTGGAGAATGTTAATGTCATTACAGTACACTCAGATATTATGAGCATTACATATTTTAGTTTCATCGATTTGGGCTTTCATGATTATAATTGTCTTATAAGATGACTTTGTGGAGAATAGAAGGGTATTTTGGCTTGTGTAAAGTAATTGGCAACATTCCAGGTGTATGTTTTAAAATGTAAAATGTGTAAATGTGTAATAGTGAAGTGTTTAAAGTTTGTAAAATGCATGTGTGCATTGGGAAATGTATCATGTATTGAAAAGTGAAGTGAATTGTATGAAAAGTATGTATATTTTGGAAAAGAAAAATAAAGTGTGTTAGTGAAGTGTTGTGTGTAGGTATGACATGTGAAGTGTATGTGAAGTGCATAAATGTTTAAAAGTGATAGTAAAGTGTGTGTGTGTTGAAAAATGAATTGTATGCATTGAAAGTTGGAGTGCCTAAAAGGTGCATTGAAAATTGAAACATGTAAAAGTGTTTTGAAAGGTGAAGTATGTGTATGTGAATAGTGAAGTGTATGGATGATTGTGAAAAGTGAATCATGTGTGTGTGAAAAGTTAATTGTTGTGGGTGTATTGGAAAGTGTTTGTGTGTAAGATTGAGAAGTGTTTGTGCGTAAGATTGAGAAGTGTGTGTGTGTGTGTTTCAAAGTAAAAGTGTATGATTTTGTCAAAAATATGTGTTGAAAGATATGGAGAAGTGAAACATATGTATGCAAAATGTGAATTTTCTGTATTCATTGATTTTTTTTATTTTTGTTTTCAGGAGTTATTTAGTGCTTATAAATACTTCATGCCATTAATTGAAATATTTTTTTGTTGTGTTATAAAATTTAGTTCTTTTCCAATAAAAGAGGATGCTATGGAGCCAACCTCATCATTTAAGAAGTTTTTTTTTTTGGGCCATTTAAGGCAAACTTACACACACAATGTATACACATAGACTCGAATCCTAAACCTCTTAGTTGAAAGCCTAAGCTCTCAACCAATAACCCTAGGCTTGGAGTTTGGTAAATACTCGAAGCCTTACCACTTTGAATGGTAAGTACTCTATTTATTTAACCCTTTTTATTCTATTTAAATTTTTTTTATACTTATTTCCTCGCACTCCCATATTAGTTTCTCATCCATTTCACCATAAAAATTCACTCAAAATTCTAAGAAGGGCTCTCCACTAAACCTAGACTATACTAAACCAAATTTGATTTATAACTCCCTTCGACCCATCAAATAATCTTATAACATCTCCTTCTCTCTCTCTCTCTCTCTCAAATATGAGTCACCAAGTGGATATTATGAGTAAATTATTATATTTATCATAGAAATGTATAGATTCAATGCATATAAAATATTTCTATTACCTCACACTCATGAGCCACCAACACTCCATAAGAATACATATACATAAGAGTTCATTAAAATCCAAGACCCTAAATTCAACTTTGCACAACCGTGCAAATCACCACCTAATAATTCCTCTCATTCAAGGAGAGTATATATTATTCGACTTAATATATTATTTCATATTATTTTATATTAATAAATATGAATTCATTAATATAAATTAATACAAAATAACATATGAAATTGATCCATAAACCTACATTAGGTTTTGAGGAAATAAAAAACTACTAGTCTACCTACCATCATTAAAATAAAAACGGCATCTCACTTCAAATAATTAATGCATGCTGCACCCAAAATAATATATGGTTCATTTTTTAGATCACATCATGCATGAATTATGAATGCCCATTTTTTTTTTAATGAGATATTTTTTTGGTCCACTTCATGCACAGGGGATATGAGCCTCCTTGACATGGATTGCCGGCGAGAGGCACTGGCCAACCTTCTGCTGCTGCTGCTGCTGCTGCTGCTGCTGCTTGACAAGGCAGCCAACCCTCTTACAAACGCCGGCCACCTGAACCGCGGCGGGCAAAGGGATGACCGGAAGGTTCTCACAGTTACAGATCTCTACCATGAAGCCATCTGGGTCATGAAAGAAGATCTGATCAACAAAGATCCCTCCTTCCTCCACTGTCCTCTGAACGTAGCTAATCCCCATCTCCTTTAGCTTATTCTCAACTAAACTCAAGCTCTCGCACTACAAAATAATTCAATATTAGAATATCCGTTTAGAGTAAACACCGATGAAGAACAGAACATATTGACAGAGTATCAGTACCTGGAATGATATATGGTTGTCCTTCGGATTTATCTCGGCTTTTATCGGCATGCTTTTGGGGTTTTCTGATTGCAGAAGGTGGATGCCGATGCCATAATTGAACAGCCTATTACATAGATTTTTTCAATTAATTAATCTGAAAAAGATCTCAGATTCGTATAAAAACTCAGAGAAAAAAATACCAGGCGCCATCGAAGTCGAAGGAGCCAGGTCTTCTAATGGGAAAGAAGCCAAGAACCTTCTGGTAGAAATTGAGGGATTCCTCGACAGATCGGCAGACGATGGAGATGTGATTAAGAGATGTAAGTGGGAGGGAAGCGTCGGAGGTTTCAATCTTGCAGTTTGAGCCCACCATCTCTTATTTGCTTTCGTATTCGAGAAAAGGAAGAGCAAGCAGAAAAAGAAATGTGAGATGCTGAAGAAAACGAAGGAGGACGGATAGTGCGTAAGAGAGAATTGGTACAAGGTGAGAAGGTCAGGGCTGTATTTATGGGATGAACTGGCGAGCAGAGGAGGAGAGAGAAACACAGATGGCCTCATGGCCGCCATTGATTTTTTTTTTTAATGAAAAATAGAAGGTAAAATTTTTTTATTTTATTTTTGGAAAATAAAAATGGTAAAACTGATGACGATATTTCGAACATAGTTTTAAAAAAAAATGAAGGTATCACATGTTAGTTTTTTAATTTTATCATTATTAAAATAACGTTAGATCTTTCTTTCTCATCCTGCCAGCTAGATATGACGAACATAATTTTATAATTATTTTATTTCTTTAATAGTTTTAAATTAGCAGTTGTTGGGTGACGTTTTTTTTTTCTTTTTTTTAGAATTATTGAAGCCGGATAACGAGACTTCATAATCGGAATTTTCTTTTTTTTTTCATATTAAAATCAGATTCACTAAAAAACAATAAAACTTCCACAAGGATTGAGGTCCAAGTTTATCTTAAATAAAACAATTTAAATACGCTAATAAATATCCTCGTTGAATAGAAAATTTTACGTATAGTATTGACTAAACTAAAGTATTTTCATTAATTTTTAAATAAAATAACTTTTAATAATAAGTATTCTTCATTAAAAAAACTAAAATTTGGATAAAGTACCTCAAACGTAAAAGAGACCTTTTATTTTAAATAACTTATTCTCAGAGAAACAAACAAAAGATAACCGAGTTGGATCGCAAAGATCTACATTAGTATATTACAGCTATGCTATAGCTACGTCTGCAAATAAACATCTCAATCACATAAATATTTGGTTTAAATCTATAGCAATATAATTCAAGCGACTTATCAACCATGCAATTCAATTCATAGATCAAATCAAATTATACTTAATCATATCTAGTATATGTTTTCACCAAAAAAAAAAGTTGATACAAGAGCATAGTAAGAATTTCATTTCACAAAATAATGCTTGATATATCATAAAAAAATTATCTTGATCGGGCACGAATATCGAGCAAAATCAAGCCGGAAATTTCAGAAACTAAATCTAGGATCACCTGAATTCTGATTTCAGCAAACTTATAGTCTCTGATTTCAGCAAACTTATAGTCTAAGTGTCTCGGAAATACGAACTCAACGACACCAAAATCGGCTCAATTCGAGCCCAAATGAGTCCAAATCAAGCACCTGAAGCGCAATAAGAAAGTTCAAACCATAATTTGAGTTAACAAACGGTTTTCAAATATGAAATTATTATAGTCGAATTGAGCGGCTCGACGAG
>NW_021318693.1:3082813-3088449 GCF_001605985.2 Dendrobium catenatum
AAATACGAACTCAACGACACCAAAATCGGCTCAATTCGAGCCCAAATGAGTCCAAATCAAGCACCTGAAGTGCTATAAGAAAGTTCAAACCATAATTTGAGTTAACAAACGGTTTTCAAATATGAAATTCTTATAATCAAATCTAGAGGCTCGATGAGACGAATCCAACGAGCCCAAGATCGCTGAATTCCGACATCATTAAGACCTTCAAATGTCTGACGAACGGTACACGATCAAAGGATTCAATATCGGTCGTCCATCTGACCACTCCCTATTTACACCTGATCTCTCATCTATTTACAAGCCATGCCACTCCATAATATCTATAAATAGACCCCTCATTTCTCATGAGAGAGGACTCAAGAAAGAAGAAGAAGAGAAGGATTGGAGGGAAGAAACAACTCCACGACCGCCGCCAGAATTCTGCTCGACGCCTGAGTGATGCTGGAATTATGCCCGATGCCCGAGTGACTTTGGAATTCTTCTCGATGCCCTAGTGATATCGGAGTTCTGCCCGACGCCCGAGTGACGCCGAAATTCTGCCTGACGCCTGAGTGACGCTGGAATTCTACCCGACACCCGAGTGAGTGACGTCAAAATTCTGCCCGATGCCCGACGCCAGAATTCTTCTCGATGCGTGAGTGACATCGAAATTCTTCCCAACACCCAAGAGACACTAGAATTCTACCTGACGCTCACGTGACGCCAGAATTTTGCCTGATCTCCAAGTGACGCCAGAACTCTGCCCGATGTTATAACTAGATTTCAATCTATAAGTGATTCACTGTAATCGTCCTAAATTTTAAGGACGAGTCAGCCTCTTGTATCTCGAACAAACACTAGAGGAACTTTTTCAACTGGGTGTGGCCCTATGATTTTTTTCCTTTTTAGAGTTTTCCACGTAAATCTTTGTGTTATTTCATTTCCCGTTTGTGTGCTGGATATATGTACAACGCTGAGACGTAAACTCTCTAACTCTATCGCCGCGTATATTCTAGTTCGCAACAATGCTAAAACAAGATATAGTTCAATTGCAAGGATATAAATATTTTGGTAAATAGTCACATAGCAGTTCACCCACATGTATTTCTCTTAGATATGCATAAAAAACTTTAAATGAAGTTAAAAAGCTCATCCTCATTATTTTCATCTGTCACAACTTGACCGATATGACCCAATACTATACACAGGTCATACTCCGTCCAATTGTGACTTGACTGACTTCAAGATCTGGTTTGAGAAGTACTAAAATAAAAATTCTAATTCATATGCTATATAGAACCACTATAAAATGAAATATAAAATGGAAGACAACTAAATCTCAAAATGATTTTCTGTACATCATCCAAATAATATATAATATGAAGTCTATCTACAACAATGCTTGGAAATAGAGATAATAACAATAAAAGCCAAACTTGCAAAAGTCTAAACTTATAAAAATATATCTATATCCCATATCATAGTATGCTATCCAAAATTATTCAGCTCATTCTTTACCATTCTCCAAGCCTAAAAATAGAAACAAAGCTAGGAATGAGCTAAAATGACTCAGTAGGCTAGCACAGTCTAAAATAAAATTCAATAACTGAACGTAAAATAATTGATAATACTATGATATAAAATTACTGTACAAGAAACTGAGACTGAAACTAAAGCTGAAACTAAAACTAAATTTATTGTAAATAGATATTCATTTTATCAGAATGATTTTCAACCCAAATTTTATATATCTTTATAGCTTCGTTAACAAAATCTCACCTTACTGGCCTACATGCCTCGGTATAATAGAATTCCACCTCGATCGCCCATATATGCAGGCATAAT
Organism: Dendrobium catenatum; assembly: GCF_001605985.2. Taxonomy (NCBI): domain Eukaryota; kingdom Viridiplantae; phylum Streptophyta; class Magnoliopsida; order Asparagales; family Orchidaceae; genus Dendrobium; species Dendrobium catenatum. Next base: position 3,084,641 of record NW_021318693.1, read on the forward strand.
TGAATCCCACGTCATTCACCCACTATCATATGCATAATAGAATTCCACCTCATTCTCTAACTAGCATCGACATAACATCAAATCACATCACATCATATTTCTTATATATTTTTTTATACATTTCATTAATTAAAGAATAATTAGATTAAGTTAAAAAATTATCAAAATTTTACAATGATAGGCAACAAAAATACTACTTAACAAATTTTCATTGTTTCAAAATATATTCAAATTATCAGAGATTTTGTAAAACATTATTCTGAATCTTTAATTGAACTGAAATACTATTTTAGCTGTCAAAATAAAATTTTGAATAAATAAAATTTTGAAATCACATAAGAAAAAAATTTAGAATATACTCAAAATGTTCATAGTTTACATCTCTATAACATATAAAAAATTATGTGATAAAAGTTTTACCAAAATAAAGTTATCCTCATTTCTTAGTAACATAAATAAAAATTTGATCAGAAAAATATCAAAAACATCAAATTATCAAAAACTAAAGTAGGCATAATTTAACCTACCTTGAGATGAACAAATTTCTTTGCTGGGCCAGCGTACGAAAATGACTCTAGGACTGTCAAACCCTAACTTTTTTTTCTCTTCTCTTTTCTTCACTTAATTTCCAAAAATCTTCTATGTTAATCCAAATGTAGAAAAGAGATTAATGTCTTAAGATATAAAAGTGATTTTAGATTAATTTATAAAATAATATAGTAGTAATATTATTCTAAGATTTTTAGTATATAATTCATATAAATTTTTTAGGGATTAAAAAATTATAGAAAAATATTCATAAAATAACTAATTTTTAAAAAAATAAATTTGATGAATCTGATTTTCAAAAAAGACACCTAACAATCCTAAAACCCTCATTTGTATTGATGATGTGCTAATTTCATAAGAAATTACTCTAGTGCCCAAATTTTTTGAAAAAAATAGTAAGACTAAATATAATAATATATAAGTTATGGAGAAGACGGTTTTTGATTTGGACTTATAATGAAGAAAATATTTTTTGAATTTTGTAGATAAAAAAATATCTTTTATAAATTTTTGAGTTATAACAATCCATCCACCATAAAACAAATATCATCTTTAACATTTTCAGACCAAAATAAGTTAAAATAAATCTTTATATGGCTATCTCATCTTAGATTCATTCCCTCTAGTAGCTCCTCTAGCAGTCCTATGCTTCTAATGCAACTTAACCATCATAATTTATTTGGTCCATAATTTTTTGACATCATAAGTGAGAGTCCTAGTTGGCTCTTCTCTATAGTGTAGGCTTGGATGAACCTCAATATCATATATAGATAATTTTTTCCTAAAATCAGATACCAACTTCCTTAAAAAAGATACATAAAATATATTGTATATATCTAACATATAATTGAATAATAATAACCTGTAAGCAAAACTATCATTCCTCTTAAAAATCTAAAAATGTCTAATGTACCTTGAACTTAGCTTATTGATTCTTCCAAATTGGCTGACACCTTTCATTCGGCTAAGTTTAACATAAATAAAATTACCAACTTGAAATTCTACCAGCCTATATTTCTAATTATAATACTTTTTCTACATATCCTATGCGGATCTAAACTTTTCTCTGATCAAATTGATCTTCGCTATAGTCTCATCTACAAAATAGGCCCTATCACATATTTATCCCCCACCTTTATAAAAAATAATAGGGTTATGCACTTTCTCCAATATAGGGCTTCATAAGGAGACATGCCTATACTGGTCTGATAATAGTTATTATATGTAAATACTATTAATGGGATATGATCCTCTAAACTGCCACCAATGCCTATAACATAGAGTATCAAAAGATCCTCCAATACATATATAGTCCTTTTGGATAGTCTGTCTGTCTATAAATGAAAATTCATACTAAAGTATAATTTTATAGTCAGTCCTTACTAAATGTCTCTCCAAAATTTGAAGGTAAATTGATCACCACAATCAAATACAATCACCTTTGGCACACCATATAATTTGATAATATCTGTAACTTATATTTGTGTAAACCTATCAACTTAATTAGTTTGTCAAATTGGAATGAAATTTACTGATTTTATTAGTCGATCAATTATAACCCTAATGGCATCATGTCTCTACCTCAATCTAGGAAAACCCATAGCAATATGCATTATCACCACCACTAATTTCTACTCAGGGGTAGATAATGATTACAAAATACAGCCCATTCATTGATGCTATGCCTTCATTAATTAATAGACATCAAATTTTAAAATAAACTCACCCATATCCTTCTACTATCTTTTTTTTTAAGAATGCTAAAATTGCATAGAAAGAGAAAACGAAACCTAGATACAAGCAACTAAGGGTGATAAACATTATCACATTCTTCCTTTACTAAATTACAAAAGGATGAAGGAAGTTCACTCTCACAAAATAAATCCCAAAGAAAATCAAAAGAAAAAACTAAGTTAGCACAGTAATCCGCTAACTTATTACAATTGTGATTAACCTAATAAAAATCACATTATTGACCTTGCTAAGAAAAGAAGAATCTTCAGAACCCATGCTTCTATCAATATTCTTTGGTATGCTGTGCAATTTTTGAAGAATATTAATAACATTTTTGTTGTCACCTTCCACTATAATGCCTCCAACATCTTCGAATCCACCTTGTAAAATCTCTGTAAGTGCAGAAAAAGCAGAAAACTCCAATTGGGCAATGTCCCAATGCGTTTTCCCCAATCGAAAAGCTAAAAGAAATCTTCCTTTACAATCCCTAACAATGCCACCAATGCCAGCCTCATAATTTCCTTTAAGAGAAGCATCAAGATTAATCTTAATCCAATCGGGGGAGGAGGTTGCCATTTATCGAAAGACAGTCCATGGGACTAATTAACAACCCAGTTATTCGATTGAACAAAGTGCAGATATCTTGGCTGATAAAACTGAGAACTGAAATAGCAATAAACACATTGCTTTACTCAGGTTTCCCATGCTTAAACTTGTTTCTATGATTCCAAACAAACCAAATAGGAGTAACATACAATTTCACCATCATCACATTACCGTCTTTGAGCCTCTGTAACCCAGCTAAGCAATCATTCCAGCCACTGAATTCTGGTACCAGAAATCCCCAGCCTCTTAGCACATCCAACACCTTCTGAAGCTTGCAGCAGTTGGATGAAATATGATTAATATCTTCCAAAACTTCACATCCCAACGGATAAACAGGAACATCATAAAGTTTTCTTCTGAAGAGGAAAGCACCTAAGGGGAGAGCATCAGAGAACAACCACCAAATGAAAACTTTTAGCCTTGCATTCATTCTCAGTTTATAAAAAAAATTGATTGGAAGAATATCCTCCAGATCTTTATAGCTATCTTCCATAAGTAAAGCAGAGATGGACTTCCCTGACATCATATTGGGAAAAATCTGAACTTTGCAAATAAGTTCCAGTAAATATGTCCCAAAGAACATATTAAGCTTCTCACAGTCCGAACTACCTTCAGAAATGGAAGAATCCAAAGTAGTATTGTCATCCTCAAAATAACCTACAAAAGTTGGCCATTTGAGTAAAGATTTGTCCAAAATCCAAATGTCCTTCAACACCTTAAATTTCGACCCATCACTAATTCTCCATCTTACATGATTCCTAAGCGCACTCCAACCAGAAACCATGATCTTCCAAGTGGAGGAACTAGTTCTGTTTAGCCCATAATACCACCAATTAACTCCATACTTAGCAGTGAGGTGTTTGCTCAGAAGAGAATCTAGCTTATCAATCATCTTCCATGCAAATTTGGCTCTCATAGCA
>NW_021318693.1:3088549-3110077 GCF_001605985.2 Dendrobium catenatum
TTTTTTTAAACAGATCGGCTATCTCAACTCGATCTCGACCACGTGGGTTGCCTGGTTGACACGACCCAACCCGGCAGTGGCAGTAGGTGAGCAACAGCAGGGCGCAAGCGGACCAGGCAGCACCACGGCAGTGGCCAGCGGGCAGTCGTCAAGCGTCGCGACTGAACCAAAAGCCGAAGTAGGTGCGGGGGGCTGGCACGCGAGCAGCTAAGCCGAAGCGACGAAGTGGGCCTTGCTGCGCTGGCATGCGAACCGCGAACGGTGAAGCTGAAGCGGGCGGGCAACGGGGCAGGGGCGCCGGCAGCCTGGCACGCATCGCGACGGGCAACGCGGTTCTGGCAAGTGGCAAAGCGGGCACCAGGGCAGGGATGCGGGCAACCAGACAGGGGTCATTTTTGGGTTCCCGGGCTAACCCGAACCCAACCTGATTTTTGAAACGGGTCAGTTTATTGAACCCGAACCCGACCCGTTTCACAAATGGGTTGACCAAAACCCAGATTTTTCTGGGTCGGGTCCAAAATATACACCCCTACTATATATGCTCCACCAAAGTGATGCATCATATCAAATTTAAGACTAAATCTGTTCTTATATCAACCTCTGTCATTTTGCATATATGATCTATGAGATCTTCAAGGGAATCATTTATTTGTACAACAATTATTTGCTCCATTTTTTTTTGGAAAACACCCAATTAATTTGCATGTCTTTGTTCAATTATCCTTTATGCAATACAGTATCAATATTAATACTTAACTCACCTTTATAAAGTAATTGGTCAACATAAAAATTTACTATTATTAGGACATGAATTCGAACCTAGTTCAAACCATGATTAAAAAATTTTCAAGCCATATTCGAACATTATCAAATATGATTCAAGCCATGATAGAACATGATTCAATCCATGTTCAAACTATATTCGAGCCATGTTATCAGTGACTTATTTTCTTTCAAAGGCGTGGTGGATTTATTATCCATTACACTTCAAGAAAATGATCATTAAGATTATGATATAAAAAATCAATAAACTCAAGTATATTTAAGTTCATAAGCCTTGAATCAAAACACACTTATTCCTTTGATTTTAAATTGAATAGACCCCCGAGAAGCTCTACAATGGCACATTGTACGTATAATAAAGTGGTAGCTCATTGGATTTGATATGAACTTAAATATATCAAATGTAAAGATGAACTAAGATATTAATTTGTCCGACGAGAGGCTTAGCGACATCGTTAATGAATTATGAAAGTATTTCATAATTAAACTATGGGAGTTAATATGAATGGTAAAAGCTTGATGTTCATCTCTAATTGACATATAAATAATGTAACAACTCAAAGATATGAAATTTTTTAAATAAATAAATAAAAAATCTAAAATTTCTGTATGAAATAGAGTGCAGCGGCACTGTGCTAGGTAGCACTGCGGTGCTATGCATTAGAGCATAGCGGTGCCAGAAAATATTATTGTGGCTATTGTATCTTTGTTCTACAATAACTCTAAAATCGACATGCAATCCTATGGTGGTCGATTTGAGCGCGGCAGTGCAAGGCCACTAACAGTGCTTTATATATATTTTTTAAAATAATATTCTTTCCACCCTCCCTCACTCAGCACAACCTTGATATATATATATATATATATTCTCGCTTCGCTCTCGTCTGCTAGGGTTTGCCCCTTTTCGCTAGGGCTTTTGCCCTAGCCGTTTTCTTGCTTTCTCGCCTCCGTCTTTGCTTCCATGGCAAACAAGAGGTTGGATCCAGGTTTCCTTGCGGGTAAGAGTTCCAAATCTTTCAAAGTTGCTTTGTCGGGGCCTGTTGATGCGAATGTTTTTCCGGATCTTCGTGTTTCTACAATTCGCGGTATGCCTGCTCTTTGGTTTTTTGAGGATGAATTTATGCACCTTGCTAAGCCTTTCGATTTTGCGTTGGTAGGGAAGTTTCCCCTTAAACGTCCGGCTTTGGATGCAGTCCGTAGATTTTTCTTCAATCATAAGTTAACCGGTGATTTTTCTGTTACTTTGCTGGATCAATCAAATGTATTAATTAAGTTATCAAACGATCTGGATTATGGTAGGATCTTTGCTCATCGTTCATATTTTGTTTATGGATGTTTTATAAAAATTATTAAGTGGTCGCCTACTTTGGATCTTTCAGAAGAGTCGCCTGTTGTCCTTGTGTGGATTTCTTTTCCGGGTTTCCGACCTCATCTCTTATCTTCGCGTATTCTCTTTGGCCTGGGCTCTGTTTTTGGCAGGCCGATCCAAACCGATAATGCGACGGCTGTAGGTTCGCGTCCCTCTGTTGCGCGCATTCTAGTTGAACTTGACATCTCCAAAAACTATCCTGATTCTGTTTGGTTGGGACCGGAAAAATTAGGATATGTGCAAAAGGTTGTTCTTGAAGGTATGCCCAATTTTTGCCTTCATTGCAAAGTTGTGGGTCATAAAAAGTCTGAATGTCCTAAGCTAAATCCAAATGTTCGTCCTATGGAGCCCTCTGCTCCGTCGCAGATTAAATCCGTTCCGATTTTTTTACCGATTCCTTTTATTCCTGTTAACTCTTCTATCACCAATGCTTCTTTGTGTGAGGATGGTATTGTTAATAACGTTGTTATTCCGGAAAATGGTGTTGTTTGTCCGGCTGTTGATGAGTTAAATAGTGATTTTGATATTAATGTTTTAAATGGAGATTTATCTCCCTCTGTTCATGCCCCGATTTCTTTGCTGGAATTTACTGGTGGGTTGGGAGATAAGGGGCTCATTGCGGTTGACAGCCCAGTTTTATTGGGTTCTGATGAGTTGGTTCAATCGCCACCTGAGGCTGTTATTTTGAATAATATTTCTGTGCATAAAGATTGTATTGTGGAAAATAATCTGGGTAACAATTCGATTTGTTCGGATAATCTAGTGGATGTCTCTGTTAACTTGGTTGATACGCAACATTTGGTTCAGCGTTTGGGTATTAATCCTGGATCCGATTTCTCTAACCAGGGGGATTGGTTATATGGCTCTTTCGAATTTGAATCTGGTTCAGAGTTATCGGATTGCAATTTGGTTGATCCGGATTTTTACGGTGGTTCCGATCCTGGAAATGACTTTACCTTGGTGCGAGATAGTCATGCTGTTTCTCATGGGAGCGGGAGATTTCGCGGGAGGGGACGCCGGAGGGGGCGTAGTCGAAGATGATCTTTCTAGGTTTCTTGTCTTTATCTGTTTCTCTATGTTTGATTTATGAGGTTTTAAAGGCTATGATGTGGCTGGGGCTCGTGTCCCTGTGGCCGAGCTGGTGGCAACCTTCGGTTTTCTTCGACGATTGGATGTGGGCGCTATTTTTACCGTATGGACGGTCCGTGCGAGGTTACAGGGATCGATGCTGGGAGCCTCGGTCGTTATACTGAGCCATATGTGAATGTATTTCACTCTCTCTTCTCTCTGGTCATTTTCTGATGTAACCGAATTTGCTTTTATTAATATATGTGTTTTGTTAAAAAAAAAAAATCAAAGGAAGGGGGAGAAGAGGAGATAGAATACGAGAAAGAAAGCTCTCTGAAGCTTTTTGGTTTGTTCTTCTTGTTACAAAAATTATTCTATTCGCAATAAGTAAATATCCTCTTACTTATATTTTAAATGATTTTGATTTCTACAAATTTATCTTTTCAAAATTTGTCAAAAATTACATTATCTCATGATTTCATAAGCTTTCACCATGTAGCTTTTGATATGTTATAGATTTGATCATTCTGAATGATTTGATATGATTTTATTGCATTATCATTCGTTAAATATATGTATAAATTTTTTTTTGTGTAAAATGAGTAGGGAAAAGGTATTCTCAAAAAGGGCTGAAATAATATATTGTGATTTGCATGATACGACTAGAACATAATATGTATTGAAAAGATTGATATGATTGAGTTATGCAAGAATGTAATATTGATACTAATTTGATTCTGATGTGATTTATGAATTTGATGAGCTGACTTATATCAAATTAACGATAAGAGTATGAATGATTATACTGATAATATGATACATAATAATAGCACTATCAATATTGATATACATGATAAGAATACTGTCAATATTAATATATTACATATAGTATTATTAGTATTGATATGCATGATATGAATATTATTAGTATTGATATATTACAGACAATATTGATATGATTGATTTATTGGCAAGATAAAGTTAATGCTATGATTGAGATACACAACTCTCCTTGGCCTATTGGTTGAGAGCTTAGGCTTCCAACTAAGAGGTCGAAGGTTCGAGTCCATGTGTATGCGTTGTGTGTGTGAGGTTTGCCTTAAATGGCCTAAATGTCCCAAAAAAAAAAAAATGCTATGATTGAGATTGATTGAATAAGACTAACCAAGAGTCATAAAGGTTGAATTAAGATCAAAATCAAGATACCCTCATCGAAACATCTAATAAAATATTGATTATTGACTATTAATACTTATGACTAACTATTGATACTGATTATTGTCTATTACTCATTACTATTACTAATATTATTTACTGTCAATATTATTACTGTTGTTGAGATTGTTCATTGTTATTGATATTGTGACTGGCACTAACATTGATTACTGTTATTAGTATAGATCATTATTTCTTATGATGTAATAGACTGAGATGTGATACATTATAAATTAAGTTATTACATATAACTGACATAAAAATTGATGCATAGATTTCTTTATATAATTTATAACATATTATTTTCTTTTTCTCATTATATTCACTTTAGTTGTAAGATTTTAATTACTACTGAGATTTTATGCTCATGAAGTGGTTTTACATTATTTCAGGTAATGGTAAGAAGCCTGTTGCTTGAGGCTATCGCATGCATAGTTTCTTTCCGCACTGCTAGTTTAGTTTCCTTCAATTTTTCTAGTTTATGGAAATTCTTTTGTAGCCTACGAAGTACATATGATTTTGTGACTTTGTGACTGGATATATAATGTAAATTTTGATTATAGTAAATATGAATTATGTTTTCCATTATTTATATTTTTGTAATACAATTAATCAACTATGGATGTTTATCAATCTGGTTGATAAATGAAAGGATGAGATTAAAAAGCTAATAGTATAAAAGAGAAAAAAAAAGAAATTCTTTCACTTTTGATCCTAGGGTGTGCCGTAATCTTTTTTTTTTTTCTTTATTAATTATTTTCTTTGAGGCATATAATGAAACATGCACTCATTATGGAGTAATGAATATCATGAGGTTCAAAATTGATATTTGTTATGGGGAATATCACCTAGTTTTAGAGTGTAACAAAAGAGTTGACTTTTATATGCATTTTGATAAAATATGTGTCTAGAACCCAAGCATTAGAGTGTAACCGCCAGCTGCTGCCCTCGCCCTAGCTACCCGCTCAGCTGCACGTGCGACAACGCCTGTAGCTTGCCGCCCGCGCGCCCGTCGAGGTTGCCTGTGACTGCCAGCGCATGCGCAAACAAAATAAAATCTAAGGAGTCTAAGACACTTGCCACATGAAAAAGAAAAAGTAAAACCTTAAAAGGTCCTAATAAAGACCAACAATAGAGAATGAAGCTTGAAAAATGAGGAATGCGATCAAACTTGCAAAATAGAACCATAAAACCAACAAGAAGTCAAAGATAAAGGATACTCAAGAACACTTCAATAACAACAATATCCAACAACTGCAGAATGAGAACATTTGAATGAATATACACAATCGATATATAGTGGCAGAGAAATACAACAAAACCAAATATAACAAATGGCAAGATCCAAGGTCCAAACCAACAAAAAATGAAAAACTCCAAAGACAACCAAATTAGCAATGCTAAATAAAAGGAACAAAAATACCACAAAAAAGTACAGCCACCCCCACCAACAGCCAACCCCACACAACGAGAAGCAAAAACAACAAAACACAACCCGTGCCATAAAAAGCAACGAGAACAAAAAACCTAAACCACCAATAGAGTGGACCTAGAAACAGCCACCAACAATAAGAAGCCTAAGAACCTTACCAAAACCCAAGTAATCAACAACAAAGAGAAAAAGCCAGCACCAAAAGGATAACCCAAAGACAAAGACACCACCCAAGCAAAAAAAACCTTGAAAGGGACTAAACATTTGAGGAACTTTAAATTGAGATGAAATATACATAGAGTACTTGAGTTTTATATGCATTTTGATAAAATATGTGTCTAGAACACAACCATAAATGCCTATCTTGAAAATGAAGTTAGATTTAAGTGGTGGGCTTATTCCTTATTTTCTAAAAATTGATATAATTTGATAATAACTGATATTTCAAAGAGGTTCTATAATATTAATATGATTGCATGCTCCTATCCAACGACTATTTTATTGAAGTTCTTAAGGATAATAATATATAAATGGTACTTTCATAATGGACCAGTAGGCCTATTATGAAACTAGAGGGCTAATAAAGAAAATAATTGGTATTAAGATAGCTCATCTTAACCCCCAAAGCATTATCTAAAAAAAACTAGACACTTAAAACAATAGGCCTATTCAAAAAAACATGCTTGATAGTTTCCAGTTGAAAAAACAAAATTAACATTTAGAAGTAATATGATCGAGTTACTTGTAAGTCCAATTATCCACTACTTTCATAACAAATTTTAGTATACTTTCTTATTATTGTTAGAGCATTGTAACCGCTTTGATTTAGTATAATTCTTGAAAGAATATCTTGATTGATTGTGCAATAAAACAATGTTTGTCATTTTGATATGTTATAGGTATTAGTTTATATTATATTATAACAATCTTACAATTTACTATATATATATAACCCACAGAGGGCTTACGCGTTAATTAGAAAAATAAGATACAAGGTCCTTAAAAGGGATCGAAAAATTAGTAACTGCTCAAAGAGCTCTAGCATAAAAAAAAATAAAACCTAAGGAGTCTAAGACACTTGCCACATTTAAAAGAAAAAGGAAAACCTAAAAAGGTTCTTAAAAAGACCAACAATAGAGAATGAAGCTTGAAAAAAGAGGAATGCGATCAAACTTGCAAAATAGAACCATAAACCCAACAAGAAGTCAAAGATAAAACTCAAGAACACTTCAATAATAGCAATAGCCAACAACTGTAGAAGGAGAACATTTGAATGAATAAGCATAATCGATAGTTGCAGATAAATACAACAAAACCAAATAGAACCAATGGCAAGATCCAAGGTCCATGCCAACAAAAAATGAAAAACTCCAAAGACAACCAAATTAGCAATGCTAAATAAAAGGAACAAAAACACCACAAAAAAGTACAACCACTCCCACCAAAAGCCAACCCACACAGCAAGAAGCAAAAATAGCAAAACACAACCCACGCCATAAAAAGCAATGAGACATAAAACCTAAACCACCAATAGAGTGGACCTAAAAACAGCCACCAACAATAAGAAGCCTAAGAACCTTACCAGAACCCAAGTAACCAACAATAAAGAGAACAAGCCAGCACCAAAAAGACAATCGAAAGTCAAAGACACCACCCAAGCGAAAAAACCTTGAAAGGGACTAAACATTTGAGGAACTTTAAATTGAGATGAAGTATCAACAAAGTACTTGATGTTATACACCACTTTTTTTATTTTAAAATTTTGTAACCAACCATGACAATTACAAACATTAACTTTCCCAACATTTTTGTTAACACCCGATGGATCATTCAGCAGTCAAAATTATCAATAGAATTACCAATAGAAAAAACATTCAAATACTGCTTCTCCAACCCCAAAGAAATCAAACCATCATCAAATAAAGGAGAACAATAAATGTTAAAAATATGCACTTTATTAAAAACATCCAAACAACCCAAACCATCAACATGTTCAGAAAGACAATGAGTTTCATGTTCTATAATATGATCCCTAATAACATCCACACTAGCCAAGTTTAATGACATAACATGATCCTTAATAGTAGTGACCAAATTAGGAGAACCACCAGTAACACTAAGATCATCCACAATATTTCCATCCATAGGAGTAACACCATCCACATTATTCCCACGAACAACATCATTTTGATTTGTTGAGATTTTGAGAATAACATTACCAATGGGATGTAAAATTATAGACCCATTGGGAAAGTCAGACTTTTGGACAGTAGAAGTAAAAATGGAATTTTTATTAGTATTAACAGAGACATTAGAAATAGGGAGGAAGTGATTGATAGTAACATCTATTGATACATTGGTATTGAGATTGGGATTATCATTAGTGGTATGATTAATAGGATTCTTAAGTTTAATGTGATGGTTCTTCTTAAGATTAGGATGAAGAATAAAAAACTCTTTTTTTGCTTGGCTAAGGATTTTATAATGATCACCAAAGGAAGAAAAATCCTCCAAAATCACTTTTTGCACAGATCCAAATTTCTCAGGGCCAATCCAAATATTATTCAGGTAATATTTAGATATATCTAACTCCACAAAAATACTAGCAACAAAGGGTGGGGCGCAATGAGTAGCCAAATAAGGATCCTAACATGTGAAGGTTTCAATGAGAAAATATTTAATTGTGGTCTTAAATCAGAGAAAGACTAAAACAGGCACGATGAATAATTCCTCATTAATTGATATCAAGCATAGGGGACCATTTAATATACTTCATAAAGAAATTATACACATAGTAAATTTGTGACAAAAAATCCTACTATAATTCAAAACATTAGAAAGTTTTATAAGCACATAGCGAGGATCCAACAAGATAATAGAAAAATCACCAAATAATTTCAGATTGAAATAAATTTTCAAATGAGATCTAGTTTAAGTCACCTTGTTAAGAATTTACCAACCAGAGAAAAAACAAAAGGAGCAGCTAAAGCTTCAATTTCAACCCCGAGATCCTTAAGGCCATCAAACTATATATAATGGGTAGTTGCTTTATGGTTATGAAAGAAAGGAGAACTAGTAGATAAAGCATCTTTGAAAAAGCGAGATTTCACATTTCCAACAGGAAAACTAGGGTCCAATGGTTTATTAGCCATAAGGAACTAGAAAAATCACATAAACATAGGGAAAATTGGAAAATAGACACTTCCCTGAAGGGATGGAGCAACATTGAATGTTAGTTAAGAGTAACCTGAGCACAAGATGGTGATAAACGAGAATAGATCCAAAGGAGTGATCAGATCGAGCGATGGGGGAGGCGACTAGGGCAAAGCCCTAACAGAGCGACCGACATTTTTAGAGTGAAATGCTATTGGAAAGCACTCTATTATATGAGTTGACATTTTGGTCTAAAGTGATGGTATTTTTTTTCGTAATTAACTTTTGAATATTTAATTAAAAAAAACCTAGGTCATGCTTATCAAGTTTCTACAATTATGAGAGATATAAACTCAAAGTTTTAATATAATAATAACAAAGAAAAAGAAAATTATGCAATTAAAAAAACATTTAAAGTTAATTTCTCATATAATATTAACTATTTAAAATGATAGGCTTGTATAACTACCACTAAATACAAATAAATTAGCATTTTTTTCTTAAATATAAGCAATTGATGCTTATATCTATTTGGTGTTTTTACACCTAACACAACATTGATGACGGTGAAGAGCACAACTATCTACCTTTCTACCTCTAAATGTTTTTATTTGTAATTTCATAAATTTTTTTATACCTAAATAGTATGGACTGTAAAGAAGTTGTGCTAAAGAGTGATGTAGCTTTTGAGAGAATAAAAAAAAATCATTGGTTAATTGGGTAGAAAATTTAAGCCTAATTGCATGACTCTAACAATTTAACTTATAAAATATGTGCTACATGTTGAGTTTTAACTATGATAGCTATTAGTAGCATTAGCTCAACATAGGTATACTTTACTCATAAGAAAAGCTTAGGGAAAGGTAATTTATTTTAATGCTAGAAAAATAAATACCTAGTGAAATGAAAACAAATTAGAAACTTCAAGTCTCTCTGGTTAAGTCATAACAAGTTACCCTGCTCGAGAAGACAAACACCCAAGTGTGACCAATGACTTCTTATAGCAAGTTGGTGATCACACCCATTTGGTGAGTCCTCCAAACTAGATGGTTCCCCCTTTTAGAAAATTAGAAACTTTATCCAATAAGTTGATGACTCTAGTAAGTTGGTGAATTCTCTTAGCAACTCAATGACTTCATCTAAGATGTTCGACCAAATTCACCCACCCAACTGAGACATTGTCATCCTAGTTAGCGATTGATTAGTACTTGAGCCACTTCCTTCGTTGAGAAAAATTCACCTCATATACGCATAATACATTTTTATATTATTTTCTGTGCCGCACAAAACTCTATAAATATAAGGTCAAAGAGTCACTCTAGAGATAGTAGAATCATCTTACCCCACTCGCTCTGCTAGGGCTTCACCCTAGCCACCTCCCCTCGTCGAAGTGGATCTCCTCATGGATGTTGATTATTGCCCCATCCTCTTAGGGAAGTTCTCTCATATCTTGATGGTTATCTTCCTCTCAATTTCCAATTTTTTGCATATGTTTTGAATGGTCTTGGTTTTGTTCTCTTGATCTTTCCACCTCTGGGCTGTTCGAATGGTAGTTAATCAAGTGTGTTTGAATGATCATGGCTTTTTGAACTGTAAGACTAATTCTAGATTGTTTATTGATGCCCTTCCTCTTTGGTGGCAAATCAGAATATCAATTCTTTAACTTATCATGGGTTGTCGCTTCAGATTTTGAAAGATGAGATTTTGGCTCTTGTAGCCCCTTTTGAATTTTCTTTGGTCAGTAAATTTCCTAAATGAATTCGAGTAGGAAATTCTTCTTTAACTTAAAGCTTACGGGTGATTTCTCGGATACCCTCTTGGATCCAAGGTATGTATTTTCCCATCGCTCATATTTTTTTAACAAGTGCTTTATGAAATTGATAAAATGGTATTTTTTTTTCAATATATCTAAGGAATCCCCCATCTTTCCTATTTGGGTTTCATTCCCTAATCCTTGTCCTCATTTGTTCTCTCCCCATATCTTGCACAGGCTAGGCTCTCTATTTGGTCGTCCCCTACATATTGATAATGTTGCTTCGATTGGATGCCATCCCTCAGTTGCTCGTGTTTTGGTGGAATTGGATATCATTAAATGATATCCTGATAGCATATGGAACATTGGGCCTGAAAAATTTGATATATTCAAAATATTGTGATGGATGAATTAATTTCCATATTTTTATGAGCATTGAAAATCTCTGGGTCATTTAAAAAAGGATTGTTTTGGACTTCATTCTCCCTTATATAACTATTAATGCTAAGAAAACTCTCGATTATCTCCCCTAGTAGATGCCTGTCCTCCGGCTATTTCTCCTCTTGGTGAGAATATTGTGGATGATATTAATGATATGGATGTTTCTCCTATATTGGTATATGCTATTGATGATCTTAGTATTTCATTAAACTTGATTTCTATTGTGGATGTTGTTGGGGATCATATTATGGAATAGGAGACTCATTGTTGTAATTTTTCTAACCCTGTGGATGTTTCTGGTTGTTCGTATGTTTATAATAAGGTGCTTATTATTAACATTTCATGTTCTCCTTTATCTGATCATGCTTTGCTTTCTTTGGGTTTGGGGAAGCAGCATTTGAATATTTTTTTTGGCTGGAAATACTGTTAAAAATTTTGTCTGGTTGAACTCTCCTGGTCCGTCGGGTGATAACAGGGTTGTTGGGGAAGTTAATGTTGGAAATTGTCATGATTTGCATAATGATGTTGATTTGAATGTTGTGCAAGTTTATAATGATGATTTTTCTACAGTTTAAGGTAAAAAAAAAAAAAGTTAAGAAACATAAAAATAAAATGTTGATGCATAACATCAAGTACTATGTTGGTACTTCTTATAGATCTAAGCTCCTCATACCCCTTTTTTTAATATTTAGTCCTTTTCTAATTCTTTTGTTGCGGTTGGATCTTTCTGCCTTTGGGGTAATTTTTTGGGCTTGTTGGTTTTCTTTGTTGCTGGGTGGGCTAGTCCTTATTGCTGGCATTATCTCTAGCTCCTCTGGTTGCTCTAGTTGGTGTCTTGCGGGTTGTTGGTGTTTGGGGCCTTTTGGGCTGGTGTTAGCATGTCTTGCTTTTTTTTCTTGTGATTGTTGAGTCGTGCCCTATTTGGGGGTATATTGGCTTGCTTCTGATTCGTTCTCTATGGTGGGTCATTTGGTTGTCTAGTGGTTTTGTGGCTTTATTTGTTCTTGTTTGGTGTTGTTTTGCCTTTTTCCTTTCCTAACTTTTTTTCTTGTTTAGAGGTTTTCTTTCTTGCAGGTTTGTTTTGTTGTTTGGGTCTTGAGCTTCCTTTTATTTCTTTTGGCTAATGTTCAGAGGCTCTCTTCTCTTTGGGTGTTGTAGCTTCTGGCTTTTTGCTTTTGTTGTTCATGCTGGATTGCTTTGTTGTTATGAGCTATGGCTCCTTTTTGGGTGGTGTCTTTGTGCTACCCCATAGATTTTTATTTTGTTCTTTTACTTTGTATTGTAGTTGGGATCTTTAGCTATTAGGATTATTTTCATTTTAGATGTAGCTCTACGAGCAATAGTGGCTTCGATCCATTTCAAAACTTGTAACCATTTTAAAGATATAACAAGTAGGCACTTCCGTGAGTTTTAACAAAAAAAAAAAAATCACTCTAAAGAGGCTTTTTTCCTCCACATGCACTTTGAGCTCTCTCTTCACTTTATTACAATTTTGTTTATATAGCTCATATGTGCAATAAAAATTCCCCAGAGCCTATAAGCTTAGGCTCTCAGGCTCCTTGGGTTGGTTTTCATTGACCTTTATTATTATTTTTATCAACATTAAATTCATTTATGACTAGAACAAAATATGCCCCAATGATAAATAGAGTTCGATCCCTTTGCTTTATTAGAGTTTCTGACACATTAAAAACTTATGTTTCTTTTTTATTCAGAAAACTAGCTCAAGTTTGTTCTTGCCAAACACCTCATTAATCCTCTACCTTGCAGATAGATTTATAGAAAGTTTGGCTTCGAAACCGCCGGGCGCCGAGCTACGCAGAGAAATCTGGACGTTTTTTTTTTTTGGGACGTTGAGGCGCCTCGAACACGGGCTCGCGGGAGGAAGAATTTCGCGTCTACCACTGAGCTAAGCGCACGAGCCCAGAAATCTGAACGTTAACATCCAAATAGTTCAAGCCTGAATTTAAGGCTTCTTCACGCACAACTTTCTCACTCCTTTATTTTTTAATATTATAATCACAATATTTGGCTTCATTTGAGATAACTTTCTTACTGCTTTGTTTTTTAGACTATTATTATAATTTTTATTTGACCTTTTTTTGTTGTTTTCAAAATATTTTTTTGCTAGGAAACCATTTTCTGCAATAGCTTTTAAATTTTTTTTTCACAGCAGTTTTATAATCACCTTTACAAAAAGCTACTCTCAAACAAATAAACCTTTTGTTTGGCCATTATTTTTAATAAATTTTTATGCAACGAAGTTGCTTTATCCATCACAATTTTACAACCACTTTTATAATAAATTTCAGCCATCTCAAATGAACATTAAGGCTTCGTTTGGGATGGCTTTCATATTGCTTCTTAAAGCAATTTTTTAATACAAAAATTTTAATTTTTGTACTGAAATGCTGCTTTAAGAGGCAGTAAGAAAGCCGTCCCAAACGAAGCCTAAATCAATTCAAACAAAACCTTTATAAATTTATTTGACTTCATTCAATTATTTGTCAAAAAAACAAAAGAAAACTCAAATTTTAATGTGAAACAAGTTAAATAAATTTACATGAATAAAGAAAAGATAATTCACATCTATGAAAAAAAAAAAATTATTCTTAAATTTTAATGAATATTTAAGATTATAAAAAGATATTATCTCTCATGAGATATTTATTTATGTATTTGTTAGACTCTGATCAGTTATATGGCTAGATATGATCCTATTGCGAGATCCAAAGAGATATCCTGTGGTCATTAATAGGGTGGCCTGCTGGCCTTCTGCTGCAATTATATTCTCCACAAGTTCATAATGAACTCAGCTATTTGACAGAATGGCTTGAATGGAGAAAAAAAAAAAAAACAAATATTCATGAAATAGCTTATCAGCATTGATTTGAGATGGAACTTTTTAGTGTAACAACATTATTTAAAATCTCAGTAAAATCTTTCAATTTTTCTTTTTTATACCAAGAGTGTTCGGTCTTCTAAAGAGAATTTTGAACAAGGAAGCTGTTAGTTTTTGTTGATTCTGATTGTGCTGATCAATCGAATTTTATTGTTGACTCAGATCTCAATTTTGTTGATTGAGCTTGTTGAGGGAGAAATTATTCTATGCGGAGGCTGGACGTAGCTCTACATTCAGAGGTGAATCAAACACAGTCACGCCAGCTATACCGAGCGGTACTGAGCAGTACCAAGCCGTTGTGCACAATGAAGGAGTGATGTGGTGCAATCTAGTGGTCTCCGGATGACGTTCAGCGTCCGCACATAATAACTAATCTTGTCGAGGAGGTCATTGGGGGCGTGCAACATGCCCCAAACTCTAGAATTATATATATATACTTATATCTTAATTTCTTTGATCGAGCTTGTTAAGCATTGTTTGTACAGGGCTATGGTGTTGTGGACCAACTTTGAGATAGCAAGCTTAACTTTGAGGTGTTGTGCATATAGCGCAACAATGTAGTGGACCCGTAGGACCCAGTGTCAAGACGTTGCAGTACTGTGGGCCAGCTGAGTCAGTTTTTTCTTTGCGTAGTGTGAGTTGTAACTGCATGTTGGTTATGTTCTGACGTAAGAACCAGTGTGAAGGCTGCGAAAGAGTGTAAGAAAAAGAGTAAGATGTATGCAATTTCTATCAATTTCATAGTGAATTTCTCAATGTAAATATTGTTTGTTTCCATTTATTTTCTCCCAATCGAAGCAAGGATTGTGTGATCTTGAGTGCTGGGAGGCCAATAATTCTTGGTAGAATTAAACACAAAATAGCATAACATAAAGCTGTAAGTGTTGGCGTATTATTCAAGCAATAGCCTTCAGCTATAAATGCCAGTAAAACCAGTGGCATTCAAATTAAATAGGATCAATGTTATGGAATAACAGTAGAAGGACAAAAAAAAAATGATAAAAAGAAAGCTCATTTGTTTAATCTGGAGAACAAAACTTGAATTTGATCTATATCAATGTAATTTAAAAGCATATACAGAAATTGATAATAGTAAAGCTGAATATCACCTCCCTTCATTTGGGACAGTTTTTATAATGCTTTATAAAATATCTTTTTATAATAAAAAATTTTAAAATATAAAATTTTGTAATAAGAATTTGTTTTAAAAAACAGTAAGAAAGCTGTGTCAAACACAACCTTACTTTGTATCATAAGATTATGCGACCAAATTAAAAATTAAGAATTGAGACTCTGTACTGATCAGGAAATCAAGTGTCAAGACTTGTAGGAACATTTTTGAGAACTAAGTGGGTTATCTTTGCAAAGAGCTACTGGACTAAGGAGTTAGCAAGCCATGAAGTTCACCATGGAGATCTGCAATTGTAATGCTGTCGAAGAACGATGACAGCGGGTGAATATGCATTAACTATTTTGCATTCAATAAAATCATGACGAAGAACTGATATCCACCATGGAGAATGAATGAATAGATTGACCAACTTAAGCATCCTGATATAGTTTTCTTATTGCTTTCTATTGCAGCTTTTTAGTACAAACTTAGGTAAGTATAAATATTCCTTTATTTTCTTTGATAAAAATCCACTTATGGGCAATATCCATAAAAATATTACAAGTACTTAAATGGATCCAAAGCCACTAATGCTTCGGGAGCTACAATCGAAAGAAAAATAAACCTAAAAGGCCTCAAATCCCATCTTACAAAATATAAAAGAGAAAATAAGCAAAGGGTAAGAAAGATGCCAAAACCCAAAAATCAAACCCCAGCTCGAATCTTCTAAGAAAATATTATGTATATAATAATTGTTAACTATACTTAATTTATATAAATATAACAGCTTCGAGATGTACACAACAAGATTTATGTAGGAGGGGAGATTATTACGTACGGAGACCGGACCTAGAGAACCGTTTGTTTTATCTCTGTGAACAGTAAAAACACAGTTTTGTTCTCAAAAACAAAACCGGACGGTTCTCTATATCCGATCTCTGCATGTTATAATCTCTATTTGTAGGAGGGCGAATTATGTTCCACATGATGAAGATTTCAACTTTGCCATTGACATCAAAGAAAATAAATAACTAATAATGAAACATTCAAAGATAGAATATGTAATAAAAAAGTATAATATATAAGAATTAGTGTGTATAAATTGTGGTATCATAAATGTTTTATTTCTTAAAAAATTAGATAAGATAGATATTGCTCAGTGAGAAAAAAAAAAGAGAAGAAAAATAAAATTGATATAATAAGAAGAAAACCATATAATATAGAGAGAAAATGGAAGAATAATTTAATCTTATTTTCTAAATTTTATTAGCATTGATTATTTATTTTTTTTCCCTTATTTTTTTTAATGAAGAGTTTAATAATAGTACATGTAGACGAATCTCAAACCAACTAAGTCCTTTATCTTATTGGGCTTTGAAATGGGCTCCAGGGGTACAAGTTAGTAGGCCCATGAGTTTATATAACGAAAGAGATAAGTAAGAGGCTGGAAATAGTAGAATCGATAGAACAAATATGACTCTCTTTATATTTTAATAAGAATCATGTCAATGAAATTAAATGAGTTCTTTGTAAGGGTGTAAATGAGTCAAGCCGACTCGTAAGTCAATTCGGGCTTGACTCAATAAATGGTTAGTGAGCCGAACTCGATGAGCTAACGAGCCAATTTTGATCCAAACTTGACTCGACTTTTTAACTCATGAGACCAAAGCTCAAATGGATTAAAAATATATTTGCAATTTTTTTTTAATAATTTTATTTAAGAGAGTAATGTATATTTTTATTTCAGTTTGTTTTTAAAATTTATTTTATAATACGATAACTAGAAAAATGTTATTATTTCATTTCTTATGAAAAGTATATAATACTTTTATCGATTTTTAATTTTTTTACTATAACATTTTGAAGACAGAGAAATTAATCATTATAAACTTAATCAAATTGTTCAAGGCATTTTAGGGCTCATGGGATAACAAAGAGACATGTAGGGCACATCAAGTATAAAGTCTGTTCATAGACTAAATAAAGGACCATTAATTCCTAGCTCATCAATGTAGGACATGCATGAAAATGGAAAGTTTAAGGTTAAGAAAATGGTAAGGAGAAATATTTTGAACCCTAATATACTAAAATGTTCCAATTGTAGGGGTAACTATGGGTTTCAATATTGGGCCCGAGTCGAAAATTTCGGGTTTGGGTTGACTTGAACCCGAAACAGGTCGGGTTCGGATTCAACAATTCAACCCGTTTCAAAAATCGTGTTGGGTTGACCCGTTGACCTGAAATTGACCTGTTTATTAACCGAAAACTCGCTTTTAACCCGGCAACCCAAGATTGACCCGCTTTCAACCAGAAAATTAGCAGTTTTTTGTTGCCATTGAGTCATTCGAGTCGGGTCGGGTTGACCCGGACCCGAAGTGGGTCGGGTTCGGGTCTGGAAATTCGATCCATTTGCAAAAACGGGTCGGATTCGGGTTGACTCGAATAGTGCCGGGTCTTTTTCAGATTCGACCCGAACCCGACCCATGACCCGAAATTGACATCCCTAGGGTTAACAGTCAAAAAAAAAGAAAAAAAAAAGAGGTAAATAGGCCAAGTTAAGCTTGAGTTGCTCTATGTCGGAGTTTGAATTAGTTGAATTATTCATGTTCAAATTCAAATTTGAGCTTAATTTTAAGAATTCAAATTAACTCATTTATTTTGGAAAAACAAAATAATCCAAAGAGTCATAATAATAAAATGATGAAAAGATTACATAGGAAAAGGATAGATAATGAGAAGCCAATTAGACATGAACAAAAATTAAGACTTTTCTTATTTTTTAACAAATTTATATTGAATATTTTGAATTTGAATATACTTATATTAATTTTTTTTGAAGATTTGGCTCAACATTCTAATCAGAGCTAGCTCAAGCTTTGCTCATCAAATTTAATTTACTAGCCATTTATTGAGTCAAACTCAAACCAAATGCCTTAGTTACACCCATAATCTTAACAACACACTAATTAAGTCAAATTCACACACACATCATATAAGCAAGACTCGAATTCAATACCTCTTTGTTGATAGCCAAAGCTTCCAACCAACAGACCAAAATGAGCTGCGTAAAAAAAAAAAAAAAAAAAAAAGAGTATTTTAGTTTGTTGTTTGACACACATTTTCTACATGTTATAAAAATCTGTTAAAATTGTACAAATTTAAAGTAGGCTTTCAAGAAACTTCTAGAGTTTTTGTATATATTTTTTATAAATTAATGTAAACTTAAAAAATAATAAATCTCAAAATTACATCATAAATGATTTATTATAGGTAGATTTGTAAAGATACAATACTTATAATATCTAGTAGTAAAAGAAGTGAAAGAGAAAACCCAATTGAATGCAAACAATTTAAAAAATATGATATATTACATAAAAGTTAGAGTTATAGTATTATCTATCTAGTTATACACTCTGATTAGTCTTAATTTGTCTAAATAAGGTTAGTAAATTAATATCAATACTTTTAAAGGTTTTACTAAAAATGAAATTATGAGCAAACATAACCTCTTAGCTAGTTCAAAATTTGAAATTTTATCATGTTTTTTGAAGGAACATTTATTTAATAATAGTACTTAGTCTCATTTTTAAAAAGCTTGCCTATACTATATAGCTTTATGTTGCTTATTATTTCAAGATAAGGTCATAGGATCGAGTTTAGATGCACACATAATATTGAAGTTAATCACATACCTCCTGAAATGCCATGAAATCTAAGGAAGCATATACATATATTGAATCAAATCTCGATAATGCAGAGAATGTCTAAAACATAATAGTCAACATCCTAGAAATTATTTTTGTAGTGTGACATTTTGGCTTACACTTTTTTCCTCCTTCCCTTTCTCAATTGGAGGAGTATTTTAGGGATCATTGTAAGAAAAGGCTAATCTTTATTAGATTTTCTTCTAATAACCAATTTATCAAGAAAATTATATTTACCTAAGAGATGCAAGTAATCAAGGATTGAAAGAACGGATTTGGGCATGTTGCAACTCTCAAAGATGACTCTTAACACAAAATAATCCTTTTATTTGTGAGGGTAAATTTTCATTGGAGATTGCTTTTCCTCCACTTTCTCATTGCTCTCAACAAAACACAACAAATTATCATCACTGATCACTCACAATAGTAATCTTGTTTTTCATAATCTCTCAAAGGATCGCATAGATCATAATTCTGTCACTGATGATATCAAATTAAAAAAAATAACTTCCCTATGAATTCTACTATTTTTCTCAAGAAAAATTTATTGCATCAAGGGAGAGACAAGAATAAACTACCATATGAATCACATTTTTGAAGTTATAATGTGTTAGTCAGCTTGCCCAATGCATGCTTTCATCTTCATATACATCTATGATCTCTTGGTAATGCATACATACATATATGCATGCATACATCTCTCTCTCTCCCTCTCTCTCTCTCTCCCCTCTCTCTCTCTCTCTCTCTCTCTCTCTCTCTCCCTCTCTCTCTCTCTCTATATATATATATATATATATAATGAAAAGAATATTCAAAGCACATTATTGACCGAATGTAGGAGTATATTTCCATGATTGCAAGAATAAAGCACACATATCGAACAGGCCAAACAAATGAAGACAATGCAAGAAACAAAAGCCATGTGTTTTAGTTTGTTGAGCAGAAGCAACAATGGTTAACTTTTATTTGGAGCGACTGCATGCGCTGCAACAATCATACGAAAAGAGCTCCCTTCATCATTCTAAACAAATGAAACAAATACATTAGTTTAAGCTTCGTCACAACCAACATGTAAACGCTCTTCTTGTTGTTATTGTTGTATGCACTATGGACAGTGCTGCAGGCATGCTTTTGATTCCAAACCAAAGAGAACATTTCTATCTCTTTTATTTTTACTCTTGTTTTGTTCTGGTTGAAGTGGGGACTATTAAAAAAACAAAAATAAAATTCAAAATCAATTACAATTTAAATTGATTTGCAATCAATAAGATTTGAAATGATTGTATTTATGTAATGATGTAAACATAAAACAAATATATGTGAATAATACATAATGTAGAATGTATAATTATCCTTAAAATAAATAAATTTTTCATTGACTAGAAGAGGCTTGATCGAAGAAGAGAAGAGGAAAATGCTGGGAGGCTCGCGTGGTGTATGAGAGATTAGGACTCCTTAAAGCATTTTTCAAGGCTTCTATAGCATCAATGTATAATTATCTTAATCGTTGCTAAAACTGCTAGAAAAATCTACTTTTACCAGCTGTTTTAAAACTGCCGCTATCAAGTGCTGCGAAAACAACACATATTTTATAATGACAAGATAGGTAGCAATGAATTCTAAGCTGAGTTGACTCGACTCAAATTACTATTGATTTTAAATTTGAATCGATCATACTGTAAAATTATTGATTATATGATAAATCAACTTGTTCAAATTTGACTCATTTTTAATCTTATGATATGATACTCTATGATTTATTGATATGAATTTAATAAGTTATTGAAAATAAAAATAAATAAATTCATCCTGCACTTTAAGATTTTGTAGATAACATTATAAGTTAAAAACACTTTAATTAATTTTAATTAAAATAATGATAATTTTTTTCTTAAGAAACATATTTTACATTGAAATAAAATTATTGTTCTGTTTATTAAATCAGTTTTCTAACAGCACTAAGTTCTTAATCTCATGAACTTCCATAAAACTAGAAATAAATGTAAATGACAAAAATTTACATTATGAGTAAATTCAAATTCCATTTTCAATAAAGAAAGAAAAGAAGAATTTATTTATAGACTCTGATGAATGAATTGGTGGTGATCATGTATTTGAATCCTACAATTTACAGATTATAGCTTATTATTCTCTCAGAGAGAGAGAGAGAGAGAGAGAGAGAGAGAGAGAGAGAGAGATCTATAAAG
Organism: Dendrobium catenatum; assembly: GCF_001605985.2. Classification (NCBI taxonomy): domain Eukaryota; kingdom Viridiplantae; phylum Streptophyta; class Magnoliopsida; order Asparagales; family Orchidaceae; genus Dendrobium; species Dendrobium catenatum. Next base: position 3,109,688 of record NW_021318693.1, read on the forward strand.
AATGTGGGTACTAGTGAAGTATCTCAAGAAAGAAACACTGCAAGCCAAGCTCACATGTCCTTAAGTTCTTGCATGCATTGGATGCTGTGAATGAATGAATGAATGTGATGGGGGGGTCCAAGCTTCAAAAGGTCCCCTCACAAAACCCTAACAGCTAAGGAGACAAAAAGGTATTGACAGCTATACCAATTCCTCTTATTATTTTTTATTCATTGCTTCTATTCAAAATTCTGTATTACAGTACTGTTACTGTGCATTTAAAACATGTATTACAAAGTACATGAGTATTAAACACCTAAAATTTGTTTAGGATGAGTGCAGTTTTTTATAATATTGATGATAAAGTTACTGTCGAGAAAATAACTTTTTTAAAAGCTACTATAGAAAGAA
>NW_021318693.1:3110177-3173211 GCF_001605985.2 Dendrobium catenatum
ACAAAAAAAAAAAGAAAAAAAAAAAAAAAAAAAAGAAAAAGGAATACAGTTTGAAAGGAATGCAGTGTAAAATAAATATATTTTTTTATATAAAATCCACAGAGAAGCCTACGTATTAATATAATAAAAAATTATAAGTCCTTAAGAGGAACTTGAGCCACTAAAGCTCAGAGAGCTACAATTAAAGCAAAAGAAAAAACCTAGAAAGCTTAAGATCCCCGCTAAATTACACAATAAACCAGAAAGAAAGAAAAAGACATGGCACAAAGGGCCAAAGGCACAAACAAAACAGCCAAGCCATCCAGAGATGCAACAACGACATAATCGAACCACAACACCATCGAAGCCGATTCAAATCAAGAAATTGAAAGGAAATTAGACCAGCATAGGAAAAAAAAGGCATCTTCCATCACACAAATACAACTCTACAAATCAGGAGCAGCACACCAGAGATTCAATAGCCTAGAGAACAATAACGCCTCAATTAGAGGTCATAAGAAGCAACACACACTGAAAGTAGTGCAAGACGAAAATCAAGAAAAACAAACCCAACGAAGGACAAATCAAACATCACCAAATTAAAATTCTTCAAGCACAAAATAAGACAAAACAAGAGCAGGGCAATACAATCTCTTTGGAGTTGTTTGAATGAATGTAAAAAGTTTAGGGTGTCATTAATTTCTTTTGTTCAGTTTGAAGTAAAGTGATTGCATTATAAAGTGAATAGCATTGACTAGAGGCTAGCAATGTCGATGGTGGCCGAAGGCGGTGGTCGGAGGCCACGGTCGGAGGTGACAGGAAGTGGTGGCCGATGGTGGCAATCGACGATGGTGGATGGCAGTTGTGGTTGGAGGCAGCGGCTGGCACGTGGTGGCTGCCAGCACGGTGAGGTGGCTAGTAAGGGGTGGAAATGCCCTTGAGTTTGCTTTGTATTTAGAAACTGTCTGAATATGAGAAATTCCAAATACACAAAAAAGAGCTAGAATGGAATACATGACATTTGCTTTGCTTTACGTTAAATTTATTTTTCATCCGACCAAACACCCAAATTATCGAAATCCCTGCATTTGGATTATTATACACCCTAAATACAGCAAACCAAACAGTCCCTAAGTAGAATATGTGTTATTCTATCCAGTTATTTTTCCCTCCAAGACCTCATGGGCTGTAAAAATCACTACATAGCTCTATATATAAGAGTAATTATGGGTTTATTTTTTAGATTGTGAAGAATTATACAAGTTTGCATCACATAAAGATATTTATATATACTAATGTTAGGCAATTTTCAATGGGCTTAAGCAACAATATTTATTTATACTCTCAATTGGGAGAGCAAACTTTAGTTAAGATTAGTTTATAGGAACTACAATACTTAACTATAATGGCTTATTGCCTCGACTAACCTATATTTATTTAGGTTGGAGAAATGTTGATAAATCTCTAATTATTTAGTCGAGGTAGATGACGTGGAGGAAATTGATTAAGATCTTATATATGTTTCCATAATCCTTGATAGTCATGCACATAATATATTTAAATGAGATAGAGGGCTTTATTAAATTGAATGACTCTTATAAACATCATAAATATAAAATATCATACAAAGAATTATATAGAGAAGAGAGATTCTTGCCAAAGAAGCAAATTTCAAGGGTGACCTTGGTTAAATGAGGATTCATGCCCTATTTAGTTCACTAGGTGGGTCATGTTAATTTGAAAAATGTACAATTCATATAATAAATGGGTCAAACAAATCAATTTTTGGTTAGGTGAGTTTGGGTCAAATATTTTCACTCGTATGATAAATGTATTGTGTTTAGATCAAATATATTTATGTTGCAAGTTAATTTGGAGTCAGACTAGAACCTGACATAACAACCTTATTTAAAAGAAAACTCAAGCATGTATGAATATTAACTTAAAGAGACTTTGCCATATTTTTATTAGAATGAGATTTTTAGTTATGATGATATAGAGATACAAAATATGTTGTTTACTCTTTGTGAGCTTTGTTCATGTTAGAATTTATCATCATTGACAAACTTTTATGTAAGGTTGATGGATCATTAATTGTATAGGGTATTGAATGGTCAGTTATTACTTAATATTTTAGGATTTTTCATTTTTTCCATTGTTTTATATTTTTATGTGATTATGAGTGGACTATGAAAGCTTTTTTTTTTATGTAAAAGTTCCCTCCCATTATTATTTTATTTTATTTTATGAGGAACCCACAGAGGGGCCTACGCATTAATTAAAAATTTAAATTACAAGTCCTTAAGGGGACCTCAAACTCACTAATGCTCAAAGAGCTACAAAAAGAAAGGAAAAAGAAACCTAGCCCCGCTATCAGTTTTCGTGAAAACCTTGTTATCATCTTCCCACAAAATAACCTGCATAAAGAACTGATAGGCTAGAGGAATAAAACCGTAAATAAAGCAAGAAAAAATCCTAATCTTGATCTTAGGACAACCAAAAGAAGGATACGTCCGAACCAACAGAAGCCACCCCAATCCAAAAAAGAACAAATACCAGAATTGTAATACACCCAAAAAGGATACATTCCAAGTTGCTCAACGTGAATAGCATATCAAACATACATAAACTTCTGAGAGCACACAACAAAACCATTCAAACCGTTCAACCAGCAGTGCAAAAGGAAACCCTGCACCCCAACAATCCAATAACTAGATGCATATCAGCAAAAGAACAACCTACCCAGCATAACCCCAAGAACAGAAATAGAAAGAAACCACCCCAGCACCAGCTTAACCACCAACCAGAACACCTGGGGATCCAACAAAGAAAAATCCAGCCACCAGCAAGCAGAAATAGGAGCAAACATAGTCCACCAGAGGGAACCCCAAAAGAACAACACACAAAAGAGCAAAAGAAACAGAATGAAACCCAAGAAAAGGGTGCCAAAAAAATACACCATGCCCAACCCCACATGGAAGAAACCAATAGGATCAAGCAGAGAGGGAACCAAACCACTCCCAGGCACACAACCAATCACCAGCAAGGAGGAAGAACTCTGTAACCACCAGAAGGAAGCAAAGAAAACAAGATTAATACTTAACATAAGACATCCCTAATTGATCCAGTCTAAGAAGACCTTTAATAAGAAAAGATAGCTGATTTTAGGCAAGCTCATTAACACCATTAAAATTGTAACCAAGCTTGGCCAAAGCATTAGCACACACTTTCCCATAAACTAGAATATTAGAAAAGAGCAGTTAAGCAAATTTAAGATGCCTCTAATATCCCTGTGAGTATAAAATAAGCCGAAGAGCAAGTGTAGTCCCCCTTAACCTGAATGGCCTTGAAGTCAAAATCAAAATCCACTTCCAGCACAATTTCGACTAGATAAAGATTAGAAAAAAGCTATAAGCCGTGAAGCACACCAAAAAAGTTAGCAAAAATGAAATCATCATACGCAACAGGACCAGTAAAATGCCACAAGTAGGAGCCTTTATGATCCCTCAAAACACCACCATAACCAACAGTATTACCCACTATAGCGCTAGCCACATTCAACTTGACAAAATTAGGAAGAGGTTTAGTCCAAGAAATACATCTAGCCACCTTATAGGATTTATCAAACTCCAAATTAATACCAAACTTGGGACAAATAAAAAGAAAATTCTTGAAGTTCTTAAAAGAAAGAATCTGAGCCGAATAGAGAGCAGCCACTTTATCCTTAGTTTTTTTGAATAACTCTCTTGTGATTCATTGCAACACTGTTAAACCGAGAATCATTTCTCTCTAGCTAGAGAAACCAAAGGATAAGAAGTGGAATAACATTCCGGACATACCCTTTGGCCTTAACAAGCCAACAATCAAGCAAATAGTATAAAGAAGAACTAGTAGTATAAAAGTTAAAATGGAAGATGACATCAAAATGAGTCCAAACCTTAACAACAACAGGGCAGAGATGAAGACATGGTGCATATTTTCAATATGAAAACAACATTGACATTTAGAATGACAAATAAAACATTTTTTCTCAAATTCTCAAATTCTCATATGTAGGAATAAGCTTGTGAAGAAATCTCCAAATGAAGACAGAAATCGTAGAAGGGATAGATTTATGCCAAATCATTTTAAAAAACTTAGAAAAAACTTAGAAGACTCCTTTTTATCTCTAAAGGAATGCTAAGCATCCTTAACTCTAAAAGTACCATCTTTAGAAAAAGAAAAAAGCAACACATCCTTAGAAGAAGTGTTTAAAGGTATCTTTAAAATAAGCTGAAAAACGCAATTAGGAAGAACAATAGAAAGTTTCTCGAATTCCTAACCATGATTAGAGAAAAATTAGTTAACCTTCACCTTAGAAATAGAAACAGAATTTAATAAGGAATCAATCGACTGACCATTAATCCAATGATCTTTCCAAAAGAAAATGTTGCCATAACCATGCCCCCAAGCAAGAGAAGGCTCAACCTCCCATTTAACCGAGCAAAGCTTATGCCAAAATTTAGAGTGCATGACCAAATCACATAAAGAAGGATGTCTCCCCCCATAGTACTTAACCATCATAAAGTTAAAGTTGGCCCATAGATTATCATTGTTTCTAAGGTTAAACCAAAGTTTGCAAGAAAAAGCCAAAGCCAAATCAATCATAGACTTAAACCTAAAGCCCCTTCTTGCAAAGTTCCACAACATTTTCTCCATGAAGACCAATGAATCTTAGAATTGTTCCTAGAACTTTTCCAAAAAAATTATTAAAGATTCTATCAATTTTTTGGCAAACAGTTTTAGTAGGAAAAAGGGTTTGAAAAATATAAATCGGAATCGAGCAAAGCACACTTTTAATAAAAATAAGACGACCACCAAAGCTTAAAAAATTTGAATCCCAAGAAGACAATCTGTTCTGCACAATAGAAATTAAATCATCAAAGAGGAAAGACTTCCTTCCACGCTTATACAAAGGGATGCCCATATATTTTAAAGGCAAAGCACCTTGAGTAAAACCAGTAAGATTCTTAATATCCGCAACCTGATCAGAAGAGATATTCTTAGCAACAATAAAGCTTCTCTTAAGTTTATTGAAAGCCAAACCACTAACAGATTCAAATTGATCAAACAAATTCATGATCTTATCAATCCTATTTATGCTAGCATTCAAAAAAATAATGAAATCATCCACAAAGCATAAATGAGATATTTGAATGCCACCTAAGGTTCTGAAATAGAGACTATGACATTTTTTAAAAAGGTCATCAATACCCCTAGAAAGGTAATCCACAGCAATTATAAAAAGAGCAGGAGAAATGGGATCCCCTTGTTACCCATGAGAAGCCCTAAAGAAATCATGACTCTTACCATTCACCAAAATGAAGAAAAAAGGGCTTTCAATACAATATTTAATGAGGTTGATAAAAGAAAGATCAAAACCAAATAAACACAAGATATGATAAATAAAATTCCAATTAATATTGTCATAAGACTTCAAAATATCTAGTTTCATGATAATATTATCACCGCTAGATTTAATATCCAAATCATGATAAAATTCCTGAGACAACAGGATATTATCAGCAATAGCCCTACCTTTGACAAAACCCATTTGAAAATGAGATATAAGGCTAGGCAAGAGAAATGTTAAACGATTCATAAGAATCTTAGAGAGCAATAATTTATAGAAAATAGTGCACAAACTTATAGGCCTAAAATCATTCCAGAAATTCACAGCATTGTTCTTGGGAATAAACATAACAGAAGTAGACGAGAAAAACTTCGGAATAGTAGCACCATTGAAAAAATCAGTCACGATAAAAAAATATCATTATAAATAATAGGCTAAGTCTTCTTAAAGAATTTAGTAGTATAGCCATCCGGACCAACAACAGAATTAGCTAGCATTCATACCAACTAAAGTGTCTTTCACCTCCTCAAGAGAAGAAGACTTAGTTAAGTTAAAATTATCCTCTTCAGAAACCAAATTAGGAATAAAGGACATATTAGGAATGATATAGGGATTAAACAACTTATTAAGATGGTTATGAAAATAAGAAACCAAAAGATTAGAAATCTCTTTATTGTCCTAAAAAATAGACCCATCCACACGAGCAATTTTATAAATGTAATTAATAGAACACTTCTTCTTAACTAAAGCATGAAAATATTTAGTATTATTATCACCTTCCACCAAGTGCTTGGCAGCCGCTTTATGTTTCCAAAAGACCTCTTCTTGAGCTTGGAGCTTACAAAGCTCCACTTTGGCCTCTTTCAAAAGATTAAACTTGAACTCAGAAGGGTCCAACTGACAAAGATCATCAGTAGAATTCACTCTATCTTCAACAAATAAAATGTTAGAAAATAGAATTTTAAAACCATTATGATTCTGCCAATTCAAAACAAGTTTAAGACTTTTTAGTTTAAGCCAAAGTCTATTCATACATGATATAGCATCATCAGGGAATAGAGGAGCATGCCAATTATTCTGAACTACATCAAGAAAAGAAGTATGAAGTAACCACATATTTTGAAATCTAAATTGGGAAGGGAAATCCCTAGTACAATTCTTAATTTTAATAAGAAGAGGAGAATGATCAGACAGGGTATAACTAAAATGTTTAACCTTGGTCAAATCAAAAGAGTTAAGCCAAACATTATTGAAAAGAGCTCTATCTAGTATTTGCCATAAATAACCACGATACCAAGTAAAATTATTACCAGAAAAACCAATATCAATAAGATTGCATTCCATAATCATGTCATTAAAGTACTCCATGGATTTATAAATAGGGAGAGAGCCCCCTATGCGCTCAGACGGGTTGGAAATAGTGTTGAAATTGCCACCCACAAGCCATGAAAGGTTGCAAATACTATGAAAGTAAATGATTTAATCCCATAACATCCTTCTAGTATAATAGACGAAGCTGTATAAACAAAAGGAGGACAACATTGAAAATTAAAACTTTTGATATTACAATGCAACACTTGAGTAAAATCCCCAATGTTATCAATTCTAACATAGTCCTTCCAGAAAACCCAAATTTTATTAGCAATATTCTATTTAACAAATTTAAAACCCAAAAAATTAGCGGTACTAAGTAATTTATCAGAATAAATAAGAGGTTCAAGCAAAACAAGAATTGAAACATTATGAATGTGACATAAAATTTTCATTCTAAACTTAGAAGAAGGGCATCCAATACCCTTGACATTCCAAATGATTACGTTAAACATAAAAACTAAATTAATGTGAAGTGTGTGAACAGTATTTCTAGGAGACTGTAAAAAAACATTTTTGGGTTTTCTACTTTTTTTTTCCATGACCCTTAGAGAAGTTCAAATCATGATCTTCTCTCGCATAACATTTAGCTAAAATATCCACCTCTGTGTTAGTATAAGCATCACAATGATAATTATCAGTTAAGAGAAGCTTACTATCATTTAAAGTACCTACAGACCCCTCAGAAAGAGGCATCGCACCTTCCATAAAAAGAATACCATCTTTCAAAGTAGAAATATTATTCTTAAAACCATCAAAGCAATCATTAACACCCTCTATATGGGAAGGAGGGTTCAAAGGCAAGGACAAATCATTCAGCAAAAGAGGAACAAAACTTACAATTGTAGGATCATTGCCCTTGGTAGGCATATTGTCCCCAAGGTTCAAAACAACTTCAAGTTTACCCATACTATCCACAGGCAAAGCATTCTGCCACACTTCTTGTTCTAAGGGAGAAGGAACAAATTCTCTTTAGAAGAACCATCATCCTAAATAACCATAATAGGAGAATAAGGAACTAAATTAGAAGAGGAATCAAGATCATTAGTATCCACCATATCATTCTCATTAATAGTAGGAACACAAATAATCTTATTAAATTCAGACGCAATAATAAGAGATGCATTACTATCCCGCCTTTGCTCAGTAGAATCATGATCAACATTCAGTTTCATTATAATATTAGAAAACTCTTGCAGGGAAGAATTAGAAGAATTTTTAATAACCTTAGCATTGCCTTCCAGGTCCCTAAACAAAGGAACCTCCATCACTTGATCAATATTATGAACCACCATATCCTTAGAACCAGAGCCATTACCTAACTCTTTTTGAACCAAATTCATCTCATTCCCTCTATGATTAACATTGGATTTAGAAGGAACTTTCTCCTTTTAGAGATTAGGATGTAACTAGAAACATTCATTAATCCAGTGGCCATGCATCTTACAATGTGAGCAAAAAATAGGTAAATTTTCAATTTCAACTTTTTGAAAATAGCCATTCAATTTCGAACCAATCCATATTTCATGAGGATGTTTTTTTGAAACGTCTTGCTCAACTAAAATCTGGCGCGGGCCACAGAGGGACGAGATAAAGAGGTGGTAGCTTGGTCGGTTTTTAGAGGTCTACCAAACACATATGCGAGACCAAAGTGGATATGCGTATTAAAAAATGTAAACATAAATTAGGAAAAGAAATCCACATAGGCGCAATGGGAGACTCCTCCCGCACATCAAAATCCGGATATCATTTGAGCAACCTCATTTGACCTCCATGAATATAATACGAACGATGCGAGAAAATGCGACTATAATCCAAATCATTAGTCAGTTGAATAGCAATGTGATAGGGATCTAACAAACCCACATTAAACAATCCAGAATGTTTAAGGGACGAAAAAAAAAGTGTGAATCACATCAAGATTAGGGTGGCGTAGAACAAATTTTTCAACAAGAGTGAACATAAACAACGCTGCAAGCTGAGAAACAGTAGAATCCTCAAACAAAAGGGCAGGACAACCCTTAAAAGAAGAATGTACAAACTTAACCCTAGATGACGAAAAAGAAGAACCCGACACAACATCCTTAAAGGAACGGGTCTTACCACTATGGACCAAAGGAGCAAGCGGGTTGGAAGACGTTGGAGATGACACCCCAACCCCAAATCACCATAAAATCGCCCAGGAAACCAGAGCATAGCACAACGGCCAGTGTGGTATCTGATCCCTCCCATTATTATGAATTAGGTAATTAATGCACATTGGGTCCTTTATGAATTAGGTAATTAATGTACATTGGGTCCTTTAACTAGTGCTTAATACTAATTGGACAAAGGCTTTAGTGATAGAGGTGTTTTGACAAGTTAAGATGATTCATGCTTGCAATCATTGTTAAGAAGAAAACATAGAGTATATTTACTTTTAGAAAAGCTCATTATTTGATAAATTTTTCAATTGATAATTTAATTAAATTCATTAAAAAATAACATTTTGGTTAAAATTAATGACATAAAAAATGTCATCGTTAGACTAGGTTTCTCTGATAAAATTTTTTATAGATAGCCCAATTGGACCTTTAGTGAACCCTTGGGCCTAATTGGCCATTTGAATTATTTAATTTGTACTAGGTTACCCATACGTTAAAATTGTTAACCTTAGATGCCAGATGAATTAAGAACCTTTAGAGGTGGTTAAATTTACTATTTAGGCCATTCAATTTATTGGGTAGCACAAGTGAAACTAAAGTTAACTTTTTTTACATCTTAATTTAGATTAGTTTGACATATTTAAGATGATCCACTCCATTATATTCACCACTCAACTAACCCCTTATATCCCTTGGAGACCTTAAAGACCATTGAACCCATCCTCTACCAAGTCTAAACTCAGGCTATCTAAATTTGACCAACTATGTTTATTAACCCACATTATACCTCCTCTAATCTTCTTTAAATAACCTCAAAAGCCTACCCAAACCTAATATGTTTACCTTAAAAGGTTGAGATAAAATTCCTTGAAACGTAATGGCTAAACACATTAATTCCCTTATTACCTTATTGAGCTCCCCCCTTCTCTTTCTCTTAATCTTAGATTTTGAAAGTTTCTATGTAACTTATTTTCAATCAAACACCTATAGGGATTCCTATAACAATCTTCCTAATGGAACCAATAACTATGGGAGCTCATTTAAGGAAGGAGAGCTTTATACACTAAGAGAGTTATCATCAACCCAAATAGAGTATCCCCTTGAGCTCTTTAGCTCATGGGATATTTTCTTAGAGTGTTTATAGGCATTATCATAAACTACCATGAGCTTATATAACAATAGAAGAAAGAAAGATATTCTTTTGTGAACATTTTATTCAAATTAATGTAGGAAATGATTTCAATTCTTAAAGATGAAATATAAAGGATGAATTTGATATATAATAGTAAAGAGTAAGAAAAGACCTACAACCTAATCCTTAACCAACCTTGTCCAACATAGTGAATTTTTTGAAGGAGTTTTTTACTTTGAATGCTTACTATTTTATCAAAATTTATTTCTCTTAGTCTCAAAATTTTGTTTTATGGATTTATAAACAAGAAAAAATAATCAAAAATTGGCTAAATCATTATGCTTTATATAATTATTTTAAGCATTAAATAATTACTAATTTTAGATTTAATATAAAATTATAAAAATTAAAGCATGAGTTCTTTATATATATATATATATATATACTATTTAATAATAATAATAATAATAATAAAGTTTAGTGACCCGTTGTTGTCCCTAGGTTTGACTTGATATATGTTGGCTATATTTAAAGCATAGCTCTTATAATATTGAGCTAACATTGGCTTAATGCTAGTTTTTTACAGATTATGTCATGGGCTATTTATTAGGTATATATAAATACCATAGGTATTGATTGCTTTGCATTATGTCAAATAGTTTGACAAATTCTAACATGATTTATTTTGTTTAACTAAAAGTTGAAAATGATTTGAATTAGATTGACCTAGCTAATTCTAGTATCATTTTGAGTCGAATTTTGATCATGACTTAGTTTAGTTTATTATAGGTGACTTAGCAAAATCCTTAGTTCTTAATCTTGCAAGAAAGGTGCTTTGGATTGTCTCAAATGATCTTAAGCTTTTTAGTGACTCTTATTTAACTCTAAAATTCTTTGGGTAGCTCTAGACTATTAGTAGCTTTAGGTCTAATTTTCCCCTTTTAAGATCCAAAGTGCACAAAAAATATTTTAAGATTATTATAATGATCTCACAACACCTAGTATAGCTCTTATTACACTTTCAATCTAATCTATGTCAGTTGGTTTAAGTAACTTGCTAATTTCTTCAGCTTTTAAGCTAGCTAAGGGATTATCCTAAGTTGTCTTATATGATCCTAAATCACTTAATGAATTTTCCACTTAGCTCGAAAGGAGATCATACATAGATTAATAGCTTAATACTTAGATTATTTTAGTTATTGTAGATTATTTATTAAATTTCTTACCCTTTAGACTCAAGTTTTTCCCTAGTAAATCCCAAGAAGTTTATTTATCTACTCAACTTTTTTCTACTTGATTATAGACTAATTAGTGTTTGTCTTACGTGGTCTTAGATGATCTTAAAGGTATTTAGTGATTTTATTAGTACCTGGCTAGCCCCTTGTCAACATTGATGTAAGCTTTCATGTTATAGTGGTGGTGGTCGGCGTCGGCTAGTGGTAGTGGCCGGCGACGGTAAGAGGAGGTAGTTATCAATAGGTGGAGGTGGCCGGCAAGGGGTGGCAATGCCCTTGAGTTTGTGTTGTATTTGGAGATCACCCAAATCAGAGGAATTCTAAATACGCCAAAAATGAGTTAGAATAATATACACTACATTTGCTTTACTTTAACTTGATTTTATTTTTATTCCAACCAACTAAACACCCAAATTATCAAAACCTCTGCATTTTGATTAATCTGCATCTTTAATGCAGCAAAACAACCCATATGTAAAATATGCATTATTCTATCCCACTATTTTTCACTCCAAGACCTCGTGGGCTCTAAAATTCACTACCTAGCTATGTATATAAGAGTAATTATGGGTTTATTTTTTAGATTGTGAAGAATTATGCAGTTTTTCATCACATAAAGAAATTTATATTATTAATGTAAGGCCATTTTCAAAGGGCTTAAGCAATAATATTTAATTATCAGTCACAATTATAAGAAAAAAACTTTAGTTAAGATTAGTTTATAGAATCGACATTACTTAACTTTGATGACTTATTTCCTCGATTAACCTATATTTATTTAGATTGGAAAAATGATGATAAACCTCTAACTATTTAGTTAAGGTATAGATGATGTAGAGGAAATTGATTAAGATCTTATACTTCCATTATTCTTGATAGTCGTCATGCACATAATAAATTTAGATGAGATAGAGGACCTTATTAAATTGAAGGAATCTTATACAAATCATAAATAATATCATACAAAGAGGGTTTATATATAGAGTAAAGAGAAGCTTGCCAAAGAAGAAAATTTCAAGGTTGACCTTGGTTAAATGAGGATTCATGCCCTATTAAGTTCACTAGGTGGCTCACAAAGCATTAGCTTAGCCACTGAGGAGCTTTTGAGTTGTGAATGTCATCTAATTATATTGATTTAAAGGTATGGATGTTAATAAATGACCCAAACCAATAACTCGGCCTCAACATGACAAGTACAATTTAGGTATGGAGCTGATATAATTACTATTCGGTTGAGGTTTAGGTTTAAAATCCATATGATTAATTCTTTAGGTTGATCTGAGCTAACTCAAAATTTACTCGATCATCATTTAAGTCCTGGTTAAAGAGGTTGTGTTTGAGTTAACTGATATGTCTTTTGGTTAAACAAGATGTATTTAGGTTAAATGAGTTATGTTAATTTGAAAAATGCACAATTCATATAATAAATGCGTCAAACGAGTCAATTTTTGTCTAGGTGAGTTCGGGTTAATTATTAATTTTCACTTATATGATAAATGTGTTAGGTTTAGATCAAATATATTTAGGTCGTCAATTTTGGGTCGGACCAAAACATGATGTAACAACATTATTTAAAAGAAAACGTAGGTATATATGAATATTAACATAAAGAGACTTTGCTATATATTTATTAGAATGAGATTTTTAGTTGTGATGATATAGAGATACAGAATATATCATTTACTCTTTGAGAGCTTTGTTCATATTTGAATTTATCATCATTGACAAACTTTTATGTAAGGTTGATGGATCATTGTGTAGAGTATAGAGCAATCAATCATTACTAAATATTTTTGGGTTTTAATTTTTTTCCATTATTTTTATATTTTCATATATCTGATTAAGTGTGGACTATGGAAGCTTTTTTTTATCTAAAAGTTTCCTCTAATGGATATTCTTTTATTATGCTCATTATTATAAATTAGGTTGTTAATGCACGTTGGGTCCTTTAACTAGTGCTTAATATTTATTGGACAAAAGCTTTAGTGATAGAGTTGTTCCGACAAGCTAAGATAATTCAAGCTTGCAACCATTATCAAGAACAAAATATTGAGTATATATACTTTTAGAAAATCTCATTATTTGATATAATTTTCAATTGATATTTTAATAAAATTCATTAAAAAATAACATTTTAGTTAAAATTAATGACATAAAAAATGTCATCAGTAGACTAAGTTACACTGATAAAATTTTCATCGATAGCCCAATTGGAGCTTCAGTGATCCCTTGGACCTAATTAGCTTGATCCAAGCAAATTGTCCTTTTCCATATTTCCAATTGAGATTAGAGCCTTAATAGAAACTAGAAGAAACATGGATTAAGCTTTGGTTGGAGTAGACCTAGCTTAGGCCAGACGTGAACCCATGGTGAATCAAATTAATTAATAAGAGTGCCATTAGAAAGTTTAGTGTTACACTTGTCTAATTAGGCAAGAAAAAATCTAAATCTAACTAACCTAGTTGAGTATATTCATCCCTAAGAGGCCCCTTTGATCCTTGGGTCAAGCTAGTTGTATGGCAAGTGTAAGCTAGGCCTAGTTAATCCATATTTAGCCATTTGACTTATTTAGTTTTAACTAGGTTAACCCATACCTTAAAATCTGAAACCTTAGATGCCAAATGAAGGTAAACACCTTATGAGGTGGTTAAATTAACTACTTAGGCTATTAAATTTAATGGGTCTAAGTGAAACTAAAGTTAGCCTTTTTTTTCTCTTTAGATTAATTGCAAAAAATTTAAGATGATTAAACCCCTTATATTAACCACTAAACTAACCCCTTATGTCCCTTGGAGATGTAAAAGACCATTAAACCCACCCTCTACCAAGCCTAAATTTAGGTTATCCAAATTTGACCAAGTATGTTTATTAACCCAAGTCATACCTCCTCTAATCTTCTTTAAATCAACCCAATAGCCTACCCTAACCTAATATGTTTACCTTAAAGGGTTGAGATAAAATTCCTTTAAGAGTAATGACTAAACTCCTTAATCTCCTTATTACCTTATTGAGCTCCCCCCCTCCCCCCCCCCTGGCCCCCCCCCCCCCCCCCTTCTCTTTCTCTTAATCCTAGATTTTGAAAGTTTCTTTGTAACTTATTATCAATCAAACCCCTATAGGGATTGGCTATAACAATATTCCTAATGACACCAATAACTATGGGATCTCATTTTAGGGAGGAGAGTTTTAGACACTAAGAGAGTTATCATCAACCCTAATAGAGTGCCCCCTTGAGCTATTTAGCTCATGAAAGCTTTAATTTTCTTAGAGTGTTCATAGACATTATCATAAACTACAATGAGCTTATATAACAATGGAAGAATGATAGATATTATTTTGCGAACATTTTATTCAAACTAATGTAGGAAATGATTTCAATTCTTAAAGATACAATATAGAGAGTGAATTTGATATATATTAGTAAAGAGTAGGAAAAGACCTGCAACCTAATCCCTAACCAACCTTGTCCATCTTGCTTCGGGGGTGTGATCAATAAAGAAATCTAATAGAAGCTATACCTTTAGGAAGCTTGTTGTAGCTTCTTGATTTTCTCAAAAAGCCACTTATGTTACTTTGGAGGCTTATGTTGGATGTTTCCTGGATAATATCTCTCAATACTAGCTTTCTATGTTTCTTTATTATCATAATCTGACACACATTCATATGTCATGCTTCTACTTGTTATCTTTTTTATAGATTTCAATGAGAGGTTTTGAATGAGCCTTAACACACTTATTTTGTTTAACTATAGAATGATAAATCATTTCTTTTTACAATAGGTCTTCTTTTTGGTTCCACACACTCCATATGCAAAGCATAGTCCAATGGTTGTTGGATCAAGATTCAATGACCTTGAATTATTTGAGGAGATTTTTACTTTGAATGTTAATATTTTATCAAAATTTATTTATCTTGGTCTCGAAATTTTGTTTTATTGATTTATAAACAAGAAAAAAATAATTAAAAATTTGCTAGATCATTATGTTTTAGCTAATTATTTAAACATTAAATAATTACTAATTTTAGATGTACTATAAAATTTTAAAAATTAAAGCATAAGTTCTTTTAGTATGATCACTTATAGCTTAAATTTTAAGGCTGTTGGATCACAAATCAACTTTAATAAACACTTAAGGCTTTTATTTTTTGAATAATAATAATAATAGTAATAATAATAATAATAATAATAATAATAATAATAATAATAATAATAAATTTTAGTGATCCCTTGCTATCCCTAGGTGCACTACAGGAAAATAAACAATTACCGGCAGTAAAAAAATCACCGAAATTACCAACAATTTAACCGACTGTCTGACTACCAGTATTAATCGACAGTTTACCCGATGGTATTTAATAATACACTGCCAGAAATACCGGTGGTATAATAACCCCCGGGTAGGCTACCGGTTTTCAGTTTTTGAGGGGTGTTAAGTAATTTTTTTTCCAGCGATCGAAACCGCCGGAGAATCGCCAGAAATTGAATTAATATTAGCCAAAATGAGCCTTCCTCCTCTTTTGCTCGCATATCATTTTCCTCCAGACGCTCGTGCTCGCGCTCGCCTCCGACTGCCTCTGCAAGAATCCTAACACCGACACCTTAACTATGGTTGAAGATTATACCCTCACTCTGGACGTCGATCACGCCTACACTCTACCGCTGAAACCCATCGAGCACTCCGGCAATGCCCAAAGGTTTGAATTTTTTCTCTTACTAAATTTTTTAATGTTAATATGTCGTACTTTAAAATTGTGGGAGAGAGTTATGGAGCAAAGGTTACGGCGTGATGCTAATGATTCTCAAAATCAATTTTGGATTTATGCAAGGTAGGTCTACTATGGAAGCTATGCATTTTTCATAGTGTGTTTGAGCTATGTACACTTAATTATGCTTAAAATTATGTAATACACTGATTATTCATGAAATCTGGATTGAGGTTGCTGCTTATAATATTGCTAATCTAATTATTTGATATGGTTGATCTAATGTTTATTTTTTTTGTTATTTTGAAAAATTCTAAGAACATTCTTATATAAATGGAATTTTTATATTTTATATTTATAGAGAAGGAAATTGATATGTGGAGTGAATAACGAAACATTATTTTGGTCTTACAGAGTATGCTAAGTTTAGTTCCTTGCCTTTGGTTGTGAAAGGATTGTTTCGACTTTACAAATTGGGCTTTTCTTATTTAGGAACAGTACACCCCAGTAATTAATTGGTGGTCGCCGGCACAATGACCACAAGAAATTACCGGTTGTGTTTGTCACTGGAAAGCAGTTGGAAAATTTAGCGGCCAGAAATTGACCATTGTAATTTGTTTCCTATATGGTTTATGACAGCGGTTAATAAACCGTTGGAAAACTGCAGGTAATTTTCAAAACCACCTGAAAAATTTACATAACCGCTGAAAAAAGCCGCCGATAATTGACAATTTTTCTGTAGTGGTTGAACTTGATATATGTTGGTTGTATTTAAATCTTAAATCTTATAATATTGGGCTAACCTTGGATTTATGCTAATATTTAACCTATTAAGTCATGGGCTATTTATTAGGTATATATATTATCATAGATATTGATTGCTTTGCATTATGTCAAATAGTTTGACAAAGTATACCATGATTTGTTTGTTTAACTCAAAGTTTATAATGATTTGAATTAGATTTACCTAGATTACCCTAACATCATTTTGAGCCAACTTTTGATCATGATCATGTTTAGTTGATTATAGGTGACTTAGCAATCTCCTTAGTTTTTAATCTGGCAAGCAAGATGCATTGAATTGTCTCAAATGATATTGAGCTAATTAGTGACTCTTATTTAACTCTAAAAAGCATTGGGTAGCTCTAGACTATTAGTAGCTTCAACTCTCATTTTCTTCTTTGAAGATCCAAAGTGCACAAAATAATATTTTAAGTCTATTATAATGATCTCACAACACTTAGTAGAGCTATTATTACACTTTGAATCAAGTTTATATCAGTTGGTTTAAGTAACTTACTAATTTCCTTAGCCTTTAAGCTAGCTAAGGGATTATCCTAAGTTGTCTTATATGATCCTAAATCACTTAATGACTTTTCCTCTTAGCTTAAAAGGTGATCATGCATAGATTAATAGCTTAATACTTAGATTATTTTAGTTATCATAGATTATTTGTTAGATTTCTTTCCCTTTAGACTCCAGTTTTGCCCTAATAAATCCCATGTAGTCTATTTATCTACTTGAGTTTTTTTTGCTTTACTATATACTAATTAGTCTTAGATGATCTTAAAGGTATTTAGTGATTTGATTAGTACCAACTAGCCCCTTGACAATGAACAATTATTACGTCCTCCGACCGGATGCAGAGGAACATTCGGTTGTAGGCAAAAACGCGCCTATACCGAGGTGTACCGAGTTTTTTGAAAAAAACCGATACACCTCGGTATAGGCGCATTTTTTCCTACAACCGGATGTTTCTTGCATTCGGTCAACCGGATCAAATAAAATCCCCTTGAAAACATTGATGTAAACTTCCATATCATAGTGGAGTGTTCTCATCATTGGATATTATGACCATAAAATAGAATAGTTCACCTCAATGTATATTATGTCTATTATATGATCACCTAAAGCTATTAATTATCTTAGATATATAAATGAATGGATTTTAGGATGAGTTACCTCTCATTTTTGTAGTTACCCTTAAATATAATATTTAACATTTGGAGTGGGTTAACCTTTTAATTACATCATTATTGAATTATAATATATCCTAGTTCGTAGATCTAAAACCTAAGACTTGGATATGATATTCATATTTCTCTTTCTTTAAAACATTAAATCCTCTCTAGAGTATTGCTCTTAGGACCTTATAATGATAGGGCGCACCTTAGGGTGAATTGTGCTTAACATATTTAAGCTCATTAGAATATATATATAATCATGAAACTCCTAAGTCATAAAATATGTCAAAATATAATCATTGTCATTACTAATTTAAATGATACACATCCCTAGCAATGAACTTGAATGTATTTTACTAAAATTGATGACTTGAATATCACATATTAGTTAGGTAGCCATCATCATCAGCCTAGCTTATATTTATTGTTATGATAGGCCCATCTCTAGGCATCCTATGACTAAATATAGTTAGAAATGCATTTTTTCCTTCTTATTGATGTTGATTTTTTTCAAAGCTCTTTTGGCTTGTAATTTTTCTCACTAAGGTAGTAATATTTTCTCCTTATATATGCTTATCATGTAGTGCCCTCAAAGGCATAACCTTCTTACTCATAGTATTATACTAAACTACTAATAACTCTAACAAAATTTATGAGTGTTTATATGGATTTATTATATAAATTTATTTTTCTGATATATGAAATTTTTAATTAAAAAAAACTATGTAAATATGTGAGACAAATCAAAATGAAGGAAACTAGATGTTAGTCCATATAGGTTGTAAATAAAAATTTACAAATCAATATCTTTATTAAAGTAGAATAAAATCATTCTTTCTCTTATTTCTACCTCGCTTGTTAAAGTAGAATAAAATCCCATAATTTTTCACTTGTAATTGATTATAATTAAACTACTAATTAATATCTATGTGCTCAAACAAATAAAAATGTTATCATTGTTAATATGAGATAAAATGACGATCTATCCATAGATTCTATTTTTTTCTCAATGCCATTTTTCAAATCATTGAAGGAATGAAGGAGAGACAAGAAGAAGTAATATGAGAAGACCTAGCTCAAATTAATTATATTAGAGCCTTAGCTATTTTTTTAGTAGAAATCCCAAAGGGGGCTTACATGTTAATTAGGCAAAAAATTACAAGGTCCTTAAAGAGAACCTTCAGCTTACTACTGCTCAGAAGAGATACAAAATAAATCAAAATAAAACCTAAAAGATGATGGTTCCCTGTACTACAAAATAAAAAATAACCTAATAACATTTTAGTCTTGAAAGAGTTAGGACCCAAAAAAGGGAGAAAGATGATATATTTTTGACTCCATCTCCCAACAAAAGGTCTGTCACACACCAGAACATCAGGCCCAGGAACCTGCAAAAACAACAGACTATAGAGCAAACTAGGATAATGTAAGAAATAAGAAGTTATATAACCAATAAATTTAAGCACACAAGGATACAGTTGTTGATATAACCAAGCAAAATGATACCCTCAATCTGATCAGGACTAACAAAAAAGTTCATGCAATAACCCAATTTAATAGTAATCCAAAAGCATAAATAGTTTCTCAAGTAAGCTCTTCTCAGGTTATTATAGGTAAGAAAAATAAAAGCCTTAAAATTGATATCAATAACTGGAGGATTGGTTTTAAGGCTAGTACTAGCACCTACAATATCAAGCCCGATATGCTCATCAAAATAAGTCCCAGGCAGAAAATCGTAAGAACTCAAACCATCCTTCAAAACGGAAAGAGTAGTAGCAGACACATGATTCTCAAAACCCAAAATGCCATAAAAATTGATAGTAAAATCCCTGGAAACCGGGTTCCAAGCCCAATTAATAAGCCTCATCCAATTAAAGAAACAACAACCCATTTTGAAATAAGAACAACTAACATAACCCAAAACCTTCTCGGTATACAGGGCCAAAAAAACAGCGCCCAGCAGGTGACAACATACATAACCCAATATATTCATCAAAGTAGTTTTCCAATTAGAAAAAAGTTGTCCATGTACACACAAATATTAAAAACAATAATCAGCATTTTAGAGTTCTAATCATATGAAAAGGGAACCATGTGAACACTAAAATTAAAATCACAAATATATCCATTGGAGAGAAGCATAGTACCAATGCAGTGCCACTTAAAAAATGGCACCTCAACTCATGAATAGGCAACCCAGAATAGTAGAAGCTCAAACCTTCAAACCAAAAGGCAGGTAGAGAACACAGAACTGGCAGAGAACATAAAGATCCAAAAAACCAAATTTGGCAGAAAAATCCCAACAGCACCAACAAAAGTACTCACAAAAACCCATCATCTAAACAAAACCAAACCAAAAAAGCTAATGGGAAAAAATGTAAGGAAGACCCATCCGGTCTAATCTAGCAAGCCCTTTGGTCTCTTTAGGAAGAGTAAGATCATCATATTCAATGAAATTATCTAAATTGCAACCCAATTTAGCCAGAGGATCAGCAACAGCATTCCCCTCCCTTAATATGTGAGTGATTTTAAAAGTAACGTGAGAGAGGTAGTGCTTAATATCTCTGATCCTATAGAAACTAACCGGATTGGAGGAGATGTTACCATTGACATAGTGAATAATAAGCAAAGCATCAACTTCAATCCATAAATTAGTAATACCAAGAGAAATGGTTAATTGGATCTCAAATAACAAGCTTTCAAGTTTAGCTTGAATGGCAGTAGTAGCATTAGAGGGACTCGCAAAAGCCACAATAACAGTGCCATAAGAATCCCTAATGATACCACCACAACCCGCAGTATTAATATTTTTGACTCCATCAGTATTAAGTTTAAAGCACCCCATTTCAGGTTTCATCTAGTGAATAATTTTGTCACTACAACCGATAGTAGGGGGTATAAAATTCACACCAAACTCGCAAGCCAAATGGTGATAACCTTTAAAAGAATTAACTTTTAAAAGCTTAGCAACAAAAAGTTGATTAATTTTATACTTCACCTTAGAGATAATAGTAGTAGCCTCCATTTTAATATTCTCATGTTTAGAAGCATTCCTGCTACTCGGAATAAACCAACAAATCATGACAGAAAGAATATTGTGAATATGGCATTTAGTAGTAGTAAACCATTTCTTAAAAACATCAGCTATAGTGTTGAAAGAAAAAGTAGTAAAAACTTTAAACATGTTGTCAAAATGTTTCCAAACTTTCATAGAAATAGGGCATTGATAAAAAACATGGATAATATTTTCAATGTGATAGCAACATTGTCATTTAGAAATAATGTATAAACCTTTCCTAAGAAGAATTGAATCCACGGGAATATAATTATTCAAAATCCTCCAAATAAGAAAAGAGTAAGTGGGAGGGATGCTCGCATGCCAAAAAGCAAAATTAAGATAATTCATAGTCAGAGGTTGTTTAATAGTATTCCAAACTTGTTTAGTGTTAAAACTTCCATCGTTAGAGCGATTGAACAAAATGTAGTCTTCACTCTCCATGTGGATAGTAATCTTGAGAATCAACATGATAATAGAATTATGAACGAAATTCGAAACTAATTCAATGTTCCAACCCTCATTACAAATAAAATACTTCACTTTACAAATAGAAATAGAACGAGTGCATAAAAGGTTATCAATAGAAAAATTATCCAACCATTTATCTTGCCAAAAGTAAATGCCACTGGCTCCCAAACCCCATTGAATAAACTCCTCAGCTTCCCATTTAATGTTGCATAATATTTTCTAATTAAAAGAATTACCATTTTTAAAGACACAATTCAAAGGATGCTTCCCAACACAATACTTAGACTCCATAAACTTTTTTTAACTCTAAAAGAATACCACAATTTATGATTATAGATCATAATCATATCCTTGAATTTTTTGAAACCTAATTTGCCCTCTTTCATAGCCCCAGAACAATTATTCCAAGAGCCCCACACAATTGACTGATTACCATCCTTAGAGCGCCATAGAAATTTATTAGAGTCTTAGCTAGTTTTCCTTCTATGAAGATAAGTACTATGGGTAGCTCACTCTTTGCATTTCGACTCATGTTTATCCTATTTATAACTTTTTATGCATTTTTTTATTTATTTTCTTTTCTTTTCTATTAGGATTAAGGATATATTTTTTGTATTTTCATTTTAATTCAAATATTAACATTTTCTAAGAAAATATGCATTTCTTATCATACCTTCAAACTATTTATCTTTAATATGATTAAAAAACTAATTTCTTGATTATTATCTTTGATATATCTTATGCCATAATTGTTGCTTTGATTAAGACTATCCTAGGTTCTTATAGCCTTCTTTTTATAGCAAGTGTGGCTATTGTAAATATTATTTTGGGATCTGGTTGTAAGATATAATTATGGGATATAGTAATGTGAATTATATTTTTCTCTTTGTTATATTTTCATATTGCAATTATTTAGCTATGGAGTCAAATTCATTTAGAAGTTTATTGATCTAGTTATTAAATAAAATATAAAAGAAATATAATGAATTAAACATATACTAAAGAAGAAAAAAAAAAATCTTTCACTATAGATCATGGGGCATGACAGAAGATATGGTGAAGGCAACCTTTAACACTAGATATGGGCAGCATGAGATTTTGGTAATGCCATTTGGTGTGATAAAGGCACCGTCCATATTCATGAATTTTATTTATAAAGTATTTAAGGAATACTTAGATCAATTCATTATTATGTTTATTGATGATATTATGAGATATTTAAATTACGAGGATAAGCATGCAATTCATTTGAGGTTAACTTTGGAGACCTTAAGACAATAAAATTTGTATGCTAATTTTTTTGAAATATAAGTTCTAGTTGACTTTTGTAGCATTTATGGGCTATGTAGTAGGTAAGAAAGGAATTACTATGGATCCCTAGAAGGTACAAACTGTAGTAGATTGGTCTAGTTCAACACTTTCAACTAAGGTTTATAGTTTTTTGGACATGGCAGTGTATTATAGAAAGTTTGATAGAGGGTTTTGCGGATTGCAATCCCTCTGACATGATTTACTGATAAGGTAATCATTTGATTGGACACCATAGTTTGAAGAAAATTTTTAGATGTTGAAGGAGTGTCTTATGTCAACTCCTGTGTTCACTATTATATATGGAGCAGAAGTATTCCATGTGTATAATGATGCTTTTTTGAAAGGCCTCAGATTATAATTTAATTAGATATTGATATATGTGATGGTTAGTGATAGAAGCCTATTGAGTTTGTGTTGCTCATTCTATAATATTTCTCTGACTTTTAAGAAGAGGAATGGTCATTTTTTTTGGGCTTACACATTAATTAAGAAAGTAATTACAAGTCCTTAAAGGTCCTTCATCCAGCTAATGCTCAAAAAAGCCACATAAAAAAGAAACAAAAAAAAGACAACCTAGAAGGCCCAATAACATGTCTAGGATACATTAAAGGAAAACAAAAAGCTAGAATGCCACGAACCACCCACATAAACAACTAAAGGAAGTGTAGTTCAAGATGACCATTCAACAACCCAGACAAAGATCACCACCTGCAAGGAAAAAAGAAAAAAAAAACACAATCCGCAATAAAACCAATCTAGCCAAACCAACCCAACAACAAATAGAAGAAGAGAAAAATAACTCAAACCAAACCAAAATCTGCCACCCAAAATAGCCAAAAATACAATAACATTGAAATACAAGCACATCACCAGCAAGGGAAGAAGAAACCAACACAAGGAAAAATTTTATTTCTTTTTTTAATTTTCTCCAGCTTCATTTACCAACTACCATTTAAAAGGATTCATCATCAATTCAAGCAACATTCAAGCCATAGAGATCCTAAAAATCCTCCCTAGGTTTTTTAAGCTGAATGATAACAATCAGGTAACCAATCAGAGTGAAGTACACAACTATACTTCGGTTTCAATGATAAGTGAGCAAAAAATGCATCATTAGAAATGATCGAAATGGGAACATCTATAAGTGGAGTATTATATTTCACATCAGCTCTATTTGATAGCATTGACAGATTATTAGGATTCAAGAAATTAGTAGTTTTCATAAAAGGATTAAGCACATCCAACTAATTAGCTTCACATCCCAGCACAACCAGATTAATCGCAATTTCTGGATCAATAGAACGGTTCTGAACTAAGGGGTTACGATAAATTTTAAACAAGGTAAAAGCATTAGCAATTTCCTGCTGCCCTAAACTAACATAAAGAGAGGGCATAATCCCCTCGTTTTCACAAATCTTATGCTCATCAAAAATCATAATAGGAGAAATAATTAAATTATTCTAGATAGGAGAAGTAGAAAGAATAACATCCAAGACATTCATTTTGCCCTCATTAGCCAAATTAATAACATCATCAGATGAGCCAACCACATCACCAACAATATCAATGAATGATTCTTAAGATTATCCATGGTAGTGTTCTAAGGAACATCAATAGAACACCCCTTTGAAACAAGATTAGTGGTAACTATATCAACATTAGTTACCAGCTTAGGTATATTAATAGTAATATCATTTAAGTGGGGATACAAAACACACCAATATACTTTGGAATGACCCTAAGATTTGCAAACACCATAAAAAGGAGGGGAACTCCTCCATATCAACATGTTGAATATACCCAAGATTTTTAGTGCCGACCCACACCTTATCAGAGTAGCTTTCGATGATATCAAGCTCAACCAAAACACTGACAACAAAAGGTTGCGAACCAATAGAGGTGGCGTTATCAAATTTTAAAGGAAGGCCAAATAAAGATCCCAATCCATGAAGAACAAGAGGGGAAAACAAGTGGGGTCGTAAGTTAGGAAAAGAGACCCAGATAGGCATAATAGGTGATTCCACTTTCACATAAAAGAAGAAGACCACTTGAGGATTTTCATGTATAAATTATTCACTAAATATGAACGATGAGAAAAGACTCTACTATAGTTAAAATGATTAACAAATTTTATTAGCACATGTTTAGGGTTCAACACAGTAACAGAGAAATTGCCAATAAGCTTGAGGTTAAAGAAAATCTACAAATTGAGTCAAGAGTAGGTCTACGACTTGAAAAATTTTCAACCAGAGAAAACTCAAAAGGCACCGCCAAAGCAGTTATCTCCTCCTCCAAAATTTCTAACAAGGGTAAACTACGATGGGTAGTGACTTTTAAATCAGGAAAAATAGAAGGTGCCGATCCGGATAGAGCGTCTAAGAATGATTGAGATTTGGATTGCTCATTAAAAAAGTCTAGATCATTCAGACGATTAACCGCCATTCAGTTGAAGAATGGATGAAGGTGGAAAAGCAGCCATAAAACCCCCAAAACAATCAATATCTAATGTGGAGAAAAGAATCAAGGAAGAAAAGAACTTCCCTAGGAGCAAAGACCGCAACGAAAGCCATAGCGCACAGTTAGGGCAAACCCCAGCAGAAAGCGAGGTTGGTCGGGTGGTGGTGGTGTGTATATATATATATATATATATATATATATGAATTGGATGTTTTTATATATATTTTGGAGAAATGAAATTAAATATTTTTACATTATTTTTTTTAATTCAAAATTTATAGTAGCTATGATTAATTATGTATGAGATTGAGTTAAATTATAGGTTTAGACTTTTAATCCTTCCATTAGATCCTATGGCATCACATCTTGCATGCATATTGGGCAGGATTATAAGAATAAAAATTTTCTTGTTTTATCCTTAAATTTTATTCTATTACATTAAGATTATAATGAAATGATTTTAAATATCTATTTAAAAAGGCCTTTACATTGCCTCTAAATGTCAATGTTGTTCTAACTTGGAGACTATTAAGCATGTTTTTGTAGATAGGCCTATAGCCATTAAAGTTTGGTACTTGTTGGATAATGCCTTGGGGATTAACATGAACTCTGTTAAGACTAACTATTAAGCTTTTATTACCCATTGGTTTCATAAAAGAGTTGCTGGTTATATTTTAATTGTGGTCCCTATGGTGATTTTTTGGCTTCTCTAGATTGATAAAAATAATTCCAAACATCATGGCGTTAAGATGAGCTCTAATAGAATCATTATTAGCCTTAAGAATAAAATTCATCAACTTCTACTCACCAAGTTACTTCTTCCATAGTACTTCAAAGTCAATAAGAGTTGGTTCTCTTTTTTTCAAGTCTATTTTACTTTTGGAAATATTGGCTTATCTTCTAAAATTGCTCTTAGAAGAAGACCTCATTGGCTCAATTTAAACTAAAACTTAATGGTTTTGCTTCTAAGTTGAGGGCTAGTTGTAGTGGTATTGTTAAATATCATCAGAGTGGTTTAATTTTTGGTTTTTCTTCTTACATTCCAACGTATAAAGTTGTTGTTGTTAAGGCTGTGGATTTGCTTATGGGCCTTCAATTTTTCTTGGATCATAATCTTTTTAAGCTTTAGATTGAATCTGACTCTTAGTTGGTTAATTTAATCAATTCTAACACTTATAACAATGCTTATCTTCACTACCTACCATGGACCTCCAAAAGGACATCGTCGCTGTAGAGTGCAGAGGGTATACAACCGCAGCACCCCGAGGGAAAGGAATAATCATAGGCCTCCACGCTCTTCACAAGTGGGCCAATGGGACGGTAGATTAGATCCTACATATGATCAACCATTGAGGATAGCGGCTCTCACCAGCGCACCCCGGTGGGTGATAATATGCATGACTTGATCAATGTTACAAGGTTTTCCCCACCCGATACATTAGCTCGAGTGAGGTTTATTTATTGTGGAATTTTGTTTCCTATGGGCGCAAGCCCCTGTGGTTAATTACAATACAGGCCGAAGCTCAAGAATACTCTTGATTAAGGATCCGATATCATTTCTTCCAAAAAAGGAGATTTTTTTGAAAAATATGATATATTATATTAATTTTTTGGAGTTCAAAATAATTTTAAATTAATTATTAAAGAAATTAGATTTAAAAAATAATTTAAAAAAAAAAGAAATTACCAATGGTCGCAGTGGTGGTGGCGGGCTACACGACAGTGTCTGGTTGGTTCTGCGGTCCACGGGGCAATCATTGCCAATGTTTGCACTGTCACACAATCATTGGCAATGATTACTACGGTGTAGAAATCAGCGCTGACTCTTTAAACACATCGGATGCGGCCATGGCACCATTCGATCGTCTATGGTTTGAAATGGACGGTCAAGATCAAATTAAATGGGGAATAGAGCTGCAAGATCAAGATCCGTAGTTGATCTAAACTGCATAATGGTGAAAGCATGACTGTTGATCACGAGATCAATGATCCTGATCTCGCCCAAGGAGTTAAACACGTAACCCAAAACCCTAAATCATTTTTCATTTTATTCTCTCGATTGGGCTAACTAAATTAAGTAAAATTTTAAACTTAGATCACACACATGAAGAACATTCATGGGGGACAAAAATCATGCTCTAAAATGTACATGAACTTATTTAACCCTATGTGTAGTGACCTAGGTTAAGGGTTTTTGAGAAATTTAACTATTGGAACTTCAAGTTTTTTATACGATTGAGCTTGTAGATTGTCCATGTACATTCCCTTAGTTGAACTCAAGCTTTGATTCACCTTGGATCGGTCGAAAGAAGCCTTGGAAGAGAAATAGCCTCGGGTTTGCCGGAGGATCGTCGCCGACGAGCTTTGAATGGTGAATTTTTATTGAGAAAGATGGAAGATGGCTAGGGGAGCTCATAAATAAAGTATCTTAATTTGGGAGCGCCTTTAGAGAGAGGAGTCAAAAGATCCTAAAGAAACCCTAAATCTCCCTATTTATAATCCCAAGCTTATGATAGATGGCTAGGATCATATCTAGGGTAATTTAGGAGGGAAATAAGCTTGATTTAGCCATGGCTTGGCTGTAGGGATGATTTGGAATGAGATTAATGCATTAAATACCATTAATTTGACCTAAATAGGTCAATTTTTACCATAATAAACTTGGGTTGACCAAGTCAAAGATTGACCCAGTTAATATGGCCAATTTGATCTAAGTGGGGCAGGGATTTGAGCCTAGGATGGGCTTGAATGGATTAGAGCTTGATTTGGGATTAAATGGGCTAAATGGGTCAACTTGGGTTTACCTGATCAAGTAGGTTGACCCAGGGAAAGGGACCCTAAATCTACCCTTTGACCAAGAGTTCAAGCAAATAGGAGGTCAACAAATGGACCCCTAATAGAGGGTGCAAACAATGAAAAAGTAGGGGGGCTCCTCTCCTTGCCTTATCTTATAGTAAGGGCAGAGCCGAGGAGAGAATGAAAGAAAAGGAGGTGCTACACATCCAACTGACTGTATCAAAAATATGAATGTGGACAGACTCAATATTCACCTGATCATTTCAAAATAGTGAAACAAAGAGTGAAAAAGGTAGTAAAGCAAAGTAAATAAGTAAAAAATCACCAAAAGGTGAACAAGTATGGGAATTCTCTCCTTGCATTACCCTATAGCAAGGGAAAAGCCGAGGAGAAAATAAAAGTAAAGCAGTAAACTAGACCAACTACCTACCGGATCATATCAAAACAACAAGGTAGAAGGTGAAGGGGTCCCCCATTCACCTGACCATATCAAAATAGTGAATGGGGAGCCCAAGTAAAAAAGTAAACCAACTATCTTTCTGACCTTATCAAAACCGCAGGATATAAGGTAAAAGCGGTGGTGAGGAATGCCTCTTAGGAGCTCTATCAAACACTCCCAACTCGGTAAGCCTCAACACATGCCTAACCAGTTCGGTGCAATAGATGAAGAAGGACTCAATACTCACTTGATCCTTTCAAACCAGTGATTAAAGTGTTAGGGTCTATCGCCTGCTTGATCACAACATGCATCAGAAAAGTAAAGGGTGGTGATGAATGCCTTTCAGGGACTCTATCAGGCTCTCTTAATCAAGTAAGCTTTAACACCTACCTAACCCTTTCAGTGTAATAGATAAGTAAGGGATAAATACTCACTTGATCCTTTCGAATTAATGAATAAAGAATTAGGGTGATGGGGTATGCCTCATGCTCTATTAGGCACCCCTAACCAGGTAAGCTTCAACAACTGCATAACCAGTTCAGTGCAGTAGATGAAGAAGGGTTCAATACTCACTTGATCCTTTCGACTAGTGAGTAAAGAGTTAGTGTCTAATGCCTTCCTAATCATAATATGACATCAAAAAAGTAAAGTATGGTGAGGAATGCCTTCCAGAGACTCTGTTAGGTTCTCTCAATTAGGTAAGCTTCAACACCTGCCTAACTAGTTCGGTGCAGTAGATGAGAAAGCGCTCAATACTCATTTGATCCTTTTGAACCAATGAGTAAAGAGTCGGGGTGGTAGGGTATGCCTCCAAGGGGCTCTATTAGGCACCCCCAACTAGGTAAGCTTCAACATTTGCCTAATTAGCTTGGTGCAACAAATGAGAAAGGGCTTAATACTCACTTGATACTTTCAATCCAATGAGTAAAGAGTCAAGGTCTGATGCCTTCCTGATAATAAAAAGATATCAGGAATATAAAGAGTGGTGAGGAATGCCTCATAGGGACTCTATCGAGCTCTCGCAAGCAGGTAAACTTTAATACCTACCTAATTAGTTCAGTCCAGCAAATAAGGAAGGGCTTAATACTCACGTGATCCTTTCAAACTAGTGAGTAAAGAGCAGGGTGGTGGGGTATACCTCCCAGGGGCTCTATCGGGCACCCCCAACCAGGTAAGCTTCAATACCTTCCTAACCAGTTTGGTGTAGCAGAAGTGGAAAGACTCAATACTCACTTGATCCTTTTGAACTAGTGAGTAATGAGTCAGGGTGGTGGGGTATGCCTCCCAATTTCACTGCCGAGCACCCCCAATCAGGTAAGCTTCAATACCTACTTAACCACTTTGGTGCAACAGATGATGAAGGGCTTAATACTCACTTGATCCTTTCAAACTAGTGAGTAAAGAGTCAGGATGGTAGGGTATGCCTCCTTGGGGCTCTATCGGGCACCTCCAACCAAGTAAGTTTTAACACCTACCTAACCAGTTCAGTGAAGCAGATGATAAATAGCTTAATACTCAGTTGAACATTTCAAACCAGTGAATAAAGAGTTAGATCTCATGCCTTCCTGATCATAAAAGGACATCAGAAAAGTAAAGGGTGGTGAGAAATGCATCATAGGAACTCCATCAGGCTCTCTCAACCAGGTAAGCTTCAACACCTACCTAACAAGTTTGGTGTAGTAGATGAGGAAGGGCTCAATACTCACTTGATCCTTTTGAACCAGTGAATAAAGAGTCAGGGTGGTGGGGTATGCTTCATAGGGGCTCTATCAAGCACCCCTAACGAGGTAAGCTTTAACACATATCTAACCAATTTGGTGCAGCAGATAAAAAAGGGCTAAATACTCACTTGATCCTTTCAAACCAGTGATTAAAGAGTCAGGGTCTGCCGCCTACCTGATCACAACAAGACATCAAAAAGTAAAGGGTGGTGATAAATGCCTCTCAGGGATTCTATTGGGCTCTCTCAACTAGGTAAGTTTCAACACCTGCCTAACCAGATCAATATAGCAGATGAGGAAGAGATCAATACTCACTTGATCCTTTTAAAAAAGTGAATAAAGAATCAGGGTGGTGGGTATGCCTCCTAGGGGCTCTATCGGGTACCCCCAACTGGGTAAGATTCAATATCAGCCTAACCAGTTTGGTGCAGCAAATAAAGAAGGGCTTAATACTTACTCGATCCTTTTAAACCAGTGAGTAAAGAGTGAGGGTCTGACGCCTACTGATCACAACAGGACATCAAAAAAGTAAAGGGTGATGAGGAATGCATCCTAAGAACTCTATCGGGCTCTCTCAACCAAGTAAGCTTCAACACATGACTAACTAATTTGGTGTAGTAGATGAGATAGGGCTCAATACTCACTTGATCCTTTAAAACCAATGAGTAATGACTCAGGGTGGTGGGGTATGCCTCCAAAGGGCTCTGTTGGGTACCCCTAACCAGGTAATCTTTAACACTTGCCTTACCAGTTCAGTATAATAGATGGAGAATGGCTTAATATTCACTTGATCCTTTATGACTAGTGAGTAAAGAGTTAGGGCTTGACACCTACCTAATCACAATATAACATAAAAAAAGTAAAGGGTGGAGAGGAATGACTCCTATGGACTCTTTCTGACTCTCTAAATAAGGTAAGCTTCAATACCTACCTAACCAATTCATTGCAATAGATGAGGAAGGGATCAATACTCACTTGATCCTTTTGAACCAATGAATAAAGAGTCAGGGTGGTGGGGTATTCCTCCTAGGGACTTTATTGGGTACCCCCAACCAAGTAAGCTTCAACACCTACCTAATCAATTCAGTGCAGCAGGTGAAGAGGGGCTCAGTACTCACATGATCCTTTCAAACTGGTGAGTAATGAGTCAAGCCTTGACACTTTCCTGATCATAATAAGACATCATAAAAGTAAAGAGTGGTGAGTAATGCCTCCCAATAACTCTTTCAGGCTCTCTCAACCAGGTAAGCTTCAACACCTTCTTAACTAGTTCGGTGCAGCAGATGAGGAAGGGCTTAATACTCACTTGATCATTAAAACTAGTGAATAAAGAGTCAAGGTGATGGGGCTATACCTCCCAGAGACTCTGTTGGGCACCACAATAAGGTAAGTATATAACAAACTACCCATCTGACCATATCAAAATAGTAGGGTAGAAGGTGAAAGTCACCTCGACACTAACCTGATACATATTTGTGTAGGGATGTGAGGGAAAAAAATAAATGTAAGTGGAAGAATTTCTTGGGAAAAATTTGTCTTAACCTTCCCACGCCAACTCTCAATTACCACATGAAAGAGGACAAATCATCGTGGTCAAGAGTATCTAAAAGTTGTCAGAATTCCTTAGGCAACTTTATCACCAAAAGAACAAAAATGTGGAAATTAAGCTTTTAGAGAGTAAAGCCAAGTTCCA
Source organism: Dendrobium catenatum (assembly GCF_001605985.2). Taxonomy (NCBI): domain Eukaryota; kingdom Viridiplantae; phylum Streptophyta; class Magnoliopsida; order Asparagales; family Orchidaceae; genus Dendrobium; species Dendrobium catenatum. The sequence goes on from NW_021318693.1 coordinate 3,142,042, forward strand.
CCTATGACAAAGGCGACCTATTTTACTCAACTAAGAGTTTCCCTATATATATATATATATCTTTTAATTATTCACAATCATAGATTGGAACACAAAGAGAGGGAGATGGGGTTGGCTTTGATAACCCAGACCATATTCACCACATGAACAAAATTGGAGAGAGAGAAATTATATGAGATATAGCAAAGAATTAAGGTATTAGCTTTGATTACCTATGCTATATTCTCCACACGAATGAAATTGGGGAGCACAGTCATAATAAAATTGAATGTATGAATGAAATTTTTATGGACAATGGACTAATATTATCACCCCTAACTAACATGAGTTGGTATAAACCCAGTATCACATCCCATAAAAAAGTTTGAGTAAATGATCTTTATATCCCAGACCACATTCAACTCATATGAATGAATTGGGAAGAACACATCCTCACAAGGAGGGGATAAATCAAGGATTTTATGTGCTAGCACCAATGTGATTGGTGTGCGCAAATATAAACATAAATATAAGAATACATATCCCTACAATGTGTCGACATATCACCTTTAAGAATAGCCTTATACTCTTCGTAATGAACATTATATGATAGAGGATAAATTTTTGTGATCACACAGACTGCCAAAAAGTAAAAATGATCTTATTATGTGGTATACATACTGAGAGATAAAAGAAAATATAGGAAAATAACATACATTAGTTTTGATAACCTAGACCACACCTAGGGGTGCTAAGTGAAACTGGGATAGAACAGCTATCATATTACGACTGATAGTAGAAGGAGATTTACACAAGGATATTATATCAACATCATCAAACCTTACTAACATAGGTGGGCTTGGACTAGTACACCTCTAAAAAATAGATTTGAATTATTAGTTTTGATATTCCAGACCACGCTTGGGGTGACAAGAAAATTGGGGGAAGAATAATTATCGTATCATAACTGATATTAGAAGGAGATTCACATAGGGAGATTGGATCAATATCACTACACCTGACTAACATAGGTGGGCATGTACCCAACATCACCTCTAGAAAATGGATTTGAATTATTGGTTTTGATATCCCAGACCGCACTTAGGGGGTGCTAAATGAAACTTGATAAGAACAACTATCGTATCACGATCGATAACAAAAGGAAATTCATATAGGGACATTAGATCAACATTACTACACCTAACTAATATAGATGGGCATGAACCCGGTATCACCTTTAGAAAATGGATTTAAATTATTGGTTTTGATATCCCAGACTATACTCAGAGTGAAAAGTAAAACTGGGGGAAGAACAACTATCGTATTATGACTGATAGTAGAAGGATATCACATAGGGAGATTGTATCAACATCACCACACCTGACTAATGTAGGTGGGCATGTACCCATTATCACCTCTAAAAAATAGATTTGAATTATTAGTTTTGATAACCTAGATCACACTTGGGGGTGCCAAATGAAACTGGGTAAGAACAACTATCGTATCACGACCGATAGTAAAAGGAAATTCATATAGGGATATGAGATCAACATCACCACACCTGACTAATGCAGGTGGGCATGGATCCTATATCACCTCTAAAAATGGATTTGAATTATTAGTTTTGATATCCCTGACCATGTTTTGGGGTGACAAGTGAAACTGGGTAAGAATAACTATCGGAGCATGACCAATAGCAGAAGAAGATTCATATAGGGGCATTGGATCAACATCATCACACTTGACTAATGTAAGTGAGTATGGACAAAGTATCACCTCTTTAAAAAAATTGAATTATTAGTTTTGATATCCTAGATCACGCTTGGGGTGGCATGTAAAATTTGAGTAGAATAACACCTCACAAGGGGAGGATAAATCAAAGGTTTTATTTGCTAACACCAATGTGATTGGTGTACACAAACATAAATAAAAATATTCATATGATGCATCAGTGTATAACCTTTAAGGATAGCCTTATACTCTTCGTAGAAAATATCATGTGATAGAGGATAAATCATCGTGGCCATACAGACTACCAAAAAGTAATAAGGATCCTTTCCAGAGATATAAATACATAGGGATATTTTATAGGGGGGATGTTTGCTAGTATGTAGTGAACTACCATTAGTAGTGAAAGAAGTGTTAAAAGGCCTTTGATGGGAATTCTCAACTCTCATTCCACACATCTGATGGGGAATAAGTTTCTTACCAATAGTCTGATGTCGAAAGTCTCCTTCCACGTCTGAGCCACTATCAACAACTAATCCACCCTCATGTATTAAGTACCAATGAAAGGTAGGAAGGCGTCAGGGTCTGCTAAGCGGTCTCAGGGTGAGAGAGCCGGGAAAATACAGAAATCTGATGTGAAGAAGGCAAGAAGGGAAACCAAGAGAAAATGAGTAAGATAGATAAGGGATGGAATGGCTCAGTCGGCCAGAAGGAAAGGGGCCATAGCTAAAGGAAAACCCTAGCTAAAAAGGAAACATAATTAAGAAAGGACCCTATCTAAGAGTGGGAAGGATCTAATCTAGGGAGTACTAACCCTAGAGTACACAAAAGAAAGAATAATACATGATCCAAATATAGAGAGAGAAATGAGTCCCACCGTGATCGCTAGAAATCTGTGTACCTTTGAAAGGATGCCACCGCTATAGAGTGCAAAGGGTATACAACCACACCACCCTAAGGGATAGAAATGATTGCAGGCCTCCATGCACTTTGTGAGCGATCCAATGGAATGATAGATTAGATCCTACATATGATTAACCATTAAGGATAGGGGCTCTCATCAGCATACCCCAATGGGTGAGAATATGTATGAACTAATCAATATCATAGGGTTTCTCCCACCCGATACATCAGCTTGAGTGTGGTTTATTTATTGTGGAATTCTATTTCCCATAGGCATAAGCCCCCATAGTTAATTACATCTCAGGTCGGAGCCTGAAAATACTCTCGATTAAAGATCCGATATTATTTTTTTGAAAAAAAGAGGATTTTTTCTCATATTAGTTCCCTTTCTGTGACATTACTCTTCTCATTTCATTTCCTTCGCTCCCTCACTAACCTCCGTCTCCTCTAGCACCTATGTCTCCATCGTCGAAGTAAGCCTCCATTGCTGACATTCACCTACATCGCCTACGTGTCGCTCTGTCCTCCATTGATGTTCTCCATCGATGCCTCATCAATCCGCCATTGTAAGTCATTTTTTTATTCATAAATATTCTCTGTAGAGAATTTATGAAGCTTAGAAAATATGAAGAATAAATTAAGTTAGTTGAATATGAAAGTTTTTGAATATGAGAAGAATTTGCTATTTGTAACAATGATGTGGTGAATAATGGAGAAAGTTTATAGGTTCCTAATTGCTTGGGCTTGGGGTAACAAGCATTACATAAAGCATATTTTATAAGTTTTATCATTCATCTTTGGAGAAATAATTTGTATAAAATTTTGAAGCTTATGCTTTCGTAGTTGAAATTGGGCATTAAATTTGGCTTATGAAATTGAGATAGTCACTTTAGATGGTTTGCTTACATAAAACAGCGGCCTCCTGATAACTTAATTAAGAAAGCAGAGGTATTAGATTTCTCTTATGTTAAGAAAAGTGTAGAGGTATTAGATTTGGCAAATATCAGTAAATTCGTTGGAATATCTTCGGCACAAATTGCAATTTCAAATAGGTACCCCCTTGAAGACCTATACACGAATTTCTTGGCATAGTAGGATTAAAGGTCATGGCCATTGTGTCACCTAACATTGAATGTACACATCTTTCTTAATGTGGCGGGCAGGTTATGACTCTTTATATTTCTACTAAATAGGGGAGACGTCAGGAGGCTAGTAGATTTTTCATTAACAAGGGACTTGTGTGAAATAAACCATTCGATTTACAAATAAATTTTAAATTCATCTATTTTCTTTTAATAGATATTACTATAATATCTAATATCTTCATATTATATATAGGTTATATTATGGATATTAGATATCAAAGAAGTTGGATGTATAATCGATTGGTACAATGATGAAAGACATTAATAGATGAGCTCATTAATGGGATGAATTTTTTTATTTAGACAGCTTGTCAACTGCCCAGCTTCATCTTATATGAAAAGTTTTGATTCTCATATTCTAAACATAAAAATCAAGTGCACCTAAGACCAGATGATGTAATTATTGATCTATACCACAGAGGGTTCATGCTAGAATATTGATATTGTACTTCTCATGGTGAGTATGAGTCACATTTCAATTCTCAATGTGACTCATCTACAAGTTCTAATATAACTAAGAAAGAAAATATTTGACCTCTTGAGGATTTAATTTATGATGCAAATGGAGCACAATTTGAATAATATATATAAAAGTTATCAAATAAGGATGCACAAAATTTTTATGATTTATTACATACTTTTCAATAACCAATATGGAAGGGGTGTACCACTCACTCAGAGTTATATATTACTGTGAAGATGTTAAGCATCGATGCCGTATATAATGTCCCACATGAATGTTTTAAACAATTCGTTGGGTTGCTTAAGAAATTGAACCCATCAGATAACGTAATTCTTACAGATTTATATCGAACTAAGATGATAATTTCCAAACTTAGTTTGACATACATAAAGATGGATTATTGTGTTAATGGATGCATGTTATACTATAAAGATGATTTATCATATATTATATGAATCATTACAATATACTAATATTTAAACTAAAGTCTAGGATAAAAAGAAAGTTAAAGGAAGTATCAAGTAAGATGCTTTACTTATCAATAATCATGCTTTACTTATCAATGATTAGAAGTTTATGTTTGAATGAATATAGTTTTGGAATATTTTTATGCAGGTTGTGTTGTAGAAAATATTAACCTAAAAGGGAGAGCCATTTTTTGTTTTTGCTACAAGTTTACGGCGTATTTCTAGAAGATTATCTGCCAAAAAAATTGATACAAAAAAAAACAGTATCGACATTCATGAGGAAATTTACCTCTGATATTTCTGGCAATTTTTCTGCTGGATCAATTCGTCAGCAATTGTTTGGTGGAGTTGTTCGGCGAAAAATTCATCAGATTTACCGATGGTAAATTTTTGCCAGAAATTTCGGTGGATAAAACGCCAGAACACCTTTCAGGTAAATGATGTTTCTACTTACTTTTTTAGTAGGTAAACCCGCCGGAAATGTATCCCGCTGAATATATCCGCCTGAGTAAAATTTCGGATGCGCTATTTACCATCAGTTTAAGTTTCGCCAGAAAATTAGTTTTGATGGAATTTTGTGGTTGCCAGTGGATTTTGGCCACAGGTAACACACGATTTTCTTGTAGTGTAACCTAAAATTAGGCACATTCTCAGTTAGAAATTTTTCTTTGGTAATTCAGGAGAATAAAAATCTAGCATGTCTTTGAAGATAGCTTCTTCATCGTCATCTTCGATTTTGATGTCATGTTGCTTTCCATATCATTTGATAGTCTTTGTCCTATGGATTAAAATGTCAACATTTATTATATCATCATTATTGACATCTCTCTTTTTCCTTGTGAATGTTGTGTTTGTTAGTGGTTGCCCTACATGTAAATCCATTCTAGCTAGGAAAATAAATTTGAGAAACCCTCCTCTTTATACGGAACAAATTAAGAAAATATTTAATATCTTTACTAAAGTGTTTTTTTATTTCCCTCTTATCCTTGATATAATTAAATAAGGGGGTTTGCACCTCTAGGATTTCATAATTCTAATAACTAAATATCGATGTATTCTTACAACCATTAATCACACACACACATATATATATATATATATATATTTTAGATATTTGTGTAGTTTTAAACAAACGAACTTTAAATTTTAGTTTAAACTGTTTGGTGAATGATCAATGAATTTGGAATGTTTATGTTCAATGTTTGGTGATGATTCTGATTAGACGTTTATGTTTGAATTAATAAGACGAAATGTATCGATGATCCTACAGAAATTTACATCCAGTATTTTCGCCGGATCAATCCGCCGACAACTGTCCGGCAGAGTGGTTCGGCGAAAAATTCGTCGCATTTACTAGCAACAAATTTTTGCTGGAAATTCTTGCGGATAAAATGCCAGAACTCATAACATATAAAAGACGTCTACATACTTTTTCATGGGTAAGCCCGCCGAAATTGTTTCCCGTTGAATATTTCTGTTGGAGTAAAATTTCCAACATGCGATTTACAGCCGACTAAATTTCCACCATAAAATCAATTTTGGCAGAATTTCTTGGTTTCCGGTGGTTTTTGGCCGTATGTAACACACAATTTTCATGTATTGTAACCTAATATTAGGCACCTTCTCACTTGAAAATTAGTTCTTAAGTATTTTGGAGAAATAAAAATCTAACTTGTCTCCCAATATAGCTTCTTCATCCTCATCTTCGATTTTGATTTCAGGTTGCTTTCCAAATTTTATATCTATTTTTTTTTTCTCACTTCATGATTGATATGTACTTATTAGTAAAATCCAAATGTCACACCCACAATAGTTTTGAATCCATCACCAATTAAATAACTCACTAAAACTGAGTAAGGCTTCATTTGGGATATATATATTTATATTTTTCTTCTTTTTTTGGATAAAACTCGCCAAGGGGTCTACATGTTAAAGTTATAAAAGGTTACAAGGTCCAAAATGGGCCTCAAGCCATAGCTTCTCGAAGAGCTACAACCTATGTGAAAGACAATAAACCTAAAGTTTAAGGTCCCTACTAAAATATAATGAAGAACATAAATAAAATAACAAGATATAGCAAAAGGTACCAACAAAATCTCCTTTAACTAAACAAAGGGGACTAACCAATAGAGGAGCACGAATGAGCATTAAAACGAATAGTCTTGCCAACAGAGATCTTGAAACATTTATTTTTGTTTTCCTTACCTATATATATTGCCATAAAATATAGTGAATCCCACATTATCCACTTGCACAACATTTAAATTACTATCATCCATCAAAATGTTGGAGATACCATCATTTTTCCACCTATCAATACAATGATGATCCGATTGAGAGAAAATCTAATCAAAGTGATCAATAGGATCTATAGAATTCAATTTGAACAAATTCTTCCCACCATCTAGACTAATAACTACTTCATCAGATATAGGGGAAATCGGTAAGTTAATTATGGGCACCTTGTTCAAGACATCCAAACAATTAATGAAAAAAGTAGGATCATCAACAGAAGGCGAGAAACCCCTCACTAATATCACCAGATGTCACATTCTCCAAATTATCATGAAGCAGGTGTTCCACAAGATCCCTATTAGGAGATAAAGCTACTTGATTCTCATAACATCTAGTAGAACGATCTAAGTTTTCCATAGATTAATCTTACACTTATTGACCACAAAATCAATAGCATTATTTAGAGATGGCAAAATTCCACGAGGCTCAATATTATTGTTACAATTACTATTTTCCTCAAAATGCACAATATATGTAGCAATAATAGTATTATTATATGTGGATCCCAACTCAAATGAGGATGAATGATGATGCACACAAATTTCATGTGACCCAAAGACTTGCAGTGATCATAATAATGAGGAAATTCCTCCATTTGTACATGTTGAATATAACCGATTTTTTTAGGCCCCAACCAAATTGAAGAAGGATATCACTTCGTTATGTATTACTTAATTGACTAATACTCGAGGGACTAACGGATGAGGCCTAATAAAAGTAGCATTATCAATTTTAGAGAGAAACCAAATAAGGAGCCCAAGCCTAGCTTGAAGTATGCAGAGAGAGAGATAGAAAATGGGGCCTAAAGTTAGGGAAAGAAATTCAAATGAAGATGATAGGGAAATCCACCGTAATGTCAAAAAATGGTGACTATTTTGTTAGCTTCATATAACAATTGAAAACAAAGTAGGATCTCTAGGAAAAAAATCTACTATAATCCATATCATTATTAAGTTTGATCTAAACATGCTTAGCATTCAGGAGGGTGACACCAAAAACTCACCACTTAGTATAAGGTTGAAAAAAAAATTTTTGAAACGCTTCAAGAGAAGGCTTGCAGTTGGGAAAATTACCGACCAAAGCACATCCGAAAGGGGAAACAAGAGCAAGAACTTAACCTATTCATATGAAATTCATAGATCCGATAGCACCTAATAGGATGTGGCTTCGAGATCAGGGAAGGCATCTATAGAGGAAGCGCCTGAGAGGGAGTCAACAAACGCGAGAGGAATTTTTACCACTTAAAAAGGCAGGATCTCCCAAGCAAACATTTACTACCATTGGAGATGCATAATAGTTAAAGGTAGACCAAATCCGGAATGAGAGAGGGGTTGCTCGTAGCTTCGACCGAGAGGAGGTCACCGGATGTGGAGGACCTCCGAGGGCGATGTGGAAGAAGCACTAGGGAGAACCCCTATCATCGAAAAGAAAAAAGTCGAGTTAACTAACAAATCTACTTCCATACCCTTTGGGATATTTATCTTACTACTTTCTAAAGAAAATTTTTAGTACAAAATTTTTAGCTAAAAAAAATTGCATACGAAGAAGCTGTTTTAGAAAGTTGTAAGAAAATTTTCCCAAATGAATTCGAAATCTACAAAGATTCACTGCAATAAATGACCAAATTAGAGGATGGATTGATGAGCAAAATTCTACTCAATACAAAAAGTATTATTAACATTTCAAAGATTAAGAGGTCATTTACTAAAGAAATCAAGTCATCAATCATACATCATTTCAAATTATGATCAAATGTTATAGTTTTTGATATATTATTTTCTTCATTGAAAATTATTATTTGGTCCCATTATTTGAAAAAAAAAATATGCTCATTAATAATAATAATAAACAATTATTTTATCTTTCCAAGTGGCCATTTGGATGATATATTTTCAATAAGTGGGTTATATATTAATTATTTTCACAAGTATAACAAACAAATTATAAAATTATTTGCTAGAAAAAATAAAGTTTTAGCCTTTATTATTTTTTATAAATATCAGTGATTAATGTTTTGAAGCATACGATCAACATTTACACTTATTTGACTAAAATCATTATTACTAATCACAATTTTAATGACATAATTAAGAGTTAATAGTAAATTCTATCATTGAAGAATATGAAATTTTAGCTCTTTCTCCACTAAGCTTATGAGTTCAGAGTATCTTTTTCTGTGCCCACAAATATTTTTTCAAAGTAACATAGCTGAGGGAGAGTGAGTCAGAGATGAAGCTGACAAATAAATAGGCAGCAAAGAGTTGCTACATATAAAATTCAATAAAGGAAAGTTGGAAAGTAACTGAATGAATAGAAAACTTCACTGATAAATTAATAAATAAGAGGTTCTGTAAAGATAAATACAAACAGTAAATGAAAAATCAAACAAACAACATTAAAGCTAGATAGGGGAATAATCTTCTTGTTGGGTTCAAATGTGTTCGTATGCGATAGAGACGTGTCATTCTTTGGTTGGCTAGAAGGGGAAATGATTATTATTGAACCTGATTTGTCTATCTCTGGATGAGCTTGATAATGCCGAATGCATATGGGTGAGCAAGCTTAGGCAACTGACTCGCCTACATTTGCTCGCTCATATTCACTCGACATTATCATGCTAGGCATAAGACAGAGAAAGAAGGTTCAATGAAGGCCATTAGTCCCTGTAGCTAGCTAGAGAATGACATGTGCCTAGGGCAGTATGTAGAGTCATTGAGTCGTATCTTTTTTTTTTTACTCATTTATTAATGTATCTTTTCATGTGACTCTCAGATCACTATAAATAAAGAGTGAATGAGCATTTTGGATCTTTTTTGAATCTAGTGTACCATTTGATATTTTCTATAATTAGTGTTACTTATCCCATAGATACTTAAGCTAGTACTCTCTCTCTCTCTCTCTCTCTCTCTCTCTCTCTCTCTCTCTCTCTCTCCATTATCACATGATTTTTAGTTAAAACTCATAGGATCTCCTACTAGCTAGTAAGGTTATGTATCATCCATAAACTTTTTTTTTTATTATTTTGGGGGGGGGGGGATGGGATGGAAAACCCATATTAATTAAAATGGGGACCTTCAGCTCACTAATACTCTGAAGGGCTACAAAAAAAAATTCAAAAGAAAACATACGAGACAAAAGTCCTCACATATCAGAAAAATAAAATGACCTTGTAACATATTAGGGCGGCCAGAAACTAGCTTAAAAAAAGATATAATCAATTACTTTACACAAAATCTTCCTACAAAAATTGTTGACCACTAGATAAACCACCTGCTCAACTCAATGGATGCTAAGCATAATAAAGTTGCACATAAAATCATAGAAATAGTACAATAAGTTTGAATCCAATACTCTTAAACAACATTAATAGAAAATTATGATAAACAATTTACTAAAATTAAAAAATGCAAAGTCAAGCTAAAAATGATCAAAGTGGAGATTTATTATTGAAAATTTCTTTAATTTTAAATGAATTTATTAAAAAATATATAATTTTTTTTCTGCAAATAGTAATTCCTTAGCTTTAGTTAATTAAAAATCCAATCGATGTACTAAATGTTCTGTAGTTTGGTTGGATAATTGGATCCGTACCGACAAGAATGCACGTGACTCATGCTACCAAATCTATCGACTGTTTAAAAAAAAAAATTACTCAATTGTTGAAAAAAAAACTGTTTCCTCTTAGAACCGTACACGACCTGTTGCTCATAAAATTCAAAGTATATATGATAGCCTCATAAATTTGTTCAAATTATCAAAAGTATTCATTTTAATCCTTATTGGACACTAAGAACAATGAAGCTATCAAATTAATTCATTCAATTAGCCAAAGTTTTTTTTGTTTATGTCATCAAATGATTTCACCCAAAATTGAAAGATCTCGACCTGACCCGAAGGGTTTTTTTAGAGAAAAATTATTGCGTGCGGTGTTTGCACGTGTCTAGAGATCAATCCGTCACCCAATGTACTATATATTGGATGACGTGACACATCTGGATTGAATTCTGGATGAGTTCAGACTCCGCACAGAATAATCTCTCCTATTTGCGATAATTTTTTGAATGTTTTATTTTTTAGACAACAATCATAATTTAATTTGGCTACTACATTATTGTTGTTTTCTCGCTATCTTTTGAAAAATTTTGTGTTGTAAAGATGTTTTCTACAATCATAATAGTAAAGTTATTTTCTCTATAGTAATTTTATATTAAACTTTTTAAAACACTACAACGTCTTAAACATGCTGGAAATCATCGAAGAGTTGTATGAAATTATCGCTTCTAAATGAAGTCGAGAGGATCGACTTCTATTGAACTTGTTCATTGTTATAATAAGCTTTTGTTAGGCATTAATTTGTTGATTAATTTAATTTGTATAACTTAAATGTGGCACTGTTGTGTAGCATTGACTTGATTTAAATATTTAAATAGAGGGTTAGAATATGAGAATAATGCATTCAATCACTTCTATAAATCTTGTATTTTTTTAATAATATTATGAAAACAAAATCTTCTAATGTTTACTCTTTTCTTTAATTTTTTTTATTATCATTAGCTTGATTTATGCTTATTAGTAAACTTCTGAATTTTATATCTTAATAATATATATAAATTATAACTATTTTATATCTTTAATTATAATGTTTTCCTACTTATTAATCACACTACAGGAAAACACGCGATTATTATCAGAACTTCCTGCGGAGCGTTTAGCGCCGGTAAAATACGGCGCCTGAAACGGCCCATGCTGCGACGGAAATTTTACAACGTATTTTACGGCGCATTGGACGTCAGAAAGTGTCCGACGTCACATACGCCGGAAAGTACGTCAGCGAAAACCATCATTCTTTAAACTTTATAAAGCATATAAAAATTAGATAAAAATATTGACATAATATTTAAGTAAAATTCATATCATAATGAATTTCATTGTTTTTATAATCTTGTTGAGATTAGTGCAACCTTTAATTATAATATATAGCAAAAAAATTTATGAAAATTAAGTCTATTAGAACATAAATTTTATTAAAATATTATGATATTATTATTTCTAATTATAACTAAAAAAGCAAATGTATTAAAGTTTTGAAAATTTTTTAATTAATGTATTTTGAATGTATAATTTTATTATATTTATTATTGAGGGAAATTTTATATTTTTCATAATACAATACTGCCAAGTCAAGCCTAGGACAAAATGGCACGGAAACAAAGGTACTCATATAGGGAATAGTCGCACAGCTAAAAAGTGTGCTCTACAGTGCGCCGTCTGAGCGAAGAGCGCATCACAGCGGGTACAAACGAAGAAGACAAAGAAGGCCGCACAAACGGCCACAGATAAACGGATTGCTTGGTTCCCTAGTGGGCCTGCTTTGGTCAACCAAGTCAATGGCTCGAGCTTGTTCTATACAAATGTTAGTCATACGGTCAACGTAAAATATAAATTTTTATAGAATCCTACTTTATAGAAAACTGATTTATAGCTAATAAGTCTCAAATTTCGTCCAAAGGTTTGACTAACAATCTCTATAAAAAAAGAAAAGTTTTGAAAATTTACAGTCTATGAGTATTAGCATTTGAAAATCAGAGCTGAGTTGTAAGACTTTGCAGATCTCTCTCTCTTTCTCTCTTCTGAGAACTTAAGTGTCTTTGACAAACGTGCATGAGAGCAGCATTCGCTCATGCAACTTTCTCTCTCTATCTCTATATCTTTGTCTCTCTTTCTCTCTCTATTCATATTGTGATATTTGGAGGTTGAGATCATATATATTGGAAGGTTTAATGATTTAGTAGAAGGTTTAATATTGAAAAATAATGCTTGTTCTGATTAGATTGAGTTAGGTTTTATAATAAAAACAATGTAATATTTTTTTCTTTAATTATATAAATAATATTTATTGAGTAATAAAAGTGGTATTTACATTCACTAAATTTATAAAAATTAATTAGAACATTCAGTAAGGTTTATGATAGAGAGAAAAATGGATTTGGATCTACGAATATGAGTAATTTCTCTTAAATCACATTGCTTCTTTAAATAAAAGATTGCATTAATTATTATCACAGCTCTACTTTTCTATTAATAATTTAACAGGAAAAACTTACAATCATAAAAAATATTTAATTTAAACCTTGAAATAATACTGAATCCTTTAAAAATATTCTTTTTTTTTTTCTAATGAGTTTTTCTTCTCGATGAATCAGGCAGTTGAAGGAAAACTAATTGCAGATAGAGCCGGCAAAAAGGATAAAAAAACGTATATATATCTAACTACAAATCAGAGAAAAAACAGAATAGTAATTATATATGAGAAATTAGTCTCTGTAGAAGAAATATGAAGTAACAAGATCGATCCTACAACAGCAATAAATTTAAGAACAGCAGCAATACAACAAAATATAGAAGTTCTCTTACAAACAAAGCGTAAAACATTACTACTACAGATGATATTCATTTGATTCTTCCACTTCTTTTACTTTCTTTCTCTTATTCCCATTACTCTAACTTCTCTTCTTACCGAAGAGTACCACTAGCAAACGATCGGGTTGACGAAGCTGGCTTCATCTCACTATCCAAAGATCCAGAAATATCAATAGCGCCATGATGCTGCTGCTCTCTTTGAGAAGAAATTCCTCCTCCCATACTCCTTAACAAGTTTCCAACTCCGAGAAAATCTCTAGTCAAGCCATTATTGTGATAACTCCCTTCATCTATATGACAAAAACCAGCATTATAGTCACCAAACTTAGCTTCTTGGTCCCCACGTCGACTAAATATTCCGGAGTTTCCATTAGCAAAGGAGTTCATTATATCTTGCAAATGATTCTCGTTTTCTACATGAGACCTCGTGGAAGACGAGCTTCCGAATCCTTTAATGCTGTTATTACTTGAAGTAGCGCCCATCTGAGCTGCCTTCTGAAGCAAAGCTGTTGCTGACATTTGAGGAAGATTAACTGAATCGTTTTGTAGTGAAGTGTTGAAGAGAGCTTGCATTCCACCGCCCATTTGATCGTAGAGATTGGAAGGCTCGGGGTTATTGGAAGGGAATTGATCTTGCATCATGAGTAGATGGTGAGGACTTTGGTTGAAGAGATTGGGCGTCGAAGAAGAGGTTGAGTTTGGCTGTAGATCGGGAAGTTGCATTAAGGTGTGAAAGGGAGGTTTGTTTTGGAAGTTATCGGTGGAAAGGAAGAAGCTTGGGGAAGGAGGAGGGTGCGTGGAGCGGAAGGAGGAAGGTTGGGAAGGGGAGATGAGGTGGTCGCCAAGGCGGAGGAGGTCAGCGGCGCCGCCTGTGGCAGAGGTAGGTGGATGGGTTTGGTTATGGAGGGAGGAGAGGTGGGGGTTTACTTGAGATAAGCCAAGGTTGATGGCGGCGCCAGAGTAAAAGTGGCTGGATATATTAGTAATGCCGGTGGGGATTCTGGCGCTTTCTTGAGCTAGAGCGTCGCAAAATGCTCTGTGGGTGATGAAGCTGTCGCGCCTGCAAGGCAAGGAAGAAGAAGATTAAGATTTTTTTTTTTGCAAACTATAAGGTTGATGAAATATTGTTATAGGACTAACATTTTTTTTTTTCATAATAAAAATAAATGCTTGATGTTGTTGTTGTATAATGAAAATGATATTATCATGCCTACAAGTTAAAATAAGAAAAAAATTATGATAGGATATTTATATGCAAATCATATTAAAAAAATATTCAAAACTTTTTGATTTATGAATGTTTCGTTTGGGATAGCTTCCTTACTGCTTTTTAAAACAGCTTTTAAGTATAAAAATTTGTTTTAAGAAGCTGTAAAAGGACTCTTCCAAACAAAATCAATATGTAGGAAAAGAGAATTAAGATGAATGAACTTTAATTATAACTAATGAGCAAGATTTTACTTTCTACACTCAGAAAGCTGTTATTAGGATGTTATTCTTTGCCAGACATTGTTGGTTTGTATGTAATAGATGAATGTTTATTATATCTAAAAAATCTATATATTGTTAGATTTATCAGATATTTCAGGAAGAATGGCAGAAAAGGAAATGGTTGGCTAAAATAAGGTCATCTATGTTGTAAAAGTTAGAGATAATGTTAGGTTAATAAAGAAAGGGATTCAAAAACAAAATGCAACAAAGCATGATTGCTGAATAATATGCCTAATTTATTAGGATGGAATGTAGTAATGGCTTCAATAATCCACATAGAATTTTGCAAGTAGAATATGCACATAAGATTGAACAGAATACGCTTCATTTGAGACGGCTTCAGCTTTCTAGTATAAAAAATTTACATTTTGTACTAAAAGTCTGCTTCATGAAGTAGTAAAAGAGCCGTCCCAAACGAAGTCTAAGTTAGTTGTTTTAGCATTTCTTAAACCATAAAGAGAGATAGAGATAGATATAGAGAGCGATGAAGAAATATGTCAATGATACATCATATAAGCTAAAATGTTGAAAATTAAGGTGTAAATATAGAAAGTACTGATCACTGTAAATAGTAAAAAGTATTTTTTAATGAAATAAAACGTTTTTTTTTTTAATTTTAGGTTAACTTTAACTCAAAAGAATACACAGTGTCAGTTACAGATAAATAGATATGATCAGATAAACATAAAACAGGCAAAAGTTCAGTAACAAATCATTTATTTTATAAATAGTAAATGTTTAGCTAAAATAAAATTATAAGCTGTAATGAAATGTTTTTCAATCATATTTGAACAACATATAAATTGATTATCTTTTCAATTATGAAAGGAAGAGAATGAATTTTTTTTGCCTAGCATGATCAATTAAGCAAATTTTGTTTAAATTTCTCACCTCAGAAAGCTGAAGGGAGAAAAAAAAAAAAGAAAAAGAAAGAAAAACCATCTAACGTA
Source organism: Dendrobium catenatum (assembly GCF_001605985.2). Classification (NCBI taxonomy): domain Eukaryota; kingdom Viridiplantae; phylum Streptophyta; class Magnoliopsida; order Asparagales; family Orchidaceae; genus Dendrobium; species Dendrobium catenatum. The sequence goes on from NW_021318693.1 coordinate 3,157,883, forward strand.
GAAAATCTAAGAAGTGCATTTCATTCAATGTCATGGAGGATATAAACTTGAAATTTGCCTTAAATTTGAAAACGAGTTGTACCATGTGAAGAAAGAGCCACCATTTTTAGGACTGCGTCTTCAATAAATGTAATGAAGAATTTATGCAAGAAAGATGAAAAACTTCTTCTCCTCTTCATCAATTCCCAATTCAATGTATTCAAGTGTCTTTCAAAGACCTGGAGCCTCAGATTTCCAGTGTATGAATATTTACCAAGAACATACAGCCCTCTTCACATTCAATTCTCACCTCAACATTCTTCAATCCTTTCCATTTTACTCTTCAATTCCTCCCATTTCTTTCACATTTCATGGAATCAAATTCTCTCTCCCTCTCTCTATCTCTCTCTCACTGAAGAGAGGAAGAAGACGGGTAAGGACTCTACACAATTTCCAACCCTAAGGTTCTAAACGTTTTCATGAAAAGGTGGACCTGTGAGAGGCGAAAGACCTGCTCACAACTAGCCAACCCATAAAAGAACAAGACCCTGCTCTCTTGCTTACATGGCAACACGTGAACGATGAGTGAGAATGGCAGAGGCGTGCCTTCCGAGGAGAAAGACACCATCCTTTTATCACCACAAATACTTTACTCATACAAAAAATACACAGAAACTCACATATAAATATATAACCATTTCATAAGTTACCTTCATAAAAATACTTTAGAAATAAATCAATTAGTACTATAAATTTTAATTTAATAAATAATAATAAAAATCTCTCTCTCTCTCTCTCTCTCTCTCTCTCTCTCTCACAAACACACACACATAGCTACTTGTGCAATTCACGTGTGAGCAGTTCCTCACTACCCTCCTTCTTCCTAGCTCCTCACACCAGAAAGGACGCCCGATCTTTTCCCTCTCCAGCTCAGGAATGATAGCCCATAACAACCCTAATCCTAATAAAATAAAATTAAAAAATCTAACTTTTTGAAAGGTAGAAGAAGGCGAGGAAATCCATGTTGATTGGTGTTCATTATGATGATGATGATGATCATCATCATCATTCATACATGCATGCATTATAGAATTTAAAAACAGATAGTTAAATGAATTAACCTTGAGAAGAGAGTTCCACAGTCACAGCGATACTCTCGAGTCCCACAGGTCTTAGAATGAGCCTTCCAATCAGACTGGACTGCATATCTCTTTGAACATTTATCGCACTTCCACTTCTTCTCACCGTGCTTACGACAAAAGTGCTTCTTTATGCCTGTTAAGTCTCCAAGCGCTCGCGATGGGTCATGGTGAACACAAGTTGGCTCCGGGCAAAGATAAACACGCCGCCTTACTTCCTTATTACTTTTCTGCTTAAGCTTCCATGGCAAGTTATGTCCTCTCCTATGAAGCTGAAGGTTTTGCTCTCGTTGAAATCCTTTATTACAAACTTCGCAGATGAATCTGTTTGTCGCCATTAGTGTCTTAGGAGATAGAGCTATCACCTCCGCATCTGGATCTGTTCCATTATTTGAAGTGAGAGATAGAGAAGAAGCTAGCTTTAACATTCATGGGAATAAGTTCATGAATTCAGACAAGTAAATTCAAGTGTACGTATAATGAATAGTATAAATTTCGACAAATTAAGAAATCATGAAATATTAATTGGGGAAGAATGGAACTAAGATACTTGCTTGGATTTCCAGGGAGGTTTCTCTTTTTCTTAACAGGAGCGGGTACTTGGAGATTGGATGAAGAAGACGGGATGGACGAGGTTGGTGGTAGGACTGGAAGCATCTGCTGTTGCTTTAAGTGGTTGAGGCTTTCTTCATCTCTGATACCAAAGAAAGGAGAGGAAGACGAAGCCGCCGCCATCTTTGCTTACAGGTTAATAAGAATTCCCTTCTTGTTGATGATGAAGCTGGAAAATATCATTGATATGTCGAAATCAAAGCAAGTAAAAAAAATTCATTCATGGTACCCAACATAGTTAGAATCATGATTGCACATCGGTTAATCATTTTTGGTCGAGTCTTCTCTTTATGAATCTAAAAGACAAGGGAAGAAAACACAAGGAATTAATGGAAGAAGGTAAAGAGATCACGAAATAATTCATAGTACATAAGTTTTCTGCAACATCACTTCGTCGGCAGCGATAACAAAAACATCCAAACTTAACCACCTGAGGACTCTTCCTAGATCGACAAAAGAACAAATCGGAGGTGGAAATCCAAACAAACAGTTGCACTCAAAACTAGTAAAGGTAAGAAGAGAGAGATAGAGAGAGAGAGGAGAGAGAGAGGGAGAGTTAGTAAGAGAGAGAGAGAGGTGGGGAATTAAGAAGAAAACAAGAGAAGAAAAGAATAGGAAAAAACACAAACCGTGCCAAATATCTCTCTCTTCCTTTGCCCTCTTTCAACGGCTCCTCGTCCTTCTCCGCTCTATCTTCTTCTGCTCCTCTCTATGGGGATTGCAGCGAAGGCGGCCAAGAAGGCTTGTCTGGTTTCCTTCATTTCCTTGTCATACCTTTTCTTCTCGCTCTCTTCCACAGTGATGCGGCCTCTTCTACTTTTTTTTTATGTATTTTTCCTTTCCCCACCCCTTTGCTCCACAAATAAAAATACTTTCTAAATTAATAGAGAGAGAGAGATAGAGATGCTCATGGAAGTCTCACACAGGCAAAGCGGTGTCTCTATGTGGCCATGAAATAGGGGTCCACCATCTGCAGGCCTTGGTAAAAACCATATATGCACCATTCTTACCTTGAGAAAGACTTCAAAATTTGGTCTAATACGCTTGATTTTTGCTTCCATGACATAACTAATTTTCATATTCTAAACTTCTTTTTAATAAAATAATATCAGTAATGCAGCAAAGAACAATAATGTATAATAATTCATGTTTAGTTTTAAAATTATTTTCATAAAATAAGGAAAAAAATTCCTCATAAAATATCCTCATTAAAATTTTGAGAATGATGCCTTGAGCTGAAACTTTGCCTGTACAGGAGTATTATGGAAGAAAAGAAAAGGCTAAGATTACTCTTAAGAGGATTGAGAGGCTAGCAAATTGTATTCATCAATTAAAAATAGGCTCTGGACCGCCAATTACATGAAAAATTAGCGCCTTAATTAGTTTACTACCCACCGTGGGGTGGCCTGGTGGTGGAGAACTGGCTGACCATAGGCGAGGTACAGAGTTCGAATCCCCTCGGCGCTTCGTGCAAGCCTTAAGTGTTGGCTCGTGTAATTGGTGTGGGTTGCATGCTAGGTCGACCGGGTTATCCCCTAACCGGGATGATCTGTTTAATTTTTTTTTTTAATTAGTTTACTCTATGCACTTAGCAAAGGGATGCTCTAATCTTATGAGGGTAGGGTCCTAATTAATACCAGTAGATGATTGCCTCAACTAATGAAGATCTAGAATAATTTCTAATGTTCTCTATTATTTTTCTCCTAAAAATATAATTGAGTGTGATTACTGCAAATTCTTTGATCTTGATTTATAATATGAATGATTGGGATTGATTTTAGCTTAAATTGATTAGAAATTTCTTAATGATTTTGATTTAAGCTATTTTAATAATTTTGGTCAAAATCAATGAGTTTCAATGATTATTCTTGCAAAACTCAATAGTTCCACAAAAGACTTGTAAATTTTTAAAAAATGAAATCACTAAAATTCTTTAGTTGTAATATATGATTTAGTAATATTTTATTTTTAGGATCTTATTAAATTTAAGGAGGATTTACATAATTCTTAAGCATGTATTTTAAATTTTTATATTTAGATAAATAGCGTCTTTGCTTATCAATAACATAAAAATGTCACTTATGTAAAGTTTATTTTTTAAATTAAACTCACTGACTGGCCTATGCGTTAATACAAACAATGATTATAAGTTCTTAAGAGGGATGAATAGCTCGCTACCGCTCAAAAGAGCTATAATCAAAACAGGAAAAGAAAATCCTAAGAGCCATAGATCCCAAAACTAGTTACAATCTAGAAAAAAAACCTATGAGAAATCTACGGGATGCTAGGAGCCATCCAAAAAAATGGAGATCCCAAAAAAGATGGTTAATAGAAAGAAGCTCTAAAAACTAAACCACAATGAAGCAACATAAATATAAGTGAACATAGCAGCAATACAAGCTGCCAATGCCCGAATCAAATTGAACCCGTAAGAGCATCGAAATATCTAGATATTCCAACATAAATCATAAATAAGAAGCTCTAGAAATTCATCAACAACAGTAGTCTAGTTACAGATATCAACGAAAAATAGAACAGAAGAGCAAGATAATGAGAACCCAGATGCTGATCACCACGAGCAGATTTATGTTGATCCAACTAGTAGTACGTAAGTTAATTTTTGTAGTTACATTTTAATGTGTTTTATGAACTAATGTACTAAAAAATTACATATAAAATTTTAAATGTATGATATATAAATAGATAATTATTTAGTGTTATGTAAATAAATCCTTCTAAATTTAATGAATAAACTCGGTAGATACCTCTTTATCTTATACATTTCTTCTTCTTTTTTTATAAAATTTATCATTGAAAAGAAGCTTATAAAATCATGAATGCTAAAATTAATATAATATCAAAATTAATTATACTATCAAAATTATTGTAACCAATTTCCTTAAGGTAGGGCCAAATTAGAATAAAAATAATTTTCAAAATGAAAAAAATATAAAGAATTTTTTTGGATTATATGTTGGACAATGTAGCTTTCCTATTTCTTAATTCTTGCTTTTAACTAATATTTTTTTTCCTATGCACACTGGTGATCGATTTGATTTGTACTGGTAGGCCTTAATCTCTGCCCTTTCTTCCCCCATTATTTCCTTATATTCTTCCACCCTCATGTCAAGACAAACACTCAGCTTCATCACCCCTTTCCATCCCTTATAAAAAGATATTATTAGTGAAATAATTGGTGTTACTAGTCTTCAAATTTATAATAAAGCTCTGAATTATTAATAGTTGAAAGGTGGAAAACTTTACTAGTTCGGAAGTAGCTTCTTCTTGATAGTTAATCTCCTATTCTTGAGTGTTCCCAACTACTGCCGCAAGGAATTTAGCTAATACTCCCTAATATCCATTATTAGATAGAAAGATTTCAAGCCTTAATAAGCACATATTTTCATTTAAGACTACTCTGCTCTTTTCTCACTAAATTAATTCTTTTTTTTTTTCCATTTATACTTGTCAGATGTCGTGTGCCATCACCAAGAACAAAGGGAAATTTGTTTATTCTATTGCACGTCAATGCTCCAAATCTTGCCTTTCATTCTATCGAATGAGTTCAACTAGTGATTTACTTAGTTAAATAGTAAGGCTGCGCATATTTTAAACTTGCGAATATTTATTCCGCTACAGCTTTTTCATAATTTTAAGATTCTTTAGCTAGCTTATCTCGGTTTTGTGAAGAAAATTTTAAAGGGAATTTGCCCCCCCCAACAATATCTTCCATGTCTCAAGATAGTACTATGGATTGTAAAATTTTAAATTTTTTTTTTCCAAAAAAAAATTTAAAATTTTATGCAAATTAATATGGCTATATTTTTGGTTATGGTGAACAATTTTAAGTATACAACGCGATTGAATTTTCTATTATTAATAATGTTTTTTAAGAGTATGGCAGAAGTTAACTACCATTTATTTTTTCTTTTGGGTGAGCTTTGTTTCTTATAAAAGATTTTATTGGTGTTGAGCTTAGCTATCTTCTTGATGAAGGTTGTTTGGGTATGGAAGGCTTAATGATCAGCTTAAAATTCTTGACGTGGGTTGTTTGTGCATGGAAGGCTCATGCTAACCTTCTTAGGTTTGGAAGAAGTTGTGTGACATTTAGTCTTTTGGTGGTCGTTTGATTGATATGGGCTTTGGATTTGGTTTTGCTTCATTTTGGATGGATAAGTAAGTGATTTAGGTCCTTTTAAGTATTTCCTTTCTAATCAATGTTGTTGTTTTTTATCCCAAGAGGGGAGAGCATATGCGCTAATGTTCTAACAAAGGAATACAAGTCACTAAAGAGATTGATAGCTCACTAAAGCTCAGAGAGCTACAATAAAAAAAAAGAAAAAAAGTCTTGAGAGCCAAAGATCTCTGTTTGCCTACAAAAGGAAATGCAAAAAAAAAAAGGAGGTCGTCGGCAAGGAGTCAAACCCAAAAGCAGCCCCAAGCTGAGATAAGCAGTCAGCACATACAACAGAAGAATAACAAACAAATGCCGGAAAAATGTCGACGAGCCAAGCTTAAAATTGGTGTGGTATGGTTTTATTGTCTGGTGGCGCTGGTAATCTCATCCCTTTAACTATTTGTATTGATGTTAGGTAGATTGGGTTGCTAATTGTTATATGGATTTGGTTCTTTGGGCTGACGGCTGCCTTCTGGGTATTTTTTTTTCTTGTAACTTTGGCAACCATTTGGTGGTTCTCTATTTGCTGCTTTTTGGTGCTTCTCGGGTCTATGTCTCTCTGTTCTGCCTTTTCATTTAATATTCTTGGATGTTTGGTGGTTGTAGTATGTTTTGCAGGTAGGGGCTGCTATAATTTTGGAAATTATGGTGCTGTTATGCACCAGGTTGTTGTGATGTTCCTTATTATTTTTCATAGTTGGAGTAAGTTGCTCCTTTTTCTGCCAGAGGCTACAATTTTTGCCTTTATTGGTACTAGAAGTATGGCAGACATTTAGTTTCCTACCTTATCTAATTTTGTTAATCACAACTGTTTGATTTTGTCTTTATCATTGCTGGTTCCATCCTCCTTGCGACTTTATCCCCTTGAGTTGAAGATTCTTTATTTTATAGAATTGGAGGCTGGACGACTATCTTGACATTTTTTTGCAGGAAGATTGCGCGTTCAAGGTTTTCTTATAGGTGTGGGTTTACCTTTTTTTTGTAGGAAGTTGGTGCTAATTGGTTTATTCTTGCGCTTCCTTTTTTGGGTGCTGAATACTTGCAGCACTAAAATGTTCTTAGAGATTTTTGTAATTCTTAGTATAATAAACCATTGGCTCTTAGGTTTTTTTTTTTTTTTACTTTATTTTGTAGTTCCTGTGAGTATTAGTGAGCTGGATGTTTCTTTTAAGGATTTTGTAATCCTATTTTATATTAACACGTAGGCCCCTCCATGGATTTCAAAAAAAATAATAATAATAAACGTCTACGAGCCAAGCACCCAGTGACAAAAAGCCAACTTACTAGCAGAACGATGAAACAAGAGAAGAACAATGCACACACCCTATAAAGGACAATGGGGTCTTGGGGTAGGAAATATCTTTTTTTGGCAAGATAAATGGCTTGGCAATGATTCTATTGACGCCATTCTTAATACTTCATCCAATTCATCGCTTAAAGTGAACTACTTCTTCATTAATAATTGTTGGGATATTGATAAGCTGCCTAATGTTGTTCCTGACTGCATCCTTCAACGTATTTTAAAGATGCCTATTAATATTAACTCTAAGGATATTATTATCTATAATTTATCTAAACATGATCATTTTTATCTTAAAAAGCTTGGAATGCTTTTAGATCCAAAGGTAATTGTGAGAATATTTTTACTCAAATTTGGTACAAGAACATTCCTAGCACTATTTCTATTTTTGTTTGGAGAGCTTTACATAGATATCTTCCTACGGATGATAATCTTATTAATAAGGGTTCATTCTTGCTTCCAAGTGTCAATGTTGTTTTCACAACGAGAACATGCATCATGTTTTGATTTCTGGTCATGTGGCGGTGAGGACTTGGGTTTATTTTGATGATTTATTCAAATTAAATTGTTTTAATTCTCACCTCTCTCTTAATTTTTTTCTGAATTGTTGGTTGGTTAATTTTAAAGGTCATATTCGGAATATTATAACTTGCCTTATTTTGTGATTTCTTTGGTTGGAAAGGAATAACTCCCTTTTTAACGGTGTTAGGATGGGACATCATAATGTCATTCAGAAAGTTGAAGATAAGGTGGCGGCAATTTTATTTCTGGCTTTTTTGCAGGAAGACTGAGCGGAATGTCATCATTTTGTGCTTCCTTTTTTGGGATCTGTTGACTCACAGACCTAGGTTAATGTTGTATTATTTTTGTAATTATAGAAAAAGGAACCACCGGCTCATAGGTTTTTATTTTGCTTTTTTACTTGTAGCTCTTTCGAGCATTAGTGAGCTGGAGGTTCCTTATAAGGACCTTGTAACCGATTTTTGAATATTAACACATAGGCCCCATGAGTGGCGGCACTTATATCTGCCAATCTCACCTTTCTCTTAAATTTTTTCTGAATTGTTGGTTGGTTAATTTTAAAGGTCATCTTCGGAATATTATACCTTGCCTTATTTTGTGGTTTCTTTGGTTGGAAAGGAATAACTCCCTTTTAACGGTGTTAGGATGGGACATCATAATGTCATTCAGAAAGTTAAAGATAAGGTGGCGGCACTTATATCTGCCAATTTGATCTCTATTAAGCATTTTAAAAATTATTTCTGTGTGTTTGAAGCTTTAGGTGGTAACTTGGATCCTTCTATTTCTGTTGTGCGTACTTTTCAGTGGATCAAGCCCCCTAGAAATTTCTATAAATTAAATATTGATGTGAGTATTTCTGGAAATGTTGCTGGTTTTGGTGGGGTCATTAGGGACAGCAATGGTTTACTTGTTGCTGGTTTTACGGGGCCTTTGAATATTTGTGATTATAATCCTGCTATGAATAAGACTATTCTCTATGGTTGTCAAGTTTGCACAACTCTTAATGTTTTTAACTTAATTATTGAAGTTAACTCTGCCTTCAATTTTATCCCTCTTGTTGCTGAGGTGGATTCTTGTTGCAATGCTAATAGTTTTTATCTTATTCGTGATATTAAGCAGCAGCTATTGTGTTTTAATTATTCTTTTCATCATATTATGAACGGGGGTAATGTCTGTGCATCTCAGCTTGCTCGGTGGGGCTATGATCTCATTAGAAATACTGATTTTTTCAGGATCAATTGTCCTAATCAGCTTAGGGGATATCTTAAACTTGAAGAGAATGAGGTTCCTTATGTTAACGATTAATGCTTGTTTGCTTTTGGTGGCTCATAATTCTATTGCTTTGTTTCATGTTATGCTCTGTTATTCTGCTCTGTTCTATTTCTTCTGTCTATATGCGGCGATGGCTTTTAATTATGGTAGCAATTTTTGCTCCGTTGCATTGTTTGGTGTTCATGGTTTAGCCTTAATCGCTGTGAATTTTGACTTGAGCAATGATCTTTATGGCTACATCGCTAATGGTCCTACCTATTGTTGCTCTTCTACCTTCATTCTTGGGAGTGTTAAGGGTAATGATAGTTGTATGGTTGTCTTTTTTGATGGTTCTGTTTCGGTGTTTGGATGGTGGAGGATCCAGTCGCTGGGGGTTCTTGGTATGTGTTGTTGTCTTGATGGTGATTTTGCCTGATGTTGTTCTGGGCGCCGTTTATGTTTGACAATAGTTAAGGGAATTATTGGTCCATTGGCTGGGATGTTAACTGGAAGCTACTCCTAACAGAATTGTTTTTGTGGTATAATTTAAACTTTACATGGCTTTGGATGGTGGGTTGGGGATCTTTCAAGGTACTTCTTGGTTGGTTTGAAGGTAGAATTGAGCGGCGTGGGGATGCTCCAAATGAGGCTCTTTCGAATAAATTATATCTGAGCTCTTTAGGTCTTAATTCCATGTTTGGCTTTACTGGTCACAATTTTTATTTCTTCTATAGTACTTATAATATCTCTTTTAGCCCTTGTGATTATTTAACATTTCTAATGTGGTGGTGTAGGGTATTCATTTGCATTTGTGTCTTTTTGCAGGAGGAGCTCATGCTGGATCAGTTCAAGGATTTTTGTAGAAAGATTGGGGTTTATAGCAATATTTATATCTTTCTTTTTTGGATGCTAGTCTATAGCATCATTAGCTTATTTTTAGGGTGCATTTACTTTTTTTCTTGCGGAGTTTATTGGTTCATTTATTTTATTTTGAATTATTTTGTTGCTCTCTTGAGCATTGGCGAACTGATGGACTCCCTTTTGATCCTTGTAATCCTTTTTGGCTTTAACACGTAATCTCCCATCTTTGGGGTTTTTATAAAAAAAATAATAAAAAAAAGAAAAAAAAATTCAAAAGAGGGCAGAAAGCGCTGACCAAAAATAATCAAAACTGCAAAAATAGCTTCACGTGCAATCTTAAAATGAGGAATTAGCAACCGGGAACCCCGCACAGAAACAACACCACAACACAACACTCCAATCATAACAGGAGCAGAAAAGAGAAACCAAAGGACAACATATCGAGCCTCATGTAAACCTTAAAGAAGGAAACTCAAGCTTGTCCATTCTCACCAAGCCTTTCAACAAATGTAAATTGGAAAAATCATTATACAACTCAGTGAAGTGAAGGTAAACACCTTTCCTTGACAACTAATCAGCACAAGAATTGCCACTTCTAGGAATATGAGAGATAGTGAACTCAATCTTCTTCAAATAATTCATAATATTCCTAACAATATAAAAAAAGAAGCATTATTGCAATAATTATTCTTAATGAAGTTATCCAGGATTAAAGAATCTTACTCAATACAAATATTCTAGATATTGAATTAGGAGCATAATTTAAGTCTGAGTAAGAGAGCGGTGGCTTCAACATAATCATATTGCCATTAGAAACTTTAGAAGCAAAGTCATATCATATCGCGACAAAAGTTCCTAACAATTTCCCCACATTCAGCACCAGCTTTAGAAAGAGAGTTGTCAACATTTAATTTAAACATGTTAAAAGAATATTTAATCCAATAATATGTATCTACATCGGTTGCATTGATTTTGCAATTTGATCATTCTGTCCCACATCATGTCTCTTTTAAGTGCACTAGTCATACTTACTTTAGTCTGAGGTTTGTTTAGAATATAGTGAGGCATAAAAATATTAAAAGTTGGTATAAATATTTGTGGCACAAAAGTATTACCCTAAGTGCTTCTATTTGCTACTTGACATAATTAAAAAAAGTATTTCTATTGATAATGTAATTCAGAAATTGGATTTTTCTTTAGCTTGCAAATGCAACAGTTGTTCTTCGGAAGTCCTTTGGTCATCTTTTTATTAATGGTCTGATAGATTCTTTTATTTGGAATTGGTTTGCCAGCAAAATTTTCATTTCGTCACCAAATGTGTTTAATATTCAAGCTTTTTTTTACATATTTGTTTCATTGTATTGGTAAGTTGGCTGATGGTCACATTAGGATTTTGTATCCTATTGATATTTTATGATGTATTTGGGTGGAAGGAAATCAATTTAAGTTCAATGGTTTGATGTTTAATTTCCTGCAAATTATTGGGAATGCGGAGTATCATTTTTTTTTTTTAAATTTTTTTTTATGAGAAACCCACAGAAGGGCCTATGCGTTAATTAAATTTAAAAATTACATAGTCCTTAAGGGGACCTCAAGCTCACTAATGCTCAAAGAGCTACAAAAAGAAAGAAAAAAGAAACCTAGGAGCTCGAGCTCCCCACTAGAAATAAGTATAAGAATACCTAAGTACATACTACGGTGCTTAAGCAGGAGCACCCAAAAAGATGGAGTAATAAAAAAACAGGCGAAAAGCTCCCCGCTACTAGTCTTCATGAAAACCTTGCTATCATCCTTCACAAAATAACCTGCGTAAACAACTAATAGGCAAGAGTAATAAAAAAATAAATAAAACAGGAAAAGTTCCTAATCTTGATTCTTTGGACAGCCGAATGAAGGATACAACCGAGCAAACTGAAGCCACCCTAGTCCAAAAAAGAACAAAACCCAGAATTGTAATTCACTCAAAAAGGATACATTCCAAGTTACTCGTCGTGAATAACATGCCAGACATACAAAAACTCTAGAGAACATGCACACAGTAATACCATTCGAAACGTTCAACCAGCAGAGCAGAAGAATACCGTGCACCCCAGCAAACCGATAACTACCTGCAAACCACCAAAAAAACAACCTAGCCAGCATAACCCCATGAACAGAAATAGAAAGAAGGCACCCCAGCACCAACATAACCTCCAACCAGCGGAGTATCAAATTATTATATCCTAAATAATTATGAAAATTGATTACGAGTCTTTAAAGGATCAAATGATTGCTACATCCAAGAAAATACATCCACATCCAAATAAAAGCCTAATGAGCCAATGATCCTATATAATTACAAGAAGCAAATGAAAAAAAAAAAAAAAAGATCAAGGAGGCTAGAAGCCAACCCTAAAAAAAAGCCCTAGCTTAGATCTTTAATATAGCTATACCATGCTTTGGTGAGTTTAAATTTAATTCAGATGGTTAATTTATTAACTTAGATTATTGTGATGGTGGTGTCCTAGTTAGAAATTCATATGGCAAGCTTTTATTTTTTTATTTTTTATATGGCAAACTTATTTTTGCTTATGTTACTCCTTTCAAGATCCTCAATGCATTTTAGGCTTGTTTGAAATCTTTATTGATGCATCTTTTACAGGTGCCCTTCCTTCTTTCTCAAAAGCTTTTGATGTTTGCCGGCCTTCTCTTACTGTGTTATCGGTAGCCATTTCAGTGGTTCTCCTTTTGGCTGCTACTAGGTTTAATTTTCTTCTGAAGCTGATATTCTTCTGAAGCTGATATTCATTTTGTTTATTTGTTTTCCTTTTGGCTGTCACTATAGGTTGGTTATTTTAGTTGGATAATCTCTTTTGGCCTTGCTGATGTTCTTCAATTTCTTTTGGAAGCATTATTGGATGATTGTTGCCCTTCTCTTGGTTTATGTTGGTAGCCATATCTGGTGCTTCTTGGAGTGACTCTCTGCCATTATTTTTCTATCTTTATCTATATATTTTTCTTCAGATGTTGGGGCCTTACAGGTTTTCTTGATGGAGGTATATCTTCCTTGCTTCAAGGGCTCTACAGCGTTATGACTTAGGCTTCATTTGTGACAGTTTTTTAAAATGATGTTTTAGTTAAAAAAATTTAAATTCAATAAATTTTTGTACTAAAAAGCTGTTTTAGAAATAAAAAAAAAAAATTTCAAATGAAGTCTTAGAACTAGTTTCCTTTTGATCATTTCCTTGGAATTTTATTGTATGATTTATGTTTATTTGATTTAGAATATTGGGAGTTTGTTTAGCTCTACTCATGTAAAGTGCTTTTCGCTTAAGCTGGATGTTTTCTTTCTTGTATTGCCTTTCTATTTTATGTTTATTTGAAGCAGTGAGGAGGATGCTCTAATGAAAATTTAGGCTTCGTTTGGGACGGCTTTCTTATTAATTTTTAAAACAGTTCTTTGTTATAAAAAATTTTTGAATTAATTTTTTTTTTTAAAAAAAACATTTTAAAAAGCATTAAGAGAGCCATCCCACGCAATAGTTGGCCATTTCTTTGACTCTTGGTTGACTTTGCATTAGCTTTGGTGGGTACCTTTGTTGTCATTGGGTGTTGGCAAGGGTTGTTTCTTTGTAATGGCTTAGGATTGGTTTGGGAAGAATTTTTACTGATTTATAAAATTGTTAGAGATAAAATAATTTTTTAAAATTGTTGTAGAAAATAATTTTATATTGCAATTTTTTTTTGAAAGCAACATAAAATTAGTGCTCAAATAAAAATATTAGTTATAGTTTAAAAATGAAGCAGTGAGGAGGTTGCTCTAATGAAAATTTAGGCTTCGTTTGGGACGGCTTTTTATTAATTTTTAAAACAGTTCTTTGTTATAAAAAATTTTTGAATTAAATTTTTTTTTAAAAAAAAACATTTTAAAAAGCATTAAGAGAGCCATCCCACGCAATAGTTGGGGGTTCATTTATGTAATCTCAAGTATTTTCATTTGTTTTTCACTCTTTTTGCTTTTGATTTGTATTAGTTGTTATTTACTTTATTTGTGGGAAACTTTTGCTTGCATAGTAAAATTTTAATTTTGTTGAGAAAAAAAAAAAGCTTAGATTACTAAAGTCTTCTTTCTATTAAAAAATAGTGCATTAAGTTTATTGTCTTTTTTAATTATTGTGGGAAACTTTTGCTTGCATATTAAAATTTTAATTTTGTTGAGAAAAAAAAATGCTTAGATTACTAAAGTCTTCTTTCAATTAAAAAATAGTGCATTAAGTTTATTGTCTTTTTTAATTAAATATTATGATTATTTTTTTTTATTGTTCATCATTAATTCTCTTAAAAGGTACACCAATGTAATTACAAATTATAAGTTATCTTCTAACTAATTTTTAAGCAATGCATTTTAAATTTTAGCTACACTAAGATTTTGTTTGGAACAACTTTTATCCTCTATTTTTTAACTTTTTTTAAGAATTTTTTTTTATTAAAAACCTATTTTAGAAAATAGTTAAAAATTGGATGAAATTCGTGTATATATATATATATTCATACTTCTAAATAAATGTGAAATTATATATATTTATTTATTTTGGGTAAGGTTAAGGTTAGAGTTAGTTGGATAATTGTGTAATACAAAGACCAACTATGTCTTGATGGCATCAAACCTCATTCTTCAGCCAATTTACCTAACAAATCGGATGGATATCATGTGATTATATATGTGAAGAAAAGAAATTCATCACATATTCCCCTTAAGGTTTGATACGTCATCAAAAAATTATCATGATCGAGCACGAGTCTCGATGAAAAATCAAGTTAGGAAACTTTCGAAATTAAAATTGGGACTATCCGAACTTCGATTTTAGTAAACTTATAGTCGAACTGAACGTCTTGGAAATACGAACCCAACGACACCAAATTCGACTCAATCTGAGCCCAAATGAGTCCAAATTAACGATTTGAAGCGCTATTGGAGGGTTCAAACCACAATTTGGATTACCAAACGGTTTTCAAACATGATGTGCTTATAGTCGAATTAAGTGGCTCGACGAGACAAATCCAACGAGCCCAAAATTGCCAAATTCCGACATCACTAAGACCTTCAAATATCTGACGAACGGTCCATGATCAAGGGACTCAGTATAAGCCGTCCATCAAACCACTCCCCATTTACCCTTGATATCTCACCTATTTACGGGCCATGCCACTCCAGAAATTGATAAATAGACCCCTCATTTCGATTGAAAAGGGTGCTCCAAGCAAGAAGAGAAAAAGGAAGAAGAGAAGGAAGAGAAGAAAGAAGCTCCTCCTCGACCACGATCGGACTTTGGCCAAACCACCACTTGAGGCCCTCACCTCCGCCGGACCACCGCTTGACGTCGTTGCTCCGCCAGACCACCACCCGAGGCCCTGAGCTATGCCGGACCAGCACTTGAGGACCTCACCTCCGCCGGACCACGGCCTGACGTCGTTGCTCCGCTAGACCACCACTTAAGGCCCTCACCTC
>NW_021318693.1:3173375-3215688 GCF_001605985.2 Dendrobium catenatum
TGATGAATCGACTTGAAATTACATGATTAAGCTTGAGCTTGAGTTTGAAATAGACAAATTAACCACGCATAAATTCAAGACATGAATAACTTGAACTTAGGTTGACTTGTTTACACTCACCACTATAATTTTTTTAAAAAATATTAAGTTAAAAAAATTAAGACTAACTTTAAATTAGTGTAGTTGAAAAAAGAGTAAAGTTTATAATCACTTGTTTACACTCACCTCTATCATGAATTTTTCTACTTCTAACATAAATTTAATATTTATGCTAGACACGAAATTGGTCCCACCTTGTTAGTTCTGTGTGGAATATGATTGTGTTGATCCATTGGGATGTATTGTTACCTCGGACCTTAGTTTAATTTGTTGTGTTTGTTGGGAGAGTGCGGGAAGCCTCCCCCTGCTTGGGCTTAGATTTGTTTTTCTCCATATAATGCCACAACGATATGTACCTGAGCACCCTAGTATTATGTACCCAAGCCTCTCGGCGTTGTGTTCCCGAGTGCCCTAGTGCTGCATAGTTTTTTGAGAGAAATAATGAAGATTAGAGCACCGCAACACTCTAGATTCGGCGTCGCGGCACTATGCATTTGAGCACCGTAGTATTCCAAATTGGCGCCGCAATCCTTCGAGGCTGACTGAACAGTTTTATTTCTCATTTTTTTTCTAAAGGGTGGCAACCCTTGGTGTTATTTTACTTTACTTTCCATTATGCTTTGTGTGTGAGAACGGTGTAAGAGATAAGAGAGAGAAGATAGATCTATACTTATTTTCCCCATTTTTATAGTGGATTCTTGTGTGGTGTGGCTCCGTGGGTCTTTTTTCCTATTTTGAATTATTCCATGTTAAATCTTTGTGTCCTTCAACTTTCCACTACATTTTTTTTTTTTTTTTTTTTTTCTCTTTTTTTTTTTTTTTTTTTTGTTTCTTTGTGGTGTTTACTTCCATCCCCAACACAATTATCCAACTAAATATAACCTTGTTGCGTCCTAGAGTATTCGCGGCGGTTGAGAAATATATAATTAACTCATTTAAAAGAAAATGATTTTGACTCAAATAACTATAAATTATAAAAAAGAAAATAATAAGAATGAGAAATTACGTGAGAAATAATAATAAATTGCTTGCTATAGATAAGAAAGATAAATTTTTAAATGTATTTAATATCTTTATAAATGATTTTTTAGAATTTTAATATATGTTTGTTGCGGTTTATATTAATATTTTTTAAACGAACAAAGTCAGGAGCTAGTGGAACTAAAGGGTAGATTGATGGATTGCTCTAATTCAACTCAATGATGACTATGCTAGTTTGCTTAATATGTCCATATTGGAGAAAGAAAGTGCGAGGTAGAGATGCCAGTAGTACTTATACTTCCACATTAGGTTATTGGAGCCAAGACTTTTTTGCCTTCTTTAAACTTGCCAGAGATGGAAAGATATGTGTGGACTAAGACAAAACTAGAGGGTTTAAAGACAAGTAGCTATGTAAAGAAAGTAGGTAGTTCTAGTTTCTTTTCTGCAAGGCTACAACTGTAGGTTGTGCCTTCTTTATCAGAGAGAAAGAGATCTGGTTTAATGGGTTAAGAGGTTTAGTTTTAGGTCAGGTCTTACATGATGATAACCTTTGACCTTTTAGGGTTTAGGGTTAACATACTAAACTGCTGTTGGTTATAAGGCTTCGTTTAGGTCTACTTTTTTATTGCTTCGTAAAATTGCTTTTTAGTACGAAAATCTTTTGGAAGCAGGAAAATTAAAAAACAGTGGTTCAAAGCCATCCTGAATGAATCCATAGGGTTCGTTTGGGACGGCTTTCTTCTTGCTTTCTAGTTCAAAAATTTCTTGGATTTGAAAATTTTGTACTAAAAAAATGTTCTAAAAAGCAGTATGAAAGCTATCCCAAATGAAGTCATAGTGATCTTCTTTATGCTATCATGGGACTCAATTCAACCTAGAGTGATTAATAGGTTGGTTATTTTGGTAATTAGAAGTGGTGGTATTTGAAATATATCCAAAAGGTGATGAGATGTTGTTCGGCTCGTCAAGGATTTAAAAAAACGCACGGGCGAGAACCCAAAAACAGCGGGCCGGGTCGGCGACTTTTTCTTCATGCTACATGGCGCTAAAATATTGATGGCCCAACGTAGAGGAGCGTACGTTCACCGGACCAAATAAAAGTTCCATCACTATACTGCCCGTCATAGCTACCACACCAGCAACCACCATCATAACAGTATAAATTAACTTATTTAATGTAAATAAAAACAAAATGTCAAATATATTTTATTTCACATCAAAATATAAATAAAATAAAATAAAAACAAAAAATTAGAAGTGATTGCAAAACGCTCTCTTTGCAATATTTTTCATATATTTATTCGATTCCATGCCAAACATTAACAGATAATAAGTACAATGAGTAGCTTATTATTGAATCCTAACTAATCTAATCGAAGTTTCAGCTAATCCTGATTAGGTCCTCTTCAGACTAAACTTTGTTAGCTTGTGGGTAAATATTTTAAGGCTTAGCTTCTGGTTGAATTATGATGCATTTATTATGAGTCTGAGCCATTATTTAAGGACTTCAAAATTTTATTTCGATATAAACAAATGAGGTGAATTATTTTTACTTAACATTATTTGAAACATGTAAATCTCAGATTCGACATTTTTTTTAAAGCAATAACCTAAATTTATTAGAAAAATACAGAAATAATATACAAACTGTTTAAAAAAAGTCAACCAATAAATTGTCATAGCTACAAAGAAAGAATAAATACAATTAAGAAGAGAGAGAGAGAGAGAGAGAGAGAGAGAGAGAGAGAGAGAGAGAGAGAGAGAATGAGAATTAATCAAATGCTAAAAGAACTGTAAGGAGTCAAAGAGATCTTCCACAAAATTGAATGCTTGAATGAGCTGCCATTTGAAAAGAGAATAGTTTTCGTTCTGTGTGAAATTTGATTGTATTGATCAGTCAAGTTATACTGTTGTCTTCAACCTCAATTCTATCGATTGAGCTCGCCAGGAGGGTCGCAAGGGGTCCTTTTGCTTGGGTTTAAAGGTTTTGCATCAGAAATTTTAATATTTCCTATAATCGTGCATTGCTACGATGTTGTATACTAATACATACTATATTTCAGATAGAGAGGGGAGTGTCACGGCACTACAAGTCAAGGTGGGGAGTGCATGTCGCGGCACTACGAGTCAAGGTGGAGACAGATTAGAGCGTTGTGGTGCTCCAAACGAAGCTCCGCGACAATGCAGTCTAGTTAGATGTTTTTCTTTCTCTTTTTTCATGTTTATCTTGGAGGGATGCATCCGTTGGAGTAATTGAAGTGTGTCCCTTTGTTAGTTATGAGTGTAGAATGGTGCAAGAGTGAAGAGAGACAAGTAGAGAGTGAGAGGGAAAGAGATGAGTACTATTTCTACAAAATTTTATATAGATTTATTTGTGTGGTGTGACTCCATGATTTTTTTCTCAGTTAGAATTTAATTTGCCACATTAAATATTGATGTTCTTTTTTTACAGCATTATCTTTCTTGTTTGTATTCGTTGCATGATTTATTCCCAAAAAATTGGTTAGAAAACTGTTCAAGACATAAAAAGACCAACCAAATGAAGAGCTGAGAGGGCATGACATGGATGAACAAATGAACAACCTTAATCCCTATAGCTCAGAATCACCTTAAGCTCTCAAATTGATGAGAAAAATTGAGCAATTAAGAAGAAATTGGAATGGGTAAAGCCAGTCAGATTGGTCAGTTAATGATAGATCTTGATGAAGATGTTGAGGAGATAATATTTAAGGAGTTATAACATCTATAGTATTTTTTAAGGGAAACTCACAGTAGGCCAAGAGTTTACACATTAAACATCAAAAAAGGTTCCAAGGCCTAAAAAGGATCCAATGATCACTAATGCTTAGAGAGATACAATTAAAAATAAAATAAAAACCTAATGATCCAATGATTGATATGAATCTTATAATAAGGAAAGAAAAAAAGACAACAATAGAAAGTAGAAGGGAACCCACAAGGTAAACCGACAAACTTGCAAAATTGCAAAACAACAGAAGAGCCTTAGAAGAAGGCCACCTCCACCAATATAGAATCATGCAATAACAAGCACGACCAGCAACACAAGAGCAGATATGTAGAAAAACACCAACCAAAGCCAACCAAATCTGATTCCAAAATCCAAATCCATAATCCAAAGCTTGCTGAAAAAACAAAACCTCAAAACAGAAACTAATAAGCATAACAACAAGAATGAAATATAAGCACCACCACAACATGAGGAGATCAACAACAAAACCAATGAATAACCAACCAAATATCCTACATCAAGTCAGCAGAAATAGCCAAGCAAAAAGGCCAACAACCCAGCCTCAAAACATAAACAAAACCCTACCAATAACCCGGCTCAAAAGCTCCAAATCACCGATAAGGAGAGACCCAAATTCATCAGGAAAGGCCCCCTAAACAAAGATCTCTTTTATTTTAGAGAAAAAAAAGAACTCAAACAACCCAAAACAACTAAACAAGCAGCAACCAACCAACACAACCAAAAACAGTAAGGCATGCACCTCAACAATAGAAAATACCAATCCTAGTCTGAATTAGATAGTAGTAGGATTTGAATTTTATTTTGATAAAGTAACTCTACCTTTAGCCTTCATAGTATTTGAAATTTTGCACCATTTTCTTTTTCTTACCCATAACCGTAGTGAAACCATCTTCAGAAACTTGCACAACATTCAAATCAATGTAATTCTGATTATCAATGAGAAGACCATCCTTAATAGCAGACTCTCCAAATCCCTAATTAGATACTGATTAAGAAAAGGGGCTCAACCAGTCAAAATGATCAACAAGATTCTCAATAAAATGTAAATCAAAATGCTACTTCTCCACACCCAAATTTAAAAGCACATCATCATAAATAGAAGAGCAATATAAAGATATTATAGATAACTAATTAATAACATCCACACCACCATGAGCAAAAGTAGGCACATCCACAGGAACAAAAGATTAACAACCACCTCATTGTTAGTTCCCACAATTTTCTCAATAGTAGAAGTATTAACAAAATAGGTGGTGCCATCATGAGAGCCTAACAATAAATTTCCCTTAGCAACAGTAGTAATCAATTTAGGAATATCCATCAGATCCTTATCTACATGAAGGAGAAAGCTAAAACAATCATTTGTATGATGACCCAGAGTTTTGCAATGCTCACCAAAAGGAGGAAACTCCTCCATCTTAATATGTTTAATATATCCAAATTTTTTAGGCCCAAGCCAAACACTATCGGGATAACATTTAGATATATATAATTCCACCAAAACATGAGCAATCGAAGATTTAGACCCATTTGAAGTAGCATTATTAGTTCATATAGGATGACAAAATAATGACCCCAACCCATGCAATATATGAGGGGAGAACAAATGAGGTCGGAGATTAGAAAAAGAAACCCAAATAGGCCGGATGATGGGGGATTCAATAGAAATTCCCAAAATTGGCGACCCTTTAACCAATTTCTTAAAATAGTTATTAATAATGTATGAACGATAAGCTAAAACTTTATTATAATCCATGTCAGTTATGAATATGATCAACACATGCCTTAGTTATAGGAGGATAACCGAGAAATCATCACTGAGTTTAAGATTAAAGAAAATGTTGTTTGAATAGAATCCAGATTTGACATGCCACTGATAAATTTATCAATCAAAACAAATTCAAAAGGGGATACAAGAGGAAGGATTTTATCTTAAAAAATCCAAAGAGTAGGTAACCCATGATGGGCTCAAGCTTTGAGATCAGGAAAAGCCAACAAAGAAGAGATACCCAAAATGGCATCAATAAAAGAGCGAGGATTCTTTTTTACCTTTACAAAACCAAGATCATTTAGTCGAACATGATTAATAGCCATTTGAACTGAAGGAATAGTTGAAGGTCGCCCGATCATGAAAAAAAACATTAAAAAAATCACACAAA
Source organism: Dendrobium catenatum (assembly GCF_001605985.2). Taxonomy (NCBI): domain Eukaryota; kingdom Viridiplantae; phylum Streptophyta; class Magnoliopsida; order Asparagales; family Orchidaceae; genus Dendrobium; species Dendrobium catenatum. The sequence continues at coordinate 3,179,385 of NW_021318693.1, forward strand.
CAAACAAACCCTAGGTGACCCGAGATGGAATAAGAAAGAGAACATCAAAGATGAAGTGAAGAAAAACTTCCCTTAAAATTAAGAGGGAATGAAAGTATACTAGAGAGCAAACCCTAGTAGAGCCCATATACATTTCAACATTTAATTTCGAACAGAGCAGTAACATCTATATTAATTAATTAGTTAAGAGATGGGCATTTTTTGGTTAAAACTCACAGAGGGGCCTATGTGCTGATTAGAAAAATAGATTACAAGTCATTAAAGAATCAAATGCTCGTAACAAAAAAATAATAATAATCAAAATAATAATAATAATAATAATAATAATAATAATGAGCCAATGCTCCATCTAATTATAATAAGTAAAAGGAAAATGAAAATGGAGGAAAGAAACCAACCCTAAAAAATTGCCCAAGTGAGATCTTCAATGAAGTCCAACACAATGGAAGAAGCTGCAAAATAAAAAGAAGTGGACAAACAAACACAAAAGTCATGACAATACCTAAAAGGAACTAAAGGAGCCCCCTGTAGCCAAAACAAAATAAACTTTCGCAAGCAAAGAACAAAACAATCAGTATCCAAAACTGCAAGAAAATACTCCAAAGAAAACTAATAAGCCAAAAAAAAAATAATGAAACAATAAACCAATAACCCACACCATATAAATGGGCTACAAAATAAGCCAAAAACCCCAAAATCACCAAACAAAATGAAGAAACAAAAGTATAACCTAGCTAACATGTTTCGAAGGACCTGGTGAAGGACCTAGGAGAAATTAATAACCCATGCTACCAAAACCCAACAACCACCACTACCAAACCTGATAGCACCGAACAACAAACCCCAACACCAAGGGAACAAAAAAAAAAAAACAAAGCAAAAAAAAAAAAAAAAAAAAAAAAAAAAAAAAAAAAAAAAGAAAGAAAGAAAGAAAACAAGATCAAGAAGGCTCACTCTCAGAGTAATTGAAAGGTTGCATCCTCTTTTTATTTTTTTTCTTACTTTTTTTTTGCCAACATTGGAAATGCATGCTCTTGTTATTGACTTGCATCACATTCAAATAATCAACCTCTTGAGAACCATTGCCAAGACCAACATTACCTTCCCCAAAATCCCCAATTAGTTGATGAATCATAGTTAGTTAACTAGGCATAATGATCAATCATTTTCTTATTAGAATACAAAGCCAACTTCTGATTCATTAAACCCACATTTAACAGCGCATCATCAAAAATAGGGGAGAGAGGTATGTCAATTATAGGTACTTTGAAGAAACATATAAACTAATAGGCACCACCACAAGATCAAAAGAACCTAGATGCTCCTGAACAACATTTCTAGAAGGCACATTAACTTGACCCGAAAAACCACAGAGGAGACAACAACAAGTGCCAACATAGGATTAACAGTAATAATATCAATAGTTTTCATAGTTTCCTGAGCAACAACATCAGAACTACCATAAGGAGCTCAATTATTGGCACCCATATCAACATCAATTATAGGATTAGGGATGTTCATTGATATATTATCGAAATGGGGGTGAAGGATACAACAATTAACTTTAAAATGCCCTGAGATTATCAATGATCACAAGAGGGAGGGAAATCCTCCATTTTGGCATGCTGCATATACCAAAAAAATTTAGGTCCAAGCCACACACTATCAGGATAGTGTTATTGATATCTAGTTCAACCAGAACATGAACGACATAGGGCATTGATCCAATCGAAGTAGCATTATCAGTTTTTTTAACGGGTAACCAAATAATGATCCCAAGCCGTGAATGACATTAGGATATAAAGGATAGGATTGAAGGTTAGGAAATGAAACTCAGATAAGGATTATGGGGGATTCTACAGAAATGTCAAAAAAAAAAGGTGACCACTTAATCACTTTCATATAGCAATTATTAACAAAGTAAGAACGATGAGAAAAAAAAATTATTGTAATCCAAGTCATTCATCAGTTTAATCAACACATACATATGATTCAAGAAAATAATAGAGAAATCACTGATTAGCTTGAGATTAAATAAAAAATTATGGATCCAGTCGGTAGCAGATCTACAACCTGAAAATTTATCAATCAAAGAAAATTCAAAAGGGGCCGCAAGATAAATGATCTTCTCTTCTGAAATCCAAAGCGATGGTAACCCACGATGGTAATCCATAGAGATGGGTTATTTTCTAATGTCATGTTTGAACTATTTTAATGAGTTTTATTTCATGTATGATTACATATATATTGAATTTCTTAAGGACATTTTTCTACTGTAACACTCTTCTTTAAAATAAAAACTTATATTTATATGTAATATTAATAGTAATAACTAATAAACAATCTATCATATTATTTTTACTCAATACATATTAATTGTGGTAAGATGTTTAAGAATGTCAGGCTCAGGTGATATGATTTAATGTTGTCATATATTTATCAATGCATGTGAAAATTTAATTTTTGTGAAATATAATATAGATCAACATAAGTGATTGCTCAATATTTGTTCTAACAATGTTCATCTAAGGTTGATATCTATATATATATATATAATTTTTAATATACTTAGGACTTTTTAATAAAAGACTAATTTACTTTCTCTAATGCCTTGGTGTTATTATTTTCAAAATATTGGGTGATTAATATTGCAATGTTTTTCTCTTAGCATTATAAGCTTGTAGATTTAAATCAGGACAAAAGTCTATTTCAATCAGTAAATCTTTTAACAAACAACCAGGCCGAAGAGAAAGCTTTTTAGCCTAAACAGAACCATAACCAAACAAAGCTCTCGAAACCAAAAAGCTTTCACAAATAAAGCCGAAACATCTAAACTCATAAAAACACATGGATAGTCCACCAAAGAACCCACATAAACCCCCAGCCATAAAAAACCTGAAGGTAGGAGAGAAACAGTGAGAAAAACCATTAGTAATATCACGGGTGCAATCATAGCTCAAGTCCCAATCTAAAAAAATAGCAGCTAAATAGAAAATCCCCCATGAAAGCCAGTAGTAGTAAATCTACCAAAGCACATACCACCAGGCATATGACCCAAGCCCATCCAAAAAAGCACCAGGCTGCAACCCAAATAACCTCTCAAACATGGGAAATAATAAAACAGCTAACCAGTTGATGCACCAGAAATAAAAATAACAGAGGCCAGCAACACAGACAACCACTAGCCAATCAAAGCAAAAAATAAAGCTCCAGATAATCACACATAACACAACACCACCAAAGCTAATAGAATTACAATAGAAAAGAGTGATCCAACCAACCAACTTCCTCCAAATACAGGGCTCCAATAGAGAGAAAATCAACAAATACCCACAGGAGAAAAGAAACCAAAATAGGATATTTAAAAAGCATAAAATTACATTAAACAAAAAAGAATCAGACGGGGTCACCTGAAAAAATAGAGCAGATAGAAGAAATCAACCATGGAGATCAATAACACCACGACTAAGACATAACAAAAGGAACATCAATTTGATCCAATCTTAAGAGGCCCTTAACCATAAAATTTTGGTAGGATACCGAAAGCTCAGTCAAAGAATTCAAACCACAACCCCATCTAGAAATTGACTGAGCACAAGCATTACCCTCCTCAACAATAACAGAGAAAGAATAGTTTAAACTATTCAGTAAATTTCTAATGTCCCTCCGCATATAAAACAAATCAGAGGAGTAGACTTTATCCTCCCTAAAATTAAGAGAATGATAATCAAAGTAAGAACGAACCTCCACCATAATATTCATAAGATTAAGATTAAACCAAATACTTAAACCATGAAGAACATCATAGGTAGTAGCATAATTATCATCCCCAATAGAAGCAGGACCAGCAAAACTAAAAATATAGTTACCATTATGATCTCTTATAACACCACCATACCCAACAATAGACTCCATTCTCACACTATACACATTCAGCTTAATAAAGTTGTGAGGAGGCTTCATCCAAGAAGTACACCTAGGGATAGTCTTAAGAGAATCCACCTCCAAGTTAATACCAAAAACCGTAGCAGTGAAGGAATAGTTTTTAAAATTCTTCGTAGAAATTAAATTTGCATAATAAATAGCCACTACTTTATCCTTAATGTTATGGATAATTCTCTGATAGTTCATATCCAACCCATTGAAACAAGAATTATTTATCTCCAACCATAAGAACCAAAGGATAAGAGAAGGAATCACATTTTTTATGTGTCCTTTGGAATTAACAAACCCACAGTTAAGAACAAAATTAATATAACCCATAGCCATAAAATATTTGAAATGAAAGATATCCTCAAAATAAGTCCAAACTTTGACTGCTAAAGGACCAAAAATGAAGACATGATGTATATTGTCCACATGGTAGCAACATTGACATTTAAAAGGAAGAATAAAATCTCTTTTGATCAAATTCTCATATGTAGGAATAAACTTGTGTAAAATTCTCCAAATAAAATTTGAGACTGTAGAAGGAATGGTTTGATGCCATATCATAAGAAAAAGCTTAAAAGTGTCATGCTTAGTCCTAAAAGAATTCCAAGCATCTTTAAGTCTAAAACAACTATATTTAATAAAAAAACAAAGAAAAACATCATTCGAATTCATATTCAGAGGGATCTTTAAAATACGTTGAATCATGAAATTAGGAAGAAAGCTAGAAAGTTTCTCTAAATCCCAACCATTATTAGAGAAAAAATAGTTCACCTTCACCGAAGCATTGGAACATGAATTAGTTAGAGAGTCAATCAAATAGCCATCCAACCAACGATCTTGCCAAAAGAAAATATTACCATTACTCATACCCCACACCATATAAGGCTTAACAACCCATTTAATAGAGTAAAGATGCTGCCAAACTTTAGAATTTCCTTTACTGAAATAACACATGGTGGGACCATAAATTTAGCCCAAAGACTCCCATTAACATGAAGATTGTACCATAACTTGAAAGAAAAAGAATAGGCCAAATCATACATAGACTTATAACCTAAACCTCATTCATTCAAAGTCCTACAACAGTTACCCCATGAAGACCAGTGAATTTTAGAACTGCTACCCGTACCTTTCCATGAAAAAGTATTAATAATTCTATCAATTATATTACACACAGTCTTAGTAGGAAGTAAAGTTTGAAAACTATAAATAGGAATAGAGCAAAAAATGCTCTTGATGAGAATAAGATGACCACCAAAACTTAAGAAATTAGAATCTCAGGAAGAAAGTTTGTTATGCACCATAGTAATTAAATCATAAAAAAGGAATGACTTCTTTCTACCCTTATAAAGAGATACACCCAAACATTTAAAAGGCAAAAGACCATTGCTAAAACCAGTTAAATTCTCAATAGCCACAACACGATCAGGAGGAACTTTCTTAGCAACATTAAAACAACACTTGTGTTTATTAAGAGCCAAACCACTAATCAATTCAAAATGGTTAAAGAAATAAATAAGTTTATTAATCCTACTCATGGAAGCATTCATAAAAATAATTAAATCATCAGCAAAACATAAATGCAAAATTTTAAATCCTCTTAATGTTCTGAAGTAGAGGCTAGGATACCTAGCAAAAAGATCAGCAAGACCTCTGGACAGGTAATCAACAGTAATAATAAAGAGAGCAAGATAAATAGGATCCCCTTATCTCAGTTCATGAGAAGCCTTAAAAAGGTCATGGCTCTTACCATTCACAATGATAGAAAAATAAGGACTTTCAATGGAATTCTTAATGAGGCTTATAAAATTTAAATCAAAACTAAATAAATTCAAGATATTGTAAATAAAATCCCAATTAATATTATCATACACTTTAGCAATGCCCAATTTCAGAATCATATTACCACTTATAACCTTGACATCTAAGTCTTAACAATACTCTTGCACCAAAATGATATTGTTCGTAATAGCACGCTCTTTAACAAAGCCCATTTAAAAAGGGGAAAAAGCTTAGGCAATAAAATAGTTAATTGATTCATTAAAATTTAGAAAGCAGTTTATAAAAGAAAGTATACAAACTAATAGGTTTAAAGTCATTCCAAGAGTTCACCAAATTGTTCTTGGGAATAAGGACGATAGAAGTAGAAGTAAAAAACTTAGGAATATGATTGTCATTAAAGAAATCATTGACAACAAAAAAATATCATTATAAATAATAAGCCAAGATTTATGAAAAAACTTTGTCGTGAAGCTGTTCGGACCAACCATAGAATCCCCATTCATACCAAAAATTTTGTCTTTAACCTCCTCAGGAGAAGGAGGTTTAGACAAACCAATATTAACATCAAGAGAAATAAGATTATGAATGATATAAGGATTGTCAATAATAGGAGTAAAGGTTTTATTAAGATTATTTTGAAAATGATGAACAACCAAATTAGCAATCTCATCATTATATTCAGTAACAGAGCCATCACCCCTATTAATTTTATGGATATAATTAATCACATGTTTCTTCTTAACTAAAGCATGAAAGTATTTAGTATTGTTATCACCTTCAGCCAAATGTTTACTAGCCTCTTTCTGCTCACAAAAAATTTCTTTATGGGATTGTAATTTATAGAGGTCATCCTTAGCCTCTTTCAAAAGACTGAAGTTAGTATCAGAAGGAACCAACTGACATTGCTCCTCATAAGACTTCACCTTATCCTCCACAATTAAAATGTTAGAAAAAAAGATTTAAAAAAACATTATAATTCCACCAATTTAAAACTTGCTTAAGACTTTTAAGCTTCAACCATAGTATATGCATAGTAAAGATAGAGTTATCAGGCATAAGGGGAGCCTGCCAATTATTTTTAACCACATCTCGAAAAGAGTCATGAAGCAATCACATATTTTGAAATCTAAATTGAGAAAGAAAAATATTAGGTCTATTCTTAATTTTAATAAAAAGAGGAGAGTGAATAGAAATAGTCCGGCTAAGGTGCTCGACATTAGTAAACTCAAAAGAATTAAGCCAAACATCATTAAATAAAATCCTATCCAACCTTTGCCACAAATGCCCACGATGCCACGTGAAATTATTACCATAAAAGTTAATATCATTCAGATTGCAATCCATAATCATACCATTGAAGTCCTCCATAGACTGATAGATAGGGAGAGAACACCCTATCCATTCAGATGGATTAGTTATAGTATTAAAATCCCCTCCAACAAGTTAGGGAAGAATACAAATATTATGAAAGTTGAAGATTTGATCCCATAAAATCTTTCTAGTATAACGAGATGTGGCCGCATAAACAAACAAAGCACAACATTAGAAACTAGAACTTTTAATATTACAATGCAAGACTTGAGTATAATCACCAATGATATCAATTCTAATAAAATCTTTCCAAAAAACCAAATATTTATTGGCCACATTCAACTTAGCATGTTTAAAACCCAAAAATTTAGCAGTACAAAGTAACTTATCAATAGAAATAAGAGGCTCAAGTAAAACAAGAATAGAAACATTATAAATATGACATAAATTTTTTGCTCTAACCATAGAAGAAAGGCATCAAATACCCCTAACGTTCTAAATAATAGTGTTAAACATAAAAAAATAAAGATTAAAGAGAAGTATGCGAGTGTGTGTTTCTAGGAGACTATAAAATAACATTTCTTGGTTTTCTTCCTCTCTTACCTTGACCCTTAGAAAAGCTCAGGTCATTATCATATCTAGCAAAACATGTAGCCAATATATCCACCTCCTCTGTGTTAGTAAAAGCATCACTAAGGCTTGGTGCAGCAATTATCACTATAGAAAAATCATCTATTACCGGTGGAATTTTTCGATAGAAATTGATCATTTTTCGGCTGTTCTCAAATTTTCCAGTGATTTTCCGATGGAAATTTTTTCGCCGGTAAAACCCGTGTAGGAAAAATATTTCACTACAGGAAAATCACTCATTTCCGGCGGCCTTTTCCGGCGGAAATTGATCATTTTCCGACGGTTTTATGATTTTCTGGAGGTTTTCTGGCGGTTACGTTTCTGCCGGAAAAAATGGCGTCGGAAAATAACTTCCGGCGGTTTTTTCTGGCGGCAAATTATTCCGGCGGCTTTCCGGCGGTCTTAACCGCCCAAATTATTCCGGCGGCTTTCCGACGGTCTTAACCGTCGGAAACCCGCCGGAAAATTCTGCCGATAATGGGTGATTTTCCTATAGTGTATGTGGCCTCTTTGTAGGGTATATTGTGGTTTATCTTTGGTTGCATTCACAGCTGTGAGCATTTTTTGGGGCTTTGGGGTTTCCTTGGTTCTATTCTGGTGTTGGATGGTGCTGGGCTGCCTTTTTGTTGATTTCTTGGCCTGATGGTTGGGGCTATCTTGATGGCTTTGGGTGGCTTTATTATGGCCTATTGTGGTTGGGTGCTTCTACTTACTCCTGTTGATAGGATTGAGAGGCTTGTGGATTTCCTGGGTGATATTTCCTGGTCTAATTCTAACGTGAGCTCTATGAGTCTTCATCCTATTAGTGATTATATTTGCTGGAAGCTTCGTTTTACTTATAGTACTTTTGATATTAGCTTTTTTATTGATTTAGATTTTGGATCAGATTTATATTACATATATGCTCTTTTGTGCTATAATTTTTTGTGTTGCAACATCTTTTATTTTCAGGTGAATTGGCTAATAGTTGACTTTAAAAGTTTTTGCATAAAGATTGTGCCTCAAGTTTATATTTTGATCTTTCTTTTTTGGATGCTTGACTTTAGCATCTTTAGCATGTTCTTAGGTCTTTTTGTACTCTCGCTTAGTGAAGACTATCGGCTCTTAGGTTTTCTTTTGATTTGTTTTGTAGCTCTTTTGAGTAGTAGCGAGCTGATTGTCTCCTTTAAAGAACTTGTAATCTGTATTTTATTTTTAACGCGTAGACCTTTCCATGGGTTTTAACAAAAAAATTAGTATAATTTTTAATTTTTATAAAAGAGATTATAAATTTAAATTTGGTATATGTCTTCGTGTAAATTATATATTTATTAGATTTTCCAGCATAAAATTTTTTCATTTCCTTAAATGTAATAAATTTTGTCTTCTTTTAAATTTTTAAAAAAATGAAAGATATGTTTCTTTTTTTTGATACTTTATACAATTTAATAAAATTTAAATAAATTTATGAAATTATAATAATTTAGCTAATATTTATTCAAATAGAAAATAATTTCTTGATTTAGTGACAGCACCAAAATATAGATGAATTTTCTAGTTAAATTAACAAGACCTACTTCAATAATGGCGGCTTTCAAACTCAATTTCTTCCATAGCAACCCTACCACTAGCTTTACAAAAGCAATCACACCCATCTATATTGTATCACCAATTGTGACATTTTAGAGTCTAGATGATGATAAATTATTACTTTTGAATACTAAATTTAGCTTTTAGGGTTTGTTTGGGATAGCTTTCTCATTGATTAGCTTTTCAATCATCAATTATAATTTTGTTTGCCTACTCCTTTCTCACTTTTTTTCAAAAATTTATGTGATGGAAAATTGCATTTTTGCAACTAGAGCAGTTAAGTTCCTTTAACTAAAGCAACTTCACAACCAACTTTATAAAACGCTGCAGCCATCCCAAATAGATCCCACGTTTGAATAATGCAAGTGCACAACTATGTACTCATTGTGTATTTCATATCCTTAGAATGAGTTGCGAGTATATATTGTCTAATTCCTTTAATTTACTAAAATCAAAATTAATATTTTCTTGCAAAATTATGTTTGTTTCATCATGAATTATAAGCTGATTCATTGGAATATAGTAATTTAACAAGGCTTTATGATTATATTTGGAAAGAAGGAAATCATATCAAAGTAATTAACTTAATTTTTAGTAATTTATGAATTGATTATTATTTTCTATCAAACTGAGTCAAATTCTTCAAGCAAAAAGTACCCTTTAACTCTCAGTATTTGAAAAGATAACGTGAATAATACATTGCTTCAGAATGGGGTTGCGTATTAATATAATCTTTAGGGAGGTGAAGCTAAACTGAAAGGTCTGCGTGGAAGAGTGGGAGCATTAGGGATGGCTGAGAAAATTGTCAGCTTGAAATTGAAGGTGATATGATCTTTGCGAGATAGATGATGAGGTGATTGTAAGCACCAAGCAATTTGTACTCAATAAAGAACGTATTTGTTATAGAAATTAAGATTATGAATGGTTTGAATGTTTATTTGAGATTTTTCACCAAGTAATTTTGAAAATACAATAATTTTTTACTGCTCAGAAATTTATTTTGATGTCTAAATATAATAATTTAGTTTAACTAAAGTTTCAAACATTATTTTATGTAATATTTGATAATTGGGTTAAATTAGGAAAATATGAAATTCTTCTCAGTATGATTTTTATTGTCTACCGTTAGAACATTTTGTTAGTTTTTGAATTAACCTTAATTATCCTTTATTTACTCCAATACATTAAAAATAAATGTATTTATGTGATTGGATTGAGTAATAGTTGGTTGTTATTACTTTTATAGTAATGTGATAATAATATGTGTAAAAGACAAATAAAGACTGGTTGACTAGCTCGTTGATTGGAGACTGATTAACCTGTACATGATTGTGAGCCAACGAACTTTTCTTTAAATATTGTGATTTGGTATTATCCTCTACTGATTAACGTGATACACTGATTGCATTACAGGAAAATCACCTATAACAGGCAGAATTTTAGACTGATTTCTGACAAATTTTCTGGCGGCTTACTGACGGATAAAGATGGAATATTTCTAATAAATTTTTAGGAAGATTTTTCGGTGGATTTACGATGGCTTTCTAGCGAATTTGTTTTCGATGATTTTTTGGGTGAATTTTCTAATGGATTTTAATTATTTTTGAAAAAGATGATATATTTGTAAATTTATTAATTAATAATTTTATAGTATATTTTAAATCATTATTAATTAAATAACTTTAATATAACTTTAAATAATTACAACTTAGTAGTTAAAGTAATATATAATTAGTTTAATTATTTATTAAAAACTTTAGCTTATTATTCTATTAATAACTATTAATGTGGCCCCATGCGGGCTGGGCGCGAGTGAAAGCTACGCGCGGTTGGAGGCAGTGCGGGCTAGGCGATGGCCCGGGCGCACTACAATGGGCTGGCACAGTCAGAGGCAACGCGGAAGGCCCCGTTCAGGCTGGGCGCAGGCAGAAGCAACAGGCCAGGTGGAAGCAATACACAGGTGGGACCGGGCGCACCTACGGGTGGGGGCAGTAGACTAGGGTCGGGAATATTAATTTTCTAAAATTATTTCGTTATTCCAGCTGAGTTTTTCTGCTGGACAGACATTGAAAAACTTTTACAATGAAATAATTCTGCATGAAAAACTTTCCGACATATTTTTTTTAACAAAAAAAATTTTTGACGCTCGATTTACCATTGAAATCATTTTCACTGGAAATCCACCGAAAATTTTTGAAATCAGCCAAAAAATTCATAATCTTTCATAAAAAATCCACCAAAAATACACAATTTTCCTATAGTGTTGAGAGTTATAAGGAGATGACTAATGTGCCGATGGATAAAGAGTGACGACTTTATTTACTGAGCCAAAGATTTACTGATATTAATACAATACTAAAAAAACACCGCAATAACTAGAATTCTTACTTGTTTAATATAACTACTAAAATGAATGTTATTGTGGCATTGTTCATATTGCTGTATGAATTTATTATTAATACTATTATTGATTTATTGATATAAAAAGCATGTTATATATATTGAGCATGTGTTATACATGATATACTGAGTATGTGATTAAAATACTGATTTAATACTGATATAGAATAATTAAATAGTATGTGTACTTTCATATATGATTATACTACATTGATTTGATTTCAACAGTCACTAAGAAATATTTTTCATTACCGTCGGACGTTTTGGTGGAAATTTTACATTGGTAAAACTGGCGGGTTTATCTACAAAAAATCCACTAGTAACTTAAAGACAAAATGTCTGACATAATTTCTACCGCAGAAACACTGGTACATATTTCGCCAGCTTTTTACCAATATTTTAAAGGTTTCTAGTGCATATTCCACCGGTAATTACCATCAAATTGTCGGCAAATATTATGTCAACTTACTTAAACTCGATGAAATGTTGCCGGTGTATTATCCGTCGGTAACATAACCAACATATAATCCGATGAAAAGACGCTGGTACATGCTATATTTTGACTCATTCACCGTTAGACTTCTCATTTTTATCCCGACCAAACAATGATCACTTTATTTCCCTCTCTTGTGCACAAGAGCTGCCCGGACCAAACCCTCTTCACTCGGCGTTCGAGAGCTGCCCCGACATCGAGTATTTATTTCCCTCTTTTTGCTTGTGTCCGAGAGCTGCCCCGACCGAACCGATGAGCATTTCTTTCCTAGCGTCTGAGAACTACCCCGGCCAAACCCTTGTTGACATTCACCAAAAGCTGCCTCAAATGCCACTGGTAAGAGAAGGTATTATCTCAGTACCTTGAGTTTGGATGTTCTCACTAGACATTTGCAAGAGAAGGTATCTTGGTGTGTGCCTTTTAGTTTAGGTATTAATATTCTCACTAGACATTTTCAAGATAATGGATCTTAGTGTATGCTTTTGCTTTTGTAATGGATGTTCTCACTAGACATTTGTAAGAGAATTTATCTTTGTGTATGCTTTTAATTTGTTTTTATTATGGATGTTCTTACTAGACATTTGAAAGAAAATGTATCTTGGTGTTTGCTCTTGGCTGTACTTATGGATGTTCTCACTAGATATTTGCAAGAGAATATTATACCTTGGTGTATGCTTTTTGCTAATGATATTGTTCTTGTAATTGATAATAGTAGAGAGGGAGAGAGAGTTGAAGGTAAACTTTAATTATGTTGGTCTACCTTAAAGTCTAAAGGTTTTCACATAAATAGAACTAAAATTTAATATATGGAGTTTATTTTTAGTATTAATAGAGTTAGTTGAGGGATTGTGACTTTGGGCAATGAAGTCATTAATAAAAGCATACATTTTTAGTATCTTTGATCTATTTATAATTATGAAATAGATGGGGGTATTATTTATAGAATTCTAGTTGGATGGTGGAAGTAGAAGAATGTATTGGGCGTTGTTGTGTGGACATAGAGGAATGCATTGGGCATACTTGATTATAGACAGGATACTATAGACAGGATACAAAAATAGCGTATATGTGACATGGTTGGAGTAGCTTCAGTGGAAGATAAGATTAGAGAGAGTCGCCTTGGATGGTTTGGTCACACTCAGGTGCAGTTGCAACAAACTGAAATGTTAGAGGAAATGTGAAAGATGAGAGAGCAATTAAGTGGGCATAATACAACATCAGCAGATGAGGATACTGAAGCAGAGCAGATGTTTATTTTAATGTTGTGGACACATGTTATTATGTATTTTTGGACATGTTTACTTATTTGTTTTATGGACATATGCACTTCTTTATTGTTAGATATTTGTTGATGATATTATTCTTATTTTTGTTATTGAATATATGTTTTTTTGATATTCTTGATTAGAGCTAGATGTTTGAATGTATATAGAATTGCATTTTTTTTCTATACAGGTTTGTGGAAATCAGAAGGCAGGTGGTTATTTTTTTGTATATGTTATAGGTTTTTGGTGGATTATTTGCCAAAAACACCGCCAGCAACACGATATGACGAAACTAAATTGTTGTTTCCTGCATACATTTGCGATGAAATATCTAGTGATATATGAACTGGTAATTTCTACCGATAATTGTGTGACGATCGAGGGCGGCGAATTATCCTACAATTATTTCGGCGTATAATATCCGTTAGAAATATCGACAGAAGAAACACCCAAAATAACCACCTTAAAAGACGATGGTTTCTCAAATTTTGTGCTGGAAAATTGCCAAAAAATTTTGTGGCGGAAATCTTAAGCTGGTATAGATTTGTCAACACGCGAATTATTGTCAGAATAGTTTTCGCCGGTATTTCATCAGAAATAAGAACTTTTCGGTGGATTTCTTGTGTTACTAGCGAATTTGTTCGTCGATAACAGTGCATTTTTTGTAGTGAGTCTTTACTGATGTTTTGATTCAATGCTTTATCTGATTTATGTACTGATTAGTATTATGGATACAATGATTATTTTATAAATTTGACACTCATATTTATTTATTATTTTACTGACTTTAGTACCATAGTGTTTTACTGTTTATAAATTTTACTACTATTGCATATGAATTTTACTATTTCTATATTGATTCAAAGATTATATGAATAGTACTGCTATGATTTGATCCCTGATATGCATATTACTCCTTTACCATGTATTGCATTTAGTAACAGGTTTTAGTAACTTATCAGATTTTTTAACTTATTATATGTGATTAAATGATTTCAACTTAGGGTAGATGATCAAGAGCGTGAGACTAAACAAGATTCTTCAAATTTTGGTCTTTTTGTTTTAGTTATTCTTTTGTACTCAGAAAGATTAGTTATGACATGATTAGATAGATCCCGAGTATAGTAAATGATTTTTTGGAATAAATAGATATGTGCATATTGATATTTTGAATTATAGAATATGTTGTTTATTATTGATAGATGATATTAGATGGCTCTGGTTATTGTTCATTAAAAGATTAAAAAAATAATTCTTACAAATTAGATTTTAGGGCATCACACTCTCTGGCACACTTCACATACTCATCCTAAATCTTTTCCCATCTTCTAAATATTTATTTTTCTTTTTATTGTTATATCTCCTGATCATTTCATCACATGATCTCTTCATGCTCACCCATATCATTATCACAACTTTACATCGCTCTGCCCTAGCCATTTTGCTCTGCCCTAGCTCTCAGGGTGATTTCATGGTGATCTCGCTTCTCTTCTTCAGTGCTTCTGATTCATTTCTTCAAGCGTTTTTGGCTAGTGTTGTTCTGCTTCCCTTGTGGTAACTTCGTTCCTCTTCTGGTTGTGTCCTTGTCTCATGTTTTTTCATATCTTTCGTTCCTTCTTTGGTTTTTGTCGTGGTGATTTGTGGTTTTGTTGGTGGTTGGGGGGGGGGGGGTGGTCGGAAAATTTGTAATGTGTCGACCCAATCTGGATGTGATCCGTAAATTCTTTCTAGCTCTTAAGCTTTCTGCCTTATTTAATGTGGGTTTATTAGATCCTCGTCACATTGCCATACAACTTACTAATGATTTGCATTATAGTCGTATTTTCTCACGTCGATCGTATTATATCCATGGGTGTCAAATGAGGTTGCTTAAAACATGGATTTTGATGTGAGGGAGGAATCTCCTATTGCCCAGTGTGGATCTCTTTTCCTAACCATCAATTACATTTTTTTAATACTCATATTCTATTTGGTCTTTCTTCTGTGTTCGATAGACCCTTACAAACCGATCAAGCTACTGCATTTTTATCTAGACCTTCTGTGGCAAGGGTTTTAGTTGAGCTTGATGTGTCGAAAAAGCATCCTCATGAAATAGGGCTGGGATCAGAATTGAAGGTTTATTTTCAAAAAGTTGAGATTGAAAATCTTCATATCTTTTGCTCACACTATAGAATGCATGGACACGGGATTAATGAATGTTTTCGTTTACACCCTAATCTCTATAAGGAGAAAGCCCCATCTACTTCTAATGTTTCTCTGGGAGGGGAGGATAAAATTTTAGCACAAAAAGAGTTATGTGTTGGTTTTTGTTCTGGCTCTAAGGAAACGTTGGTTCATAATATTGAGCAAGTGGTTGAGGTTCTTCCTTCTAATGACTTGGTTGATAATAATTTAGAGCAAAGGCAGGATAGTAATGCTTCTCTTATTAATGCGCTTGATTGTCATAAGATTTCTAATGTTCCTATTACTAATGAGAATGTTATAGTGGTTCATAATGATCTTGTTTCATCTTCTAATTTAGCTCCTAATTCTTCCCAACTGCGCATTCAGGATGATGTTCCCTCTAACAAGAGTCCTTCTCCCTTAGAACATGAAATGTGGCAAAATGCTATGCCTGTGGATAGTACGGGTAATCTTGAAGTGGTGATTGATCTTGGTGATATTAACTCTTCCAAGGTTAATCATAGTATGGAGGCATCCAAGGTTAATGAGCCTACGGTTGTAAGCTCGGTTTCTTCTTTTTAAGCTTTGAACCCTCCTCTTGAGGGCTTTATGAATAATTTTTCTATTGTTGAGGATGGTTTTCTTTTTATGGAAGGTGATATGCCTCACCCGGAGAGGTCTGTTAGAACTTTAAATGACAGTAAGACTTTTTTGGCTGACCATTACCATTGTGATGCTTACACTTACATGGAGGTGGACATTTTGGCTAAATGTTATGCTAGAGAAGATCATGATTTGAGCTTTTCTAAGGGTCATGGTAAGAGAGGTAGAAAACCTAAAAATTTTGTTTTGTCTCCTAGAAATACCAGTTCTCATACTTTTCATTAATTTTGTTTTTTATGTTTAATTCAATCATTTGGAATGTGCGGGGTATTAGTTTCCCTTCATCTAAACTTTTAGAGTTAAATATTTATGTCATATTTATAACATCTATATTCTTGTGTTACTTGAACCTCTTATTTCTGTTGAGAAATTACGTAGTATTGCTAACTTTCTGCGTTTTAAATCTGCTATTACTAATATTTCCAACAAAATTTGGGTCTTTTGGAAGGATTTTATTAGAATTGATATTATTGGGGATTTTACTCAAGTTCTACATTATAATATTGAAAGTTCTAATTTTCAGTGTTGTGCGTCTTTTGTTTATGTTGCTTCTTCTCGTTTTACAAGAAGGATTTTATGGAGCAAATATGTCAGTTTCATAATATTTGCAACCTTCAGTGGATTGTGGGTGGTAATTTTAATAATATATCTAATCCGTCTGAATCGCATGGGGGGCTCTCTCGCTATTTATCAATCCATGAAGGATTTTAATGGTATGATTACGGAATGCAATCTTATTGATATTGGTTTTTCTGACAATAATTTTACTTGGCATTGTGGCCATTTGTTGCAAAGGTTGGATAGAGTTCTCTTTAATGATGGTTGGCTTAATGCTTTTCAATTGACCAAGGTTGAGCATCTTAGTCATACTCTTTCTGATCATTCTCCTATTCTTATTAATATTAAGAATGATTCTAGGGCCTCTTCTTCCCAGTTTAGATTTCAGAATATGTGGCAGCTTCATTCCACTTTTCTTGATGTTGTTAAGAATAATTGGCAGTCTCCTCTTTTCCCTGATGATTCTATTTTGGGTATGTATAGATTGTGGCTTAAACTTAAAACGTTAAAACTTGTTTTGAAGTGGTGGAATCACAATGTCTTTAAAAATTCGTTTTCTAACATTTTATCTGCTGAAGCTAGAGTTAACTCCTTTGAAAATCTTTGTGAGTTGGACTCTTCTGAGGTTAATTTTACTTTGCTCAAAGAGGCCAAAGTGGAGCTTTGTAAGCTTCAAGCTCAAGAAGAGGTTTTTTGGAAAGCGGCTGCTAAGCACTTGGTGGAAGGTGATAATAACACTAAATACTTTCATTCTTTGGTTAAGAAGAGGTGTTCTACTAATTTTATTTATAAAATTTCTCGTGAGGATGGATCCATGGCTGAGGATAATGAGGAGATTTCTAACCTTGCTGTTAACTATTTTCAAAGTCATCTTAATAAGTCTTCTAATCCTGCTAGTCTTCCTAATCATTCTTTTATTTCTCAATTGGTTTCGGTTGAGGACAATGCTACGTTAACTAAATCTCCATCTCTTGAGGAGGTTAAAGACATTTTATTTGGTATGCATGCTAATTTTGTTGCTAGTCCGGATGGTTACACTACTAAATTCTTACAGAGCACTTGGCCTATTATTTATCATGATTTGTTTTTTACTGTGACTGATTTTTTTAATGGTTCTACTATTCCTAAATTCTTCTCGTCTACTTCTATTATTCTTATTCCCAAGAATAATTCAATTAATTCCTGGAATGATTTTAGACCTATTAGTTTGTGTACTGTTTTTTATAAATTAATTTCTAAAATTCTTATGAATCATTTAATTGTTCTTTTGTCTGGACTTATATCTCCTTTTTAGATGAGTTTTTTCAAAGGTAGAGCTAACTTAGATAAGATCCTGTTGGCGTAGGAATTTTGTAATGACTTAGATATTAAGTGTCGTGGTGGTAACATGATTATGAAACTTGATATTTCCAAGGCTTACGACAATATTAATTGGAAGTTTATTTATCATATTTTGAGCTTATTTTGTTTTGATCTTTCTTTTATCAATCTCATTAAATCCTGTATTGAAAGTCCTTACTATTCTATTTTAGTGAATGGTAAGTGCCATGATTTTTTCAGAGCTTCCCATGGGCTATGACAGGGGGATCCTATTTCTCCTGCTCTTTTCATTATTACGGCGGATTACCTTTTTAGGGCTATTGTGGAAACTTTTAAAACTTGTTCTAGTCTTTACTTTCATACCTTAGGTGGTATCCAAATCTCCCATCTCTGTTTTGCGGACGATTTCATTATTTTCTCTAACGCTAGTATTAATATGGTTGCCAAGATCATGGACTTGTTTGAGCACTTTTGAATCGGTTAGTGGTTTGGCTTTCAATAAACTTAAGAGTTGCTTTATTATTGGTAAGAATGTCCCCTCTGCTCGTGCTAGGGATATTAGAACTCTTACTGGTTTTACCCAAGGTGCTTTGCCCCTTAAATATTTGGGCATTCCTTTGTATAAGGGTAGAAAGAGGCCTTCTATCTTCGATGATTTAATTTCTGTTGTTCAGAACAGATTGTCTTCTTGGGATTCTAACTTTTTAAGTTTTGGTGGTCGCCTAACTCTTATTAAAAGTGTGCTCTGTTCGATTCCGATTTACTATTTTCAAACTCTTTTTTCTACGAAAAATGTTTGTCAGAGAGTTGATAGGATCCTCAATAATTTTTTTTGAAAAGGCTCCAGTAATAACTTTAAGATTCATTGGTCTTCTTGGAGTAAATGTTGCGGGTCTATGCAAGAGGGGGCTTTGGGTTGTAAGTCGATGTTGGATTTGACTTTGGACTTCTCTTGCAAGCTTTAGTTTAAGCTCAGAAAAAATGACAGCCTTTGGGCCAATTTCATGATGGTTAAATATTGTGGGAGGAAACACCCGACTTTATGTGGATTTACTAGAGGTCACTCTAAAGTTTGGCATCGTCTTTTCTCGGTTAAATGGAAGGTTGAGCCTTATTTGGCTTGGGGGCTTGGTTATGGAACCATTTTATTTTGGCAAGATCGTTGGATTAATGGTCAGTCCATTGACTCCTTGTTAAATACTATCTCTAATGCTAATGTGAAAGTTAACCATTTTCTTTCTAATCATGGTTGGGATTTAGAGAAACTTTCTTGTGTGCTGCTTGATTGCATTATTCATCTTATTTTAAAGATCCCTTTAAACATTTCTTCCAAGGATGTGTTACTTTTTTCTCTTTCTAAAGATGTCACTTTTTTTGTTAAAGAAGCATGGCATTCCATTAGAGTTAAAAAGGCTCCTTCTAAGTTTTTTAATTTGATTTGGCACAAGTCTATCCTCTCTACGATTTCTATTTTTGTTTGGAGGTTTCTTCATAAGCTCATTCCTACTAACGAGAATCTAAGGAAAAGAGGTTTTATTTTCCCCTCTAAATGTCAATGTTGTTTTCATGTTGAGAATATGCATCATGTCTTCATTTCTGGCCCTGTTGTTGTTAAGGTTTGGATTTATTTTGAGGAGATTTTTCACTTTAATTTTTTCTCTACGAATTCCTCTTTATACTTTCCTTTTGAATGTTGGCTGGTTAATGCTAAGGGGCATATCCGTAACATTTTTCCTTGTCTGATTCTTTGGTTTCTCTGGTTGGAAAGAAATGATTCTCATTTTAACGGTGTGCTGATGGATTACAAGAGAATTATTCAAAAAATTAAAGATAAAATGGTTGCTCTTTTTCTGTCCAGTTACTTTCTTTCAAGAACTTTAAGAATGCTTATTTTATCTGTCATAACTTTGGTATTAATCTAGTGGTTGATAATTCATTTAAGATCACTAGATGCACCTCATGGATGAAACCTTCTTCTAATTTTGTCAAGCTGAATGTTGCTAGTGCTATATTGGGTAATACTTTTGCCTTTGGTGGTGTTTTAAGGGATTATAATGGCTTTTAGCTCTGGGGTTTTGTTGGGCTCGTGGTTTCAGGTGATAACAATCTTCCTAACTTTGTTGGTGTGTTTCATGGCTTACAGTTTTATATTTATCTTAATTTGATTAATGTTGTGTTGGAAGCTGATTTTGATTTTAAGGTCCTAAAGAGTTTGGGTGACTATAATTGCTCTTCTGGTCTCTTTTACACTTTGAGGGACATTAGAGCTTCCCTTAACTTGGTGAATTGCTATTTTTCCAATATTCTGGTTGAGGCTAACGCGTGTGCTTATGGTTTGGGCAATATTGGTTGCAATTTTAATAGTATTAATGAGTTTGCTTTTAATCAGATCCCTCTTTTCATTAAGGGTCTTCTTAGAATGGATCAACTTGGGTTGCATTATGTTAATGATTAAGATATTTTTCTCTTCTCTATTATGGTTCTCCTTGTGCGATTTTCTTCAGTTTGGCCTTGTGCCTGGCTTATTTTTGGCTGCTTTTGCGGGTTGTGTTGGTGTGGGGGTCTTTTTGATGGTTTCTCTCTATTTGATGTTGGTTGGTTTGTTTCTTTGCAGCTAGTGGTGGCCGGGGTGTGGGGTTGCTACCTGGGTCTCAGATCGGACATTCAAAATATTAAAGAAATTTTTTGGCCCACAGTCGCATTTTCCCTTAATCGAGCATCCCGATAAGATAAATCCAACGAGCCCAAGATCGCCAAATTCTGACATCATTAAGGCCTTTAAATGACTGACAAACTGTGCATGGTCAAGGGATTCAATATCTGCCATCCATCCAACCACTCCCCATTTACCCTTGATCTCTCACCTATTTACGGGTCATGCCACTTCATAAATCTATAAATAAACCCCTCATTTCTCTTGAAAGAGAACCGAAGCAAGAAGAGACGAAGGAAGAAGAGAAGGAAGAGAAGGATGAAGCTCCGCCTTGACCACCACCGGACTTCCGCCGGACCACCACTTGAGGCCCTCACCTACATCAGACCACCACCTGACGTCGCAATCAGTCGGACCACGCCTAACGTCATTGCTCCGTTGGACCACCACTAGAGGCCCTCACCTCCGCCGGACCACCACCTGATCTCGTTGTTCCATTGGACCACTGCCTGACGCAGTTGCTCCGCTGAACCACCACTTGAGGCCCTCACCTCGGCCAGCACCACCTGATGTCGTTGCTTCGCTGAACCACCACTTGAGGCCCTCACCTCCGCCAGACCACCTGAGGCCCGGACTTCTGCTGGGCCACCACTTGAAGCCCAGAGTTTTACCAGAGTATCACCTTACTACAATGGTCTTTCAGACCCTGGTCTCCTGCCAACTGCAATCTTTCGAATTCCTTTCTCCTTCCAACTATGGTCCTTTTGACCTGCATCACCTACTATGGTCCTTCTGACCTTCATCACTAGACAACGGTCTTTTCGGCCTCCATCCTATCGACTATAGTCATGCCGACCAAACAAACATGTTTATAATGTAACTTTCACCATGTAATGCGCTATATATGATGTACATTTGTGACACCATGCCAAGGCCTTCTCCTAAGGAAGGGCCTCATTTGTAATCGACAGCAAATACTAGTGGATTCATTCAAATTGGGCCAGGCCCCGTTGTTTTTCCCCTTTTCAGGGGTTTTCCACATAAAAACTCTAGTGTCTCTTATGAATGCTACACCATCTCAGTTATTTGATTGTGTGCTGGATCTTCGTACAATTCTAAGACATTAAACTATATATTTCTCTACCACCGCAAATACTCCAGAACACAACAATAATGTTTTAGACATTCAAAATATTAAAGAAATTTTTTTCGTCCACAGTCGCATTTGAGGTTGCAGCCAAAGTTGCCCCCAATCCAAATCTGCTTCCCATGAAATTGATACAGCAATAGCTGATGCATTAAGAGATAGAACAATGCATAAGATTGCCCTCAATATTGAAGAACTTCCTTTGAACCTAATAATAAATAATGGCTAAGGGACTATCTTGCTCCAATCATGCGAAGGATGTGACGAGAATGACCTTTCAAGGTTATAGCAAAGGTTGCCCTTCTACCAGAAATCAGGTCTCACAGACCGTGCAAAACTATTGTGTGCTAGAAAATTTGAGTCGGTAGAGTGTATATTTTGTGTCTTAACATTGTACAAAGATTCAATATGAATAGGTAAAAGTAGTAGAACTAGAGAATTTCTTATATGAAAAATCTGGAAAAGAAAAAAATCATGGGGCCTAACCCAATTGCAAAATTCACTAGATATTACCTGATACAAAGATCTTCCCTTCTTTGTTCTTGAAGAAGAAGGAGCGTACATCAAATCAAGTTTGACAGATAATACCCAATAATAATATTTGATTTTCTGCATAGGGATTATAAATATCCACATATGGGCTTTTATACCCAATAGCAGGGTTAAATCTTGTGGATACTTTGGAGATGATGGAGATTTTGATGTAGAACCTTAGTGAGGATGGTGGTTGCCGGTGGCGGCGATCGCTGAAAAATACTAAAGAACTCTCCCTTGTTCTCTCCTTTCGTCATGTGAAGAATAAATGCCTATTTATAGTTTTTTGGGAGTGACATACTCTTGGACAAAGTAGGAGCGCTTTATCAAATGGTCCGTATTAATTCCTTCAATCATAGAGCTTTTGTCAAGCATTTAAATATCTCAATGATGACATAATTAAGTGATATTGGGCTCGTTCGATTTATCTTATTGAGCCGCTAGATTTGATTATAAGCATGTTAAATTTAAAGATTATTTGGTTACCCAATTAATATTTTAAAGCTTTTAAATATTCTTTAGTACCTTGGTTTGAGCCCATGTGGACTCGGATTAGGACAATTTTGGTGTCATTGAATTCGTCTTATCGAGACGTTCAGTTTGACTATAAAGTTGCTGAATTCAGAGTTTGGATGGTCCCAAATTTAATTTTAAAAATTCAATTTAAATATTCGTTGAGATTAGCACTTGATCAAGGTGATTTTTTTATGACATATCAATTCTAATATATAACAAAAACAAACTATGTAATAAAATGAATCATCACTAAATCAAAAAAAGATTTTCTCATAACAGATTTATCTATACATTGGTATAATGGATTGGTGAAAAGGTCACATTCCACAACGCATAATTCTATAGAAAACTCACAAAAAATATCAGTACTAGACAACTCTTCATATGCTCTTTAAGATGAACTTTTATTTGGTCCGGTGCAAGGACCTAGAGGAAGGTTCGGTTTTGCCTAAAAAAGTGCAAATACCGAGTTTTTTGAAAAAATACCGAGTTTTTCAAAAAACTCGGTATTTGCACTTTTTGACCTATTTTTGCCTAAAACCAAACCTTCCTCTACATCCAGTGAAAGGACCTAATAATTGCTCCTTTAAGAGCAATCATATCATGGTGCAAGGCCACTTAAGAAATTTCTATAAGTATATTCCCTCGTCATTATTATTTCCAAAACTTTAATATTTTACCTTTTCAACTTTAATGAATGTCATAATTATTAGTACATATGCTACACTAAATAATTCATTTTCATTATTAAAGTCTTCACAAGGGCTTAATAATTCTCTTCCATTACAAAGGTCTTCAAAAGGACTAAATTTTATGATCAATTTTTTTGTTTTTTTTTTAATAATAAAAATCCACTCACGCACGTGATTATTAATTTTAGTTTTAATTAAGGGAAGGGTTTTAGGAGGCAAATTAAACTGTGGTAGAGGAATTCTTCTAACTCTCCTTATTTTGATACTATTTAAGCCAAATCAATATAGTGTGTATATATATTTATATATATATGGGTGTCAATATATGACCCAACTCAAATATGTGTGTTAATATATGACGCAACCTAAAAATTTCATGTTCAGATCAACCCATTTAATAAACAGGTCAAGTTTTTGTTTAATTTTGCTACCAATTTTAATATTTGGTCAGCCCGCCAACTTAAAATCAACCCGTATTTGACATGTCTCAATTTGGCCTCCAGAAATCTAAGCTGTTGATCTATTAATAAGGTGCGGCTCGACTGTATGGTAAAAAAAACAACTTGCTAAATCTGAAATCCCTCGCACTACTTTGCTTCCTTCTTTTGCACTTTCTATATATACATTTCAACATTCAAAAAGCCATATTAAAATCATTTTCTAATATAGTAGGTTTCAGGGTCAGATTTTGGTTCAATATTTTGACTCATTTATTAAACGGGACATGTTCGAATCACATGAATTCAAAGTGGAATAATTTCATGCCAAACTCAAACTCCACCCAATAACCTATTTTGACACCCTTATATATATATATATATATAGTAGCATACATAGTGTCAATAAATGTTATTGTATTGTGATGTAATGCTCTGATTTGATGGATACCATATGAGCCATTATGAAAAAAAGGTCTTAAGAAATAATTTGATTTGATTACACATTATTAAAGTATTAATATTATTATATGCCAATAATTTACGTACAATATTAAGTTTTTATTTGAAGCTCTTTTATTAGATGATGTTTGCATTATGATAAAAAAATATTGTGGACATTGAAGAATATGTTACTGAATATTTGTATAAATGAAATTAAAGCACATGTTTAATTACAATAATGGGAGGGGTGTCCCAACCACTTTTTGAAGGAGTTTCTCTATTGATTAAACACATGTGTAACACCATTGATTGAAGGGGTCGGGCCGGTCGGTCATGCATGATTGAATATTTAATGGATGCCAATTTGATAGATCTTGATCATCACATACTTCTTCAATGCTGTTGGTGGAAAACCATACAATGATGTAAGTCCAAACCTCCATTCAATCAATATGTTTTATCTTAACGTAATGAATCTTCATGTTGTGTTGATTACTTTTGTTTTCTTTAGGGGTTGTAGTTGATCCGTGGTGTTCCAGTCGGTTTATCATTTTATATGTGTCTCAAGGCCGTATTTGTCTAGTTCTTATGTTTTGGTGATATACTTTATGGGTTCTGTCTTTCTATCGTATGGTGAGCCTTTTTCTCGTTGTTTTTGTGCAGTTTTTTTTTTTTTTTTGCAGGGATCAGGTCTCGTTTAGGCTATGACTCTTCTTGATCTCTCCTTTTGGGTGATAGATCCTGGCCTCCCTAGTTCTAAGTTTCTCTTGTTCAATTTTTATAATTAGATGAGATCCTCGGCTCTTTAGATTTTTCTTCTCTTTTTTTTGTTGTAGCTCCCTGAAGCGTAGCGAGCTGTAGATCCCTGCTAGGGACTTGTACTCTTATTTTAAATTAATGCAAAGGCCCGACCAATGGTGGGTCCCCCCTCCCTTAAAAAAAATCTAATTAGAAATTCATTTTATAATCATTTAAAATCTCAAAGAATATAATAAAAGGAGGGATTTAATGATCTTCAATGCCATTCTCTTAAAAGTAAATGAGAAGGTTAAAAAATTAAATTAATTTAACAAAAAGAAAAAGATAATGATAAATAGCTGTAGTTTCTCACCTGCCTTTTAATCGAACAAATCCACTAAGTATTAGTTGAAAAACTTGAAAGAACGACATGAAATATCATCAAAGACTGAAAGAGTTATATATTCATTCTTCAAAATAATTTATGTCCAAACAGAATAAATCTATTTAAAATGCCTGGCACTTTTCTTATCCCAATTAGCTAGCCGGTGGCAAAGCTTGTCTCATTCTCAGTCTTTATTCTACTGATGCACTGATTGACAGGGAATTCTATGAAGGATTAATTAATTTAGTTTTTAATTAGTTATCTAAATAAAGGACGTGCGGCATCCAACTTGATCTACCGAATAAAATAATCAAGAAAAAAATAATAGTAAAATCTACAGACATTCCTGTTAGGGCTCCACACGAGAAACTGTACAGCAATATTATAAGCTCTTTATTCCCAACCAGCCTGACATATGGGATATTGTATATGGAAGAATATATATACACCTACTTCCCACTGGCATTTGCAGTTTTATTTAAAGGTTTTGTTCCTTTCTCTGATGGGTCCCCTCTTATTTCACACACAGTACTCCATTAGATGATTGGCTGAATTATTTTGTGCGGACGCTAAATGTCGTCCAGAGTTCAATGAAAATGTGACACTCACCTCCTATTCGGTACCGCGGCTCGGTACGTACTACTAGGTACCGAGCTCGGTACTGCTCAGTACTGAATGACATGGCTGCACCTCACTCGCCTCTGGACGATAAGCTGTCCGGTGTCCACACAGAATAATCTCTCATTAAATTGGGAACAACACAAGAACTATAAACAATATATATATATAGTACTTAGTATATTCACAAATAGAGTGCTTTATTCATTGGGCTAGCTCGTAAATCAATCAATACTACTTCCAAATTAATATTTCAATAGAGAGTTATTTTGAAACGTATGGTGCTCTGCTATGATTTTCTCCACTGTTGTTGCCTTCCATCTCCCCTATTCTTCCTACACCATTCAGCTCTCGATCCGATTGCGATATCCTCAGAAACTCTCTCGCACGTGTCAGGGAAGTCTTTCTTAACCTTCTCATGGTGTTCTCTTCTTTTTTTAATTAAAACTCACATAGGGGCCTACACTTTAATTTAAAAAGGATGTTACAAGTTCTTAATGAATCATAAGCTCTCTAAAAATATAATATTTGAAGTAAAACCTTGAGCAAATAATTCAATCTAATACAAAAAACAAAAAAAACAAAAAAGGGGCCACCAAAAAAGCAAAAGAACCTCAGCAAACAACTATCCTAGATCACCTACAGCCTAGAATAAGAGACCAAGAAGCCACCAATCATCAAAACCTGCATAAAATCTAGAAAAAAACCGAGAAGACAAAAATAAAAATAAATGGCCAAGAGAAGGAGACACCAACAAAACACATCAGCACCAAATCAACCAAGAATAACCAAAGCACGAACAGAAAAAGACCATAACCCACAACACCACGAGCCACCCAAGACTAAGCACCAAAAGAAAAACCCATGGACCAAGACAACCAAGGCCCCCAACAGCACCATAAGGAATAAACAGCCACAACCAAAATCCCATAAGACAACGAATAGAAGAGAGGAACAAGCAGCAACAACACAAAGACCGGCTCAAAAAAAATTTGACTTTCTTTTTTTTATTCTTCTTTCTAGAACTCATAGAGAAACCAGCTTTATCAATTTTCATCACACCAAAATTAAAATCCTCTTAAAACACTTTTGAACAGACAACATAAATATCCCCATTACAATGGATATTACCTGAGAATTCTTCCATCCAATCGAACTAACCAAGTTAATACATGCATCATGCATGGGAGAAACTAACAAATCAATAATCGGGACACTACTAGAAACATCCATGTATTCAATAGGTAAATCATAATTCAAAATAGGACTAGAATTAGAGACCACTATTTTACCCACAACATCAAAACCTTCATTT
This sequence comes from Dendrobium catenatum, assembly GCF_001605985.2. Classification (NCBI taxonomy): domain Eukaryota; kingdom Viridiplantae; phylum Streptophyta; class Magnoliopsida; order Asparagales; family Orchidaceae; genus Dendrobium; species Dendrobium catenatum. Next base: position 3,206,951 of record NW_021318693.1, read on the forward strand.
GACACTTTCAAATCAACAGATCGAGAGGAAGAAATTAAATGAGTACTAGAGCTATCAAAATTAATAGAAATATTATTCATTTTCTCTCCATCAGTATCCAAATTCTCTAAAGTATTAGCATTAGAGGGATTAAGCAACGGAAAACCAACATTGTTGTTAACACAGACATCTTTAGAAGGAACAATGTTAGGGTAAACCAAAGAAAGTAAATGCACATTATCAAATGCTACGATATGATCATTCAAAAGCACCTTAACAGAATCCTCTGCAAGAAAAGAAACAATATCCATTTCCATATCATTTAAATCTAGAATCCTAGCCTCCACAATAGGGGAAATATTTGTTTCTAGTTCATTTAAAGCCCGAACCACAGACTCCAAAATAGGGTTAGGGGCATAACCAACATTTGGCTCAATAAAAATTCCAGCCTTCCTCAATTGAGGATGCAATTTAACACATTCAGAGTTTCGATGGCCCATAACTATATAGTGAGAACAAAAACTAGGAAAACCTTCCAAAACAATCTTTTGAATATACTTAAAATTTTTAGGACCAAGCCAAGCAGAATCAGGATAGGACTTAGTAATGCCAATCTCTGCCAAAATACGAGCAATAGATGACCTAAAAACCACAACAATGGCATTATCTATATGAAGCATATGACTGAAAATAGATCCCAAACCAAATAGAATGTGGGAGAAAATAGATGGGGGTTAAAGTTTTGGAAATGAGATTCAGACAGGGATGATCAAAGACTCTTCTGATAAATCAAGAAAAGGAGTCCATTTTATTAACTTCATAAATAACCATTAAACAAAGTAAGATCTATGCGCAAAAATCCTACCATAGTCAAGATTATTAGAAAACATAATCAGAATATACTTTGATCCAAAATAGTGATAAAAAACTCACCAGACAATTTGAGATTAGAAAAAAAAAATCTAATCAAATCTAACATTGGCCTTTAGAGAAAAATTTTCTCAACTAAAGCATAATCAAAAGGCTTAGAAAGATGAAAAACTTCTTCCCCAAAGATCCATAACATTGGCAAACTCCTAAGAGTAGAAACTTTAAGATCTAGAATGACCACTGAAGCATCAGATCCAGATAAAACATCTTTGAATAATTTAGAACAATTTTTACAAGTAAGAAAGCCAGGTTCGCTTCGCTTAAAGATGAAGGACATTAAAAAAACCATGCACAAATAACATGAAAAATGAAAGAAATGAAGAAAGAAATGAAAACTAGAGAAAATTGACAAAAAAACCCAGGAAAGAACCTAAAATTTTGAGGCTAGGGTGAAGCCCTAGCCCAGCAACAGTGGAGCATTACAATAAAAACAAGAAGGTAACTTCCCTGAGTAGATCAAAGGATCAGAAGCCAAAAATAGAAGTGATGATCATCTTCTATATGATGCCCCGACCCGATCTGTACGGGAGACATCACTGACCCGATGAATGAAGGACGTTGTGAAGGAACCCTGATAATCTCAAATAAATTATTACGCAACATTTATTGTTCATTGGAATTACATTGAGTTTTATCTGGATCTGATGCTTCGGTGGTAGCTTATGGTGTTCTCTTTCTTTGATTTCCTTGCAACATGTTAGGGTTTATCTTTTATAGAAGGCTTTTTTACCTATGGTTTCCCCTCCAACATGTAGTCATAGTATGCTTTTTGAATCAAGATTTCATGACAATAAAAACAAATCTTGCACTTTCAAAGATGTACTTTATGGTTCCTTTTACTCTACCCCTTTCCGGATCTGAAAGTTACCGCTCACTATGGGCTGATGACTGTGTTGTGGATTTCAGAGCAAGAGGTTGAGGCTTTAGCTGACCATTTTCAGTTTGCTTTAGTTGGTAAATTTACATTCTATAATCCTAAAATTGATTTAATTCATAGTTTCTTCTTCAATCTCAAGCTCTTTGGAAAATTTTTGGTCACCCTCCTTGACCCCTGCCATGTTCTTATCAAATTGTTCAACGAATTGAATTACAACTATGTATTCATGTATAAATCCTATTATGTTTGTAATTATTATATGAAACTCATCAAGTGGTCCCCTTTGTTTATATCTCTTTTGAATCATTGATTATTCTGATCTGGATATCATTTCCTAAGCTTAAGCTACATTTTTTCTCATCTAGGATCTTGTATGGTTTGGATTATCTTTTTGGACATCCATTACAAATTTATAATGTGACTATCATTGGTTCCATGCTCTCTATTTCTATGGTTCTTATGGACCATGTTATTCTAAATAGTATGAAAATAGCATTTGGTTTAGCCTTGAAAAGTTTGGCTATGTTCAAAAAGTTCTCATGGATGATCTCCCTATATGCTATGATCATTGCAAAACTTTGGGTCATTACAAGAGTGAATGCTATCTTCTTCACCCACATTTGAGTAAAAAATCAAGCACTTATAAATAAGACTTGTGGAAAATGATTTTAAACATGCATCATATCCTCCTTCTACAAATGAGGGAAATTTGTTTGTCTCTGACTTGTTCCTAGAAATTTATACTGATTCTATTGTTGATGTTCCTGTCCCCTCTATTCCTACCAATGAATCTTTAGTTAATGCTGAGATGTTTGATCTTAACATGGTTGATTTAGTTAACCCTTTCCCAAACAAAAAAGTTGATCATTTCATTTTCAGGCATAATGTGGAGGGTTCTATTGTGATCCTTTCGGAGCAATGTCTCTAATTTAGTCCTGGTTATTACCATCCCCATATCCTCACTATTTATTGATGACCATTTGAATAATATGGATTGAATATTCTAAGGAGGTATAGATTCTGTTAGGCATCATATGATCATTCTGATGGGTTTAATCTCTCTGTCCACTCTATTTCTAATTGAGGAGTGATAATTTTTGTTGATGATGATGTATACCAAAAGGAAATTTAGAATTTTTATGATCTTAGTTTAATTAATGTTTTGAAGGATGATTTTACTTTGGATACTTCTAAGAAAAAAGTAAGAATATGAAGAAAATGCAACATATCTTACCTAATAATACTAAGATAACAACATCTAATGCTTATGGTAGGAAAGCTTCTCATATTTAGTATAATTATTTGGAATGTTAGGGTGTGCGTAAGCTATATAGTCATTTTAGTATTTGTAGTTCATGAAGAATTCATAAAATCTCTTTCTTAGCTCTTCTTAAGCATATGGTTGATTCTTCCAAATTATTTACTTGTAAAAAATAGTCGGGCTTTGATTCTTCATTTGATAATTCAAATGAAAAAATTTGGATTTTTTGGAAAAAGAATATCAACTTATCCATTATTAATGATTTTGATCAAGTTTTATATTGCAATTTTTCTATTTATAATACTTTTATGATGGGTTCCATTGCATATGATAGTTGCTTTAAAGTTGGTATAATCCCTTTTACGGTAGAAATTGGTTGATTTTAACAGTTGCTAAAAAAGTCCATAGTTTGTGAGAAGTGATTTTAACATCACCTCAGATTTTTCTGAATAACTTGGAGGTGTTCCTCCTAATTTATCTGTAATAGATTATTTTGATAATACTATATATTTTGGAGTGTGTTTTATCTGACATTGGATTTCTTTTGTTCTATCTTTACTTGATCAAATAAAAGAGTGTGGGAAAGATTAGATTGAATTTTATTCATTAAAGAATGGTTTTCTTACTTTCCTATTTTATCTATGTAGCATCTTAGTAGAACTGTCTCTGGTTATGTCCCTTTGCTCTTTAAAACTCCGCATAATAATTCTAGAGGCTTTAAGCTCCTAAACTTTTTAAGGTTGTGAAAGATAACTGGCTAGCTCATATACATTATTATGAGTGAATAATGAAATGATTCATTTTTCTTTAAAAATAAAGTGTGTTAACTAGATTCTTAGATTGTGGAATAATAATATTTTCAGCATCTTTGGGAATATTCTTAAAACTGAATAAGAGGTTATTCATCATGAAACCTTATTTTCTTTTAATAGTTCTGTTTTCTTATGAAATTATCAGTGTAATGCCAAATCTAATCTCATTGATATTCAACATATGGAGGAAGAATTTTGGTGGCAAAAGGATGGCTCTAAGTAATTTTTGCAGGGTAATAGAAATACAAATATTTTCATAATGTTATCAATTCTAAAATTTTGTTAATAAAATTAAATTAGATTATAGTGTTTGGTGTGAAGATCAAGAAATAAATTGTGATTCAGCTATTTATCATTTTCTTAAAACCCTTAGTTGTGTCAACGATGTTAGGGCCATTTCTCATCCTCAAATTATCCCTTCTCTTATTAATCCAATGGAAATTTCTAACCTCTCTAAAATCCTTGATAAGCCTGAGATTTTTACATCTCTAATAGATATGAACAAGGATTCAATGGCAATTCCTGATGGTTGTATTATTACTTTCTTTCAAAAGTACTAGCTTATCATTGAGGAGTATCTATGCAAAGCAATTGTAATATTTTTAATGGTAATTGCATTCCTAAGTTATTTACATGCACTTATATTATTCATACCTAAAAATGAAAATCTTGATAATTAGAATGATTTTAAATCTATTGGCCTCCACACCACTTTTAACAAGCTAAATTCTAAAATTTAAGTTTCTAGACTGGCGATTATCCTTCCTAAGATTATTTCATTGAGTTAAACAAGGTTTTTGAAAGGTAGAAGCATTTCTGATAATAAGCAAAAAAGTTCCTATGAATTATTTAATTTTCAATCTTAATATCTCTAAAGCATATGATAATATCATCTGGTCTTTCATGTCTAATATATTTCTTCTTTTTGGTTTTGATGATAATTTCATTAGGTTATTTAAGGGAATTATTGAAAATAGTTGATTCTCTATCATTAGAAAGCTGAAGAGAAAATAGATTCCTATTGTTAGAGTTTAGTGGAAGAATAAGACTGAAAGAGAAGCTACTTGGGAAAAAGAGACTTAGATGTGACAGTTGTACTCGGATATGTTTATGTGACCTGAGACCTGAGTGTTGAAATATTGAGGATGATATTTTTCTGAGGATGGGAGAGTTGTGACACCCATCAAGCTTAACATTTATTTCTACCTGTGTTGACCCAATTTGGAAAAGGTAACTTTTGAGTTTTGAATGCATTTGCATGTCTTTAAAAGCATTTTAATGCTTCAAAATGATTATGTGTGGTATAGAAGGAGTCCTAAGTATTTGGTGTGAATTTTAACAAAATCTAAGAAATATCACTAATGGAGTGCATTGATGCAGGGGGTTGGAGTGCCTCGATGTTGTACTCAGCTAAAGTGCCAAATAATGACATTATAGTGTCTATAGTCTCGGGTTTTCAGATTTTGAACTAGCACAATCGCACTAGATTGAAGAATCGTGATGCTAGAACAATATGAACACTTTAAATATATTTTAAAAGAACTATTCCATTCATTTGCTCAATCGAGTCGGCCAAACAGTTAATAGAAAGAGAGCTATTTTGAGAGGGAAAATTGAGATTTTGAGCTGCTTTTGGCTTTTTTTAGTTGTTGGGCCAATTGGGAAAGTTATCTAGATCAAGTTAGGTCACATTATGCATATTTCAGTTTTTAAAAATATGATATTTTTTTTTTATTTTTTTATTAAATTTGTATTTCTTTTATCAAAAAATATAAATAACTTTGTACCAAAAAAACATTCATCGTGTAACTTTTTATATGTTATAGAGATTAATATTATGAATATTTTGAGTATTTTTTAAAATGAATATCGAAAGAGAATCTGAATCATTCGAAAATTAGATATTAGGATTTTTCGGTCATAGATCAACTCGATAAAACTTATCATGGTCGTGTTGGGTTGTGACAGGTCTGGTGTGGGTTCCCTTGACTCTTTCCTCAACACTCATTTACCTCTTCATTGAAGGTTTTTTGGTTCACTAAGGTTGGCAAATGGTGGAAGAATCTTCCCCTTGATTATATTCCTCATAGCATGATGGATCCTTGGCGATATTCCTATGAATAGGGATTGTTGTCCTATCATTGAAAAAATTTGGATCTCTTCCACATCTTTAAATTTCTTTATTTTCACTTGGAGAATTCTAAAAAGCTACATTCTTGTTGACATCTGGTTGAATGAAAAAGGTATTTACTTGGCTTCCAAATGTCAATATTACTATTATATTAAACCTTAAGGCATGTCTTTCTGAATGGTACAATTTCCCTTAGAGTCTGGTATGATCTAGAGATAGTTTTTGGGATAAAAATTATTCCCAATATCAATAATTTCTACTCATTAGTTATCTAGTTTAATAAAAGAACAAAAGGTCACATTCATATTGTTATTCAATTCTACTACTTATATTTATAGAGAACAAAATGTCGCATTCTCTCCCTCCTAGTGGCCACTCCTATGGTGCCTCCATTCTATGCCTACCTTCAATGCCATCGAACATTTCCTCCTTGGAGTTTATTCTAGCGGCTATCCCTATCTTCTTTGGTGTGGCCTTTCATTTGGCCTTTCTTAGGTCGCCATTGGTCCCCTGGGTATTGCTTTTGATCTTACTATAAAGTAATCTTAACATATGTGTTAGGCATTAGGACATAAGGAAACCCATTTGAAATTATTCTAAAATAATATACATCCATTTATCTTAATCTCTCAAAAGGATTAGTTGGCATTGATGCTTTTTAATAATATTGTGGCCAAGTTACTATACCCCTTCCACCTATCATTAATTTGTGAATTCTTGGAGGAATGGATTTCTCTATAATTAATCAAGAAATATTTGAAAATTTTGATCTCAAAGTCGGTTATATATTCCATTATGAATCTAAAAATTCTTCTATTGAATTTTGAAAGGATAAAATATTCTTATAGGGGTTTTTTTATTTGGGTTATTAAATATTGCTCCTACTAGAATTTTTTTCCTTGACTTAGAATACATTTATTTGATCCCTTGATTTTCTAAACAATAACATCATTATTTGAAAATCAGTTGTACATAATTATTCTTAATTTAATTATCTAGAAGACATCCATTACTAGTGCACTGATTAAGTTTCATGTTGTTTAGTACTTTCATATTTCCCTATCTTGATTGATTTTAAAAAGTGTGGATAAGACTAAATTTTGGTAATAAAGTAGTTTCCTAAGTTATGTAACCATTATAAAATTTTTAGGTATGAAATCCCCTTATATAGACATGCTAGAAAAAAAGGATAACATTATATGATGGAGGTGGAGTCATCCTGTGAGGTGGATAAATAGGATTTAGAGTCCTTGAAGAATAGGAAACTTACCTACTATTTAGGCATACTACGAGACCGAGTGTAGTAGCCTTGAATCCTAAATCTAGGTTGGGTTTAGTGCTCTACACAACACTAAGACACATGTCCTAACTAATGCAGTGCAAAGATCTAGACTTACCCCAGCCTGAATTGGGGAGCCAGCTAACCACATAGACGCTTTAAAACCATGTTGTCAAGTCAATTATGAAAGATGGGTGGGTGTGTGGGTCTCCGAAAGGATTCCGCTCACGTGTGGTTCGAATGCAAAGCGTACGATCACACTATCCCGTAGGACAAAATGGTCGTAGGCCTTTACAATCGACACAAGCAGGCCGATGGAAGAGCAGATGGAGTTATAGATATGCAATTAAAATTTTAATTAGTTAGTTGCTAATGCAATGCATGAAGGTTGAAACTTCTAAATCAGATATGCATTGGATTTTAAAAACAGCTTATAAAAAATAATTTTTAGAAAAGACTGAGCCTACCTAGGTCCGGCACCTCATCCTCATAGACCAGATTATCCGAACTCTACCCGCAGGCGAGGAAGTGTCTCATAGTAAGAGAGAAGAAGAAATACAGTAATATGCATGCGACCCCGGATGATTCTGGCAGTTTCCTAGATTCTTTAGATTTTTATGTTATTTATATCTTTAATTTTTAAATATTAGTTATGAATAGAAAAGTTTTATAATCCTTAGAAAGCTTAACAAAATCCAGGCTAAAATAAAAGCGGCATGCACATCGCCAACAAACTAGAAAAAATAGGCAACCCTAGAGATACACAATATAAGTAAAACACATCAAAATGAATAAACTAATTAATAAATATTAATAGGCCAATTGCCCTTTAATTATGAACCAAGGTCTGCATAAAAGTAAAGTGGCCGGGCACCACTGCCAACAACCAGGATTTTTAAGCCTATGACTAACGCAAATAATAACTTTTAGTGGGATATTAGGTCTTCAGTCTTCTTTGGACTCCTTGGAACTCTCCTCCTTAGACTCCTTGGAACTCTCCTCCTTGGGCTCCTTGGATCCATCGTGGCTTGAATATCCAAACGAAGAGACAATTTCCCCCTGTAGAGAGTATTGCCTTTTCTCTTTGGATATTTAAAGCCATCCAAACTAGATCTTCTAAATGGAAGAAGACTCTCCCCTTTGAGAATGCCTTCTTCTTTTGGAATTTGAGTTGGATAAGAATATTTCAACTCAGAATTGTTTTCACAACTCTCACCAATATTATAATTAATTACATTAAATGAAAACAGAAAAAAATTCTAAACTTCCTGCAAGGTTATCCTAGTAAAAATCACAAGTAATTTATATATATATAAAATGAAAAGTACACATTACAACCATGCTTGGCCATGCTCTTAATTATTGAGGAATAATATAGCTTCTGGAGCACGTGTATTAGTTATTGATAATTATTTCAGCCCTCATTTATTTAGGGGAGCTTAATAAAGTCTAAAGCACCTAATAAGACA
>NW_021318693.1:3215788-3234718 GCF_001605985.2 Dendrobium catenatum
CCGGCGGTCCTAAAACCGCCGGTTAGAACCGCCGGTTAGAACCGCCGGTTTAGGGCATTTTTCCTGTAGTGTCCTTTTCATTCCTTTATGCATTTTCTATTTTGTTCTAACTTGGTTAATCATTGTTGTAGTTGCTAGATTTTCCTTTGTAATTCTTCAATTACCACTTCTATATATGAATCTCTGTTGATTCCTACAATGTGACATTTTGCTGGATTTTATACCACCTGATCCTATCTTGAAGAGGAAATGTGTTGTATTTTATGCAGCTCGCACTCTGGATGACTTGTCACACCTATTCCAATGGGAAAACAAAAAATTTAAACACTACATGAATTATAAACTTCATGATACATAACTATATTACTCCTAGCTAGAATAGAGAATTATAACATTCCATTTCAAAAAAACCCTTTATTCCACACATAAAGCTATATTTATACATATACAATCGAGGCTATATTAGTAGCTAAATACAAGCAGCATAAAATAAGACAAGAAAACTAATAAATAGTTATAGGAAATAGGACAATTAATTTTTCAGTAACTAAAATTATAAACCAACAAGGTGCAGCTCTAGAATCACCATCGTTTAACACTGATAGTATTTTCATCAATAATATCACAAATGCAAATTCCTTTGCAAATACTCCATCAATATTTCCTACAATATTTTGATAAAATTATTAAAATATCCTTCATAAATTCCATCAAAACTCATATTTTTGACAGATTGTCCTCCAATAATGACTGATATTTCTATCATTTTTTTTGCAGTAAAAAAATATATATTTTTTCTAGATAGAAAAGCTATGCAGTAGATATATATTAGAGAGAGAGAGAGAGAGAGAGAGAGAGAGAGAGAGAGAGAGAGAGAGAGAGTTGATGAATCAACTAGGCTGGAAGCTAATAAAGATACACTTTTATTGAAAAGAAAAAAGAAGTTCAACATACTACCTATATTTCCACATAATCATCAAGGAGTAGTTTTTAATTAATATTTAGTTCTAAGATCATCCAAATTTGAAATTTTAGAAACACCCCCTATTATAAATTTTAGTGTTGATTAATTTTTTAACTAAAATTGTAGAAATTAAACTTTTCTTAAGAGCTTAATGAAATACATGATTTTAAACAATCACAATACATCCTAGACAGAGAAAAGGATGGTGCTGATTGATATTTTATTGTTCTTTCTTTTTGGGTGACGTTTACTTGTAGTCCTAGAATGTTCTTAGGATTTTTGTAACTCTTAGTATAAGGAATCATCGGCTCTTAGGTTTTCTTTTGTTTTATTTTGTAGCTCTTGTAAGCATTAGTGAGCTGGAGGTGCCTTTTAATTAAGGATCTTGTCATCCTTTTTTATATTAATGCATAGGCCCCTCCGACGGTTTCCCTAAAAAAAAAAAAAAAATCCTATAGTCATGCACTAAAAAGAATAAATCTTTAAGCTACCAGAAGTAGAAAGTTAAGGTTTAGTTGAGTTAGCGAACACATTATAGAAAGTATATAATTAGGTCCACCATACATAACATCCCTTCCTAATTTCTATACATAATTAAGGCAAGCAATGACAAAGGAGAATAAATAACAACGAGCATGCTAAGGATTAGGTTTAGATGTGTATAGGAGAAGAGGGTTAGGTCCGACAAAAATAAATTTGGCCATGACTAGTTGTAATCAATTTTTTAAGTCTTTGATATCTTTGATTCTCTCTTTTTTTTTTTGATCTTCTATTTAAGTATTCCACTTTTAGAAGCTGCATTAATGGCCGGAATAATCAAACGTTGCTATTTTTGCTTTCCCAGTGATTGCAAAATGGTTCACAGTACAACAATTACGACGGTTTTCCAGCGAATTCGCACGAATTCGTAATTGCTGCAAATTTTTTTGTGGCGATTAAAACCGATGCCGTAGACTAAATTAAGCATTGTGAAAGTCAAAAGTTTTAGTAGTTATCTAAAGGCATGAGGTGGCCTCTCTCAAATTGACATGTAAGTAATTTTTTAAAAGGCAAAGAAAAGTATTTCATTACTCTTAGTCCCAAAGAAAAGTGAAGAAGAAGAAGAAACAAAAGAAAAATTGAAAAAAGAAACGATACAAAGGTTTTCCCCAGCCAAAACCAAATTGAAAACTCTCTATCTTCTTCTTGATTATGACTAGTCTGCTCATACTTTTTATCCTGCTTGAAATTTTCTTGCTGTTCTTCTGCTGTTTATGTTAATTAAATGTGCAACTAATGATAAAAAAGTTACATCATGCATGGCTCACTTAGAAATATTTCCAAAAATATTATTGATCCTTGTTTGATCGCTAGGAACTTGAACACTGTTCTTTAGCCCAAGTTCTTGTCAACGAAATTAACTATAAATCAATGGAAGGTAATGCAGCTTTTGATCATTTTCAATGATGTATTCAATTTATAATTCTTAAAATTTTCTGTTTTTTTGTCTGATTAGATCCAATGACTTAAGCTGCTAACAGTAATCGTTTGTTTTCCATTTTAATTAGCTAATCGTAGTGAATCTAACGTGTTCTTAAAATCTTCTGGTTGTTTAAGACAAGATGAACTATTTCTCCAAGTTTGGACATAATATACTGTATTTTTGTTTAGAAAATGGGATGCTTTATTCCTTAAATTCCTTCACTTAATTTATATATCTTTCCAAATGAGAAATTCTTACCTCTCATTTAGAATTTGCTGGTGATTTTTTTTTCTTAACAGACAAAATAGGGAAAAAAAATTCATGTAACTATCCCACGGAGTGAGATAAGATAAATAAATAAATAAATAAATTATATATATATATTCATTAGATGGGCAGAAGCGCACAAATTCAATTTGTATACATAATTGAGATGGCTGTGTGAGACTTCTAAGCTAGAGATAAAGGAGTCTACGGTTTGAGCTAAAGTTATTTGATGTTAGATGGCTTTATTAATAGTAGTGCAACCCATATTGATTGGCTGATTGGGAGCTTAGGCTGCTAATCAAGGGATTTTGTGTTCGATACTTGCACATGTGATGTGTGTATGTTTTTGCTTTTAAAGACTAACGTGTTAATCACAAAAAAGAATTACAAGCTCTTTTGAGCTTAATATTATTTTTGGGCTTAATACATAGCTCTTCAACATTCTTCTATTTTATTTTTTCCTAAACTTCTAGACATTATTATTGTAATGATAGAGAATATTAAATTTTTTTTTGGGTAAAATGAATATTAAACTTATTTGATTTTTTTAGTACTGATGTCAATAATATTTGGAATTATTATGATAGTCATTATAATATGAGCACTCCAAATACGGAAGATATTATTTTATTTTTCATAGTTTGGCCTTGCAATGAGAACTTTTTTTTTTGTATCTTAGCTTATTTGGCTTGTTAAGAATGAAGCAAATCATTTTTTTTTGAAGTTAATCACCTTGATTTCATTGCTTTACAGACCAAAAAACGGGGCTTTCCTAATCTATCTGACTCATTCAATCTTACATTTCCCCTATTTCTTAACTAATTTCAGGTTTTCTAAAATAATTTTCTTTTTATTTTAACATAAACCGCTACTTCATATTTTTAATATTGATGTGAACTGTTGCACTAGAAAGTTGGTAAAACTGCTTGTTCTAGCATTTTAAGAGTCGTGGGGTTCATTTGGGAAAACTTTCTTACTATTTTTTTTATTCAAACCGCAATCATAGTTTATATTTGTCTACTGTTTTGTTGCTGCTTTTAAAAAATTTTTTGTCATAGGAAGCTGGTTTTATAGCAGCTTTAAAAAAAGTTATTATTTTCTTTACTCCAGTTTTACAAGCACCTTACAAAAGCTACAACCATTCCAAACGGACCGGTAGGCTTCATTTCAGACATCTTTTTAATTGCTTTGCTTTATAGATTGCAACCATAATTTTGTTTGACCTCTATTTTTTAATTACTGGTTTTAAAAATTTTATACTAGTAAGCTGCTTCGTACAATAACTTTAAAAAATTATATCCTACAACTTTACAAAGCTTTCATGAGTTCTTTAAGGGTTTGTTTAGTGCCTTGTTTAAGAGACTCCATACCTTACTTTTATTTTTAATTTTTTTTTTTAAATTTTCATTAGAAGGATACTATCCCTTTTTACCTGTTAAAATAACTTAGATCTATGTGAATTTAAAAAAAAACAAAGCAAACCAACAAATAACACAATTGTTACTCATGCCTGCATACTATTATAGTTCTGTGCATCACAAAAATACGAATTAATAATTAAAAAATTATAAATATAAGCTAATATCTTGCTTTGTAATTATAATATATTTCTAAATCAAATAGTAGAAAATCTTTTTAATACTTTATATCATTACTCATAAATGTTCAGCATTACATATCAATTAAGGCCTTATGCTTAGGAAATAAATAAGAAAAAAGCTAAAATTAGTTGCCTTGTCATGATCATACCTAATACTTGATGAGGCAGAAATTTGAATAGATATTTGGTATGAAAAGTATCATATTTAATTTTTCAATAACATTAAAAAAAAGTGAAATTATTTTGTGTCGTTATCAAACGCCTTCCAGAATCGAATCAGGAAGTGCCACGTTACTTTTTTGTTATGTATCGGGCGACGTGACACATCCTGCTTCATCTTCGAACGGTCTGACAACTTCACAGAATAATTTCCAAAAAAAAAAAAGACTTATGGCTGAGAAAAATTGTGTCTATCTTAAGAGGACAGAAATTTACAAATTTAATTTTTATATATTTTTATATTATGGTTTTTATTTCATTATATAAAAATACCTTATTTGAATTTTCTTTATATGATTTCTCTTCCCACTGTAAGCGTCAAGTAATGCAACATGTGTACCCTACACATGCACATGGGCCTCCAGTTTGATGATAACATATAATGCATGTGATCTATGGGGCCTGGGAGATTCTAAAAATAGCCAATGAACAGCAAAATGTCACAATCTTCTCCATTCTTTGTAGAATAAAATCATGATTTTTTATTTTTTTATTTTCGTTAAGCATCTCCTGGTTCTTCTCATGCTGTGGTCCAGAAATTCTTAGAGAAGGGATAACCGTGAATCACTACCATCCAAACCATACGGTTCTGATGGACGGTCTTGATGTGATTGAAGGTTAGTATCAGAAACCATCTGTCATATTCTGCAATTAAAAAAGGAAGAAGAGGAGTTACAGTAGCGCTTTGAATGTTTCCAAGTCTGTAACAACCTGAGATATGGCAAGGAATCAGTAGAAGGTGAAGAAGAATTTATTACCGTAAAGGTTCATGCAAGAACAATTTTATAGAATGTTCTTAATAGAGATCGAAAACTCATTACATGCTCAAAGAGCTACAAGAAAAAAAGTAAAATAAAATCTATAGAGTCTAAGATCCCATACTAATTACATTGAAACAACAGAGAAGGTCGACAACATATCAACATATGAGAATAAAACCAATGATGCGATCGAATATGCAAAAAATCTATTAAAAATCGGAAATCAAACCTGGCATCAAGGATGCCAACATCAGCAATAACATATGGGCAAACAAGCAAACTGGGGAACATTGTATAGTAGACAGCAAAAGATTCCCAGAACCATCCAGATCACCTGCAATGAAAGAAGCATTCAAAAAGAAAAAATATCCAACTAGGAAGAAACCAGAAATGAACTAGATATATCACCTGCAAAGAAAGTGAAAAGTAAAATGCGCTGCTAGGGTTTTGGTAAGCTATTAGGCCGTCCACTATAAGTGTCTAAGAGTCATGAAATTCTGTTGTATTTGCATGTTTGAAATCTTGGTGTGGGAGAGAAACAAATAGACTGTAACTGATCATATATAAGAGAAGCTGTTGCCTTATAATAACTTCTGCTATATGATAATTAGATTAGTTGCACTAATAAAATCTTACAACTTGCAGTATTAGGACAGAGCAATCGATTAATTAACTTGTTGAGACCGGTTACAATCCTGATCAGTCGCAAAATTAGTCACAAAAGAGCAGTATTAATCTCATAGTGACATGAGCTATTATTATTATTAATCCATCTAGCAGTAACAAAGTTAATTTTAAGGTTCTTCAGACATGTCATCCCATTAAACAAAGAAGAAGATGGCCTTTTGGCAACAGCCAATGCAGCATTATTCGTCCTTCAGTGGAGAGATTATTACGTGTGGAGTCTGGACACAGAGAACCGTTCAATTTTGTGACTGTGAACACTAAAATGCAGTTACTATTCACTACTGTGCTTTTACTGCTCACTATACGCTTTTACTATTCACAGTCATTACATCGAAGGATTCTCTATATCCGAACTCCGCACAAAATAATCTCTCCCTTCAGTGCCACTTATGTGCAACTTTAGAAGTCATTCCCCAGTGAATAGGCCTTAGATGGCCTGAAGAACACAAGGTTAGCAAGATGAGTTTTCTTATATTCTTTCGGGAACTTTACTGTAAGTGGACAGCAACCTGTTAAGTTTAGGATACAAGCTACTTTGAAAAATTAGCCAAAAAATGAAAAAAAAAAGAATATGGATGGGTCCAACATATTAATTTATATGAAGTTGTAAGATATTTATTGTTATTTTGAAAGAAAACAATAATGAAAGTTATAAAGAATTTAATTTTCGCAAAAAATAAAATGTCGTATTCAATTAAAAAGGCCGACTTTTTTTTTTTTTGGGACATTTAGGCCATTAAAGGCAAGCTCACATGCACACACAACGCATACACAAAGACTCGAACCCTGGACCTCTTAGTTGGAAGCCTAAGCTCTCAACCAAAGGCCGACTTTAGAGCACTAAAAGTTTCTCGCACTGAAGTTCAGAATATATATAATGGGGTGTTTAATTACAATTGTTTAATATATATAGGAATTTAAAATGTAAGTGTAATGTAAATTAAATATATTATATTTTAATTTCAAAAAAATATATGGTTGATTTTAAAATAAATCTGTGAAATTTTTTAATTTTTTTTTTGTATTTAACTAGCTGCAAAATAAAATAAATTGCTCTACTTAGGGAGCTAATAGGGGAATGGCATGGTAGCAAGGGGTAGAGATCCAGTTCAGCTTCATTGTCCATGGGGACGAAGGTGTAGGTTTGAGGCCATGACATGAACGAGAGCTTGATGCTTCTGGGATGTCATGGTGTTTCGGTTCTGGATGGTTCGAGAATTGGTGATGAATTGATTGCTTGGGTT
The DNA here is from genome assembly GCF_001605985.2 of Dendrobium catenatum. Lineage (NCBI taxonomy): Eukaryota > Viridiplantae > Streptophyta > Magnoliopsida > Asparagales > Orchidaceae > Dendrobium > Dendrobium catenatum. The sequence continues at coordinate 3,222,993 of NW_021318693.1, forward strand.
AGGGGTCATGACATGGAAAAATTATTCTGTTCGGACAATGCATGGCCTCCGGAGATCAATTAGAACAGGTTACATCATTTTTTTGCTCGATACTGCTATGTACCGGATAACATGGGAGTTCTGGTTGGTTTCCGGACCGTCCGATGTCCGCATAGAATAAATTCTCCATGGCGTGGGACACAATGACACATCCAAAAATGGCTAGCGAAGAGCACGTCGCTAGTTGAATGGAACAATGTAGGGTCTCTATTTGAAGTGTTCAAGATTACAAAGAATTTCGAATCATCAAAATTGCCTCTGTGCGCTATTTCAATACTGTTGTATAAATTTCTTGCCTCTGCTCCTCTTACACAGCAAACCAAACTGCCCCAACACAGCTAACTTTTTTGTCATTGAAAGTTTGTTTTACAAAAGCAATCCTAAAGCTATTACCCTACATAGAGAGAGAGAGGGGGGGAAAGAGAGAGGCTTGCAATAACTTTGATTAAGGATTGAATGCACCAAATCTGGACATTAAAGCCAAAGATACACAAAACATAATAGTTGCTAAAGGCTTAATGCTCTGATTATAGGCTCCGTTTGGGACGGCTTTCTTACTATTTCTTAAAACAATTTTTTATTAAAAAATTAAATTTTTTTACTATAAAGCTGCTTTAAGAAGCAGTAAAAAAGCCGCCCCTTACAAAGCCTTAATCAACCACCTAATTAACTAGTTTTTCTTTAAAAATATTATAGATTTAAGCTTCGTTTGGGACGGATTTCCTACCGCTTCTTAAAGCACATTTTTAATACAAAAATTAAAAATTTTGTACTAAAAGCTACTTTAAGAAGCAGTAAGAAATTTATTCCAAACCAAGTCTTAATTAACAAGTTGAAAGAATCAAATAAACATATAATGATACCTGTACGGCTGTACCTTTCAATGAAGAACCACAGCAGCTTCTTTTTTTCAATTATTTGAATTTTTTTAATCAAATATGATAAAAGAGTTGGATATGATTTTGATCAGTTTAATTTAATCTCTCATTTACTGTTGATTAATAGCTGGGGAATAAATTAAACGTTATATTGTTTTGTCTCTTCGGCAAACAAAGGCATACTTACTGTTAGAATTGAAAGGGTTCATTTTTAGTAATTTTGCCTATTTTCTGCCAAACAAGCGGCCGTTGGTGTCGCAAAACAGGCCCATCCTCTTAATGTAAGCCAAATAATAAATAATTAAAAAGTAAAAAAATACTGTTATAAATTTATGTTATCAGAAAAAAAATATTTGAATGTTTAAAATAGTGACTAAAATAATTATTTTAATTATAATTATTAAAATAATTACTAACTTCACCCACAACAACACCTAGTAATGATTAGTATGACAATATGATCAAAGTTTTTTATTTTAAAAATTAATTAAAAATGTGTGATAGTTAAATGGGAGCTAAGGTTACATGAAGCTATAAAAGTATTTTTGAAATATATGTATATAACAATTACAAAGCTTATAAAATAGAAAATATTTAATCATAGAGAAAAAAAAAGTTAAGCTTACCCTACATAGAGAGAGAGAGAGAGAGAGAGAGAGAGAGAGATAAGTTAAGCTTACCCTACACCTCGGGTCGGATATAGGTAAAATGGAATGCCAATAACTTAAGTTTCACTCCTCATCACACTACATCCCAGCTCATCTCTGGAACTGTCTCTTTTGGTTCAAATAATCATGTTTAACTCTCGGTGATTTATGCATCAAATAATAGCATGGAGAGAAAGGACTTATGGGCTCTTATCTCTCACATTGCACCACACTAAATGCTCTGGATCCTCTTAGGAGACTTTAATTGTTACCGTTTTACATCTGAAAAGATGGGGGGATCGGCCATATCCCAAGGTTCTTTGGTGGAGTTCAATAATATGATTTTTGATAATTGCTTAAGAGATCGACCTTCACTCTATAGGTAGCCCCTTCACTTGGTTCAACCAACGCAACGACAATCCGATCCACATTAAACTGGATAGGGCCCTAGTCAACAATGCCTGGATGAATGATTATCCCTCCTCTTACTGTTCTAGCCAAAGTCCTTCATACTCTGATCACTGTCCTTTGATACTGCATTATGGTATCTCTCTCAACACTCACCACAAATTCTTATTAAAAAATGACTAGACGAACATTGAAAAATATTGGATTATTATTCTGGAGTTTTTTTCTAAAACTCCTACAGGTAATCCTATGTCCTTCTTGTGTTATACTCTTAACCAGCTTAAATTTTACATCAAAAAGGAAACTTGGGCTAATTCTACTAGTATCAATATACACCTTGATGAGTTACTTAAGCAGCAAAAATCTCTATTGGATAAGAATCATGAAACCCCTTCGGATCCTCTCTTAAATGCCTCTTTGGTAGAGGTAAACCACAAAGTTTCTGAGGTATCTAGTATCACTGCTTCATGGATTATCCAAAGAGCAAAAGTAAACTGGCTAAAACTAGGTGAAGATGATCTCAAATTTATTTATGCCAAAATAAGAAACAGGCAGGGAGTTTCTAAAGCTGTTGTCAACCTTCTTACTACTCACCCTAACTCTAACAGCAACAACATTATAAATTCTATCATTCAACACTTCCAAACTTTATTCAATCCACCTCCTCCCCCCAATTTGGAAGTCGATATTTTTCCAATAGGGTCTGCAATTCTGGAACACTATTTGGGCATTTTATTATAACCTGTTTATGACTTGGAAATTCGGAAGGTTGTCTTCTCGGGCTCCTCATCTTAGGCTCCTGGACCCGATGGTTCTAATTTTCATTTCTATAAGTTTGGATGGCACATTATTGGCCCTATGGTATGCAAAACAGTAAAATCCTTTTTCTCCAAAGGTTATCTCCTTAGTGGAGTCAAAGAAACAGTCCTTGTTCTTATTCCTAAGAACAAAAATGATGAATCCATATCTGATTTTAGACCCATTGCAGTTTGCAACTCCTTATACAAAATTGTTGCCAAAGTCATCTCTAATATGCTTAAGCCTATCATGCCTTTGATTGTAAGGCACAACTAATCGGGGTTTATCAAGTATAGGGTCTCTACGGATAATATTTTATTGGCTAATGAAGTTATTGCTTTTGCAAAAAATAGGGGAGGAGCTAAATACTTTTGTGCAAAACTTGATATCTGCAAAGCTTTCGACACAGTATCTAGAGAATTTTTTATTGCGAGAATGCTTTAGAAAGGGTTTCCTACTACCTTTGTAAATTGGGTAAAAGCCTACATTTCAGATGTTAACTTCTCCATTTTGATAAATGGAGCTATTGAGGGTTACTTCCCTACCTCTGTTGGGCTAAGATAAGACTGTCCCTTAAGCCACTACCTCTTCTGTTTAGTGATGGATGCTTTCTCTTCACTTATGGAAGAAGGTGATTTTAAAGGGATTGATATGGATGGATTCACCCTATCTCACCTACTATATGATGAGTTGTGTCATGTTTCCCAAGAATGTGAATAACCAAGAAGAAATCTGCCAAGCCATCTCTATACAGAACATTAGCCATAAGATAACATACTTGGGGATTCCTCTTTCATTCAAATGTCTCAAAGTGGCTGACTTCTTACCACTTATTGATTGCAAACTCTTTGAATGGAAAGCAAACCTTCTCTCCTTTGATGGTCGTCTTCAATTTTTGAAATTCACTCTTCTTAACTCAATTTCTTACTAGATTCATGGAGCCATATTACCAAAATTTGTTGCTAAACTATTTAAGAAAGTTTGTTCACAATTTCTATTTTTTTGGGGATTCTGGTGCTAGCAAGAAAATTCATATGATAGCTTGGGACAAGGTGTGTAAGCCCAAATATCATGGGGTTTTTAGGCTGCCTTCTTTGAATGTAATACAATTTGCTTTTAACTGTTCAATATTTCTAAGGATGTATAAATTTATTTCCCCTCTTTCATCCTGGCTTACTGCAAGATACCTTTCTCCTTAGCAGCCTACTCCACACTTTGCTACTGCTTTCTGGCATTCTATATGTTACTCTGCTGTTGTTGCAAAAGACAAATTCATATTCAAAATCAAACCTAATGCTACCATCTCAGTTCATTGGGACCATTGGTGTTACAACAAAAAATTGGAAGACTTCTCTGACATATATCATGTTATAAACGCCACCAAATCTGACTCCCTCATAAGGGATCTTATCCAGGGTAATTGCTGGGCCATTCTCGACTCTATTCCTTCCCCCATATCTGATGCAATCAGTGAAATTCCCATTTATGAGAATGCCTGCTTAGCTTGGGGTAATCAGAAACATGACAATTTTTCTGATTACATTAATGAGTTCCACTCGAATATGCCTTTTTGCTCCTGGTACAATTTGGTTTGGCACTCCAAGTATGCACTTAGATACTCCTGCTTCACTTGGCTTGCTATAGTTGGGGGATTGAAAACTGCGAATGCATTGCTTAAAAGAAATATTCCGGTTCCTACTACTTTCAGACTTTGTCATGTTTTCCCTTAAGGTGAATCACATTTATTTTTTGAGTGCTCATATTCCTATGATATCTTACTGGACCTCATGCCTGGCTCCAAACACCTACTCATTCGGCCAAATATTCTGCAGTTACTTGAATGGATTGATGGTGATAATTGTTCATCAAAGTTGGTTAAAAACCTCATCTTTTTTATCTCTTGATGCTGCATTTGCTATATTTGGAAATAGAGGAACAATAGGTAGGAGGTTCGAGAACATTTACAATAGCAGTACTATCACATCCCAAAGTATAAAGAAAGCTGTTTTTCAGAAAGCGATTAAGTGGAAGAATCCCTCTAAATACTTGAATCTGATTTTGTTATTGTTTGGAGCATTCTCTCTACATGTTTATGGAAAATGGTTATTACCTCATGCTCTATTCCCTGCTCTGTTCCGAGACTTTCAAGTTGTTGTTGCTGTTTAATAGGTTTTGCATGCTGAGATGTTTTGTATTGCCTGCTATGTTATTTGCTGGTCCTTGGACGATGGTGAGCTTCCAATGCAGGCTCCCCTTTGGACTGTCTTCGGGCAACCAAGGGGTTTGAGTATCACGTTGATTCTTGTTTTTCCTCTGAGTCCAGGCTTCTTGCAGCTTTGGAGCTCTTTTTGTTCTGTTGGGCCATTCCCGACTCTATTCCTTCCCCCATATTTGATGCAATCAGTGAAATTCCCATTTATGAGAATGCCTGCTTAGCTTGGGGTAATCAGAAACATGGCAATTTTTCTGATTACATTAATGAGTTGCACTCGAATATGCCTTCTTGCTCCTGGTACAATTTGGTTTGGCACTCCAAGTATGCACTTAGATACTTCTGCTTCACTTGGCTTGCTATAATTGGTGGATTGAAAACTGCGAATGCATTGCTTTAAAGAAATATTCCGGTTTCTACTACTTGCAGACTTTATCATGTTTTCCCTTAAAGTGAATCACATTTAATTTTTGAGTGCTCATATTCCTATGATATATTACTGGACCTCATGCTTGGCTCCAAACACCTACTCCTTCGGCCCAATATTCTACAGTTTCTTGAATGGATTGATGGTGATAATTGTTCATCAAAGTCGATTAAAAACCTCTTCTTTCTTATCTCTTGCTGCTGCATTTGCTATATTTGGAAATAGAGGAACAATAGGTAGGAGGTTCAGGAACATTTACAATAGCAGTACTATCACATCCCAAAGTATAAAGAAAGCTATTTTTCCAGAAAGTGATTAAGTGGAAGAATCCCTCTAAATACCTAAATCTGATTTAGTTATTGTTTGGAGCTTTCTCTCTACATGTTTATGGAAAATGGTTATTACCTCATGCTCTATTCCCTACTCTGTTCCGAGACTTTCAAGTTGTTGTCATTTCTCTTGTCACTGTTTAATAGGTTTTGCCTGCTGAGATGTTTTGTATTGCATGCTATGTTATTTGCTGGGCCTTGGACGATGATGAGGTTCCAATGCAGGCTCCCCTTTGGACGGCTCCCCTTTGGACGATCTTCTGGAAACCAAGGGGTTTGAGTATCACGTTGATTTTTGTTTTTCCCCTGAGTCCAGGCTTCTTGCAGCTTTGGAGCTCTTTTTGTTCTGGTTCTTCTTTACTTGGGGTTCGTTGCTTTATTATTGAGTATTCTTTTGTGCTCTGGTTGAGCAGTCCCCCTTTTTGTATGAGACATTTTTTATTTTCCGTTACCTATAACATTTTGAACTAATATACAGGCCAAGCGCAAATTTTCCCAAAAAAAAAAAATTAATCACTCTACTAAAAAGAATGTGATTACAACTAATAGTTGAGAGAACATTTCAAGAATATTCTCATTGCTCTTTTTTTGCCTACTTACATCTTCCTACCTATGCAACTTAGCTTGCCAGCTTATGAACTGTGCAATCATATGGAGAAAGGCTACATTTTAAGAAGAAAATGAACTAATTCTTGAATATTGAACATTTGCTCAGCAAACTATACATGTAAAAAGCAAGCCCAGAATTCAACGTGAGTGAGAAAATATGCCCAATTATATGAACATATATCACAGAATATTAGACCAAGCAGAAAACCCTTAAAACCCAACCCAATATAGATGACTGAAACTAGTTTATATGCGTAAAAAAGGCATATGAGGAAGAAGAGTCCAAGCAAGTAAAGACACCAAGTATTGGCCATACTTGTTTCGTATGGCCAACAAAGCTGACATGTAAAAAACAGTGGCTAAGCCTAACTAAGAGGTCAATGTTGTGAAATGTTTTTAGTTGTTAAACTTATTAGTTCTTTCGCAGACAAAGTCTTCAATTTTCTTACGCAAAAGACTGCTATCATTCTCTTATAAGACACATAAAAGCCTCCATATGGCCTGTATATAAGCCTTATGTTTTGGAATTCTCATAACCTTTTTCATCTCTCTCTCTCTCTCTCTCAATCAGTCAATCGATTTCTGTAAGTTATAAGTATTCATGAAAAGCTTATATCAGCAATGGTCAAGAGGGAAATAGTACAATTGGACCACACGAGATAGCAAGCTTGAACACTACGTGCTATGATTCAGCTCCCAACTCAGAGAAAAGGACGTTTTCAGAGAGACACCATGTGCCTGGCTTTGCACAATCTTGTACTCCTTTTTTATTTGCTTTATATTTATTATCCAACATTTTTCTTGGATTGGTCTAATCTTACAAAATAATTCTGAGATTTTTCTCACTTTTATTATTATTATGGTTATGCACTTCATTTTAATATCATTATTATAACAAAATTTTGTTTTATACATATATATACACACACGCACGTGATACATACACTTATATTTATGGACGTAAATGCATAAAAATGTATGTACGTACATATATGTGTATGTATGTACATATATATAGTTCCCGGAGACTATGATTTGATATGAGATTAAGCGGAAATTGTATGATCTTATATGTGGGGTTAAATAAAAATATTATATCTTTATGAAATATGAGTAGTCAATGGTCAATTTCATAAAGACTATACTAAAGATTCTTGATTCAAGTAGCATATTCTTTGATTTTTAATATGGATGTCTTAAAAATCAATTTCGAAGGAGGTAACTATGATGAATATCTTCAAGGATTTGATGTCTAAAATTGATCTTCTACCCACCATCTATCTATTATTGATATTATGTCTACCATGTATCTGTGTTTATCTTGAAACTACTAATAAAAAATATGGAACATATTTCAATCCTTGTGAAAAAAAATGCTCATAAATGAGTTTCCAAAATAATTAGGCCATTCAATACTTTCAAAATGTTAAGCAACTAAAAATATATAGATGAATGAATAAAGTCTACAAAATTAAAACAAGAGAGAAGGAAACTCATAGCGGAGCACTAGTAAACAATACCATACCTATCTCATAACCATACAGAGCATTAATATCCAAGAAGTTAATAAAATCTTTTGTAACATGTTTGAACTTTTTAAACTACTTATATCTGCCCCACAAATTAGACAATGATGCCTAAATAAAGCTTATAATCCAGTAGAATATCATCTTCATAGTCGATCTTTTGTAGATGAATTATTTTTTCCTCCAAGGCTCTGGAGACACTGAGTGTAAAATGGATTGTTGACTGAGCCAAACTATCAATAATAAGTCTATGTTATGGACTATTTAGAAGATGAGAGGGAGAGAGAAGAAAAAACATTTAAAAAATTGTCACAAAGTGCTAAATTTAATAGTTTTTTTTTGGAAACCCACGGAGGGGCCTACGCGCGTTTATATAAAAAATTAGTACAAGATTCTTAAAGGGACCTCAAGCTCACTACTGCTCGAAAGAGCTATAAAAAGAAAACCAAAAAATTCTACGAGCTCGAGGTCCCTAGCTACTAACAAAAAGTACAAGAAATCCTAGAAACATGCTACGGTGCACAAGATTAAGCACCCAAAAAGGATCAGGGATCCAATGAACATCTACCCGAACTAGCTTCCCTTCGAAGATGCGATAAAAAAACTGACCTGCAAAATAGGAATAATGCAACAAAAAATATAATAGGAAGGGATATGAAGAAAATAAAAGCAATTAAGGAGATAACAACAGATATAATTGCAAAGAAAAGTCCAAAGAACCATCCAAATAGAAATCAAAGTCAAGTAGGAACCAAGTCAACAGCTCAAATTCCCAACCGGACAGCTACAAAAAATGTAGGCCAAGAGATAATAGACCATGGCAACTTGATCACCAGACCCAAAGGCTACAAACGGGAAAAAAAACCCCAAACATAAATCAGGAGGGTAATAGACAACCACAAAGAAGACCCAGCAGCACAAGGACCCAGGACTAGACACCAGCCCCCCAAGAGAAAAATAAAACCAACAGAAAAACACTAAACATAGGCAAAGAACATTAGTAATAATCCAATTACTAATCAAGTGACACAAACCAAAACCCCCAACCAGAGAACAGAGAAAAACCAGTAAGACAACACCCTCCGAACCACGAAAACAACAGCACCTTGAGAGCTGCAGCCAAACCGACCAGACCAAACCAAATGAAACCAATGAGAAACCCCCATAAAATAAAATAAGAACGATAGAGATACACCATTGAGCACCACATACCACAAGTGCCTGCCAAGAAAACCGAGAGAAAACCAACCAAGATCAGAAACACCCTCCAAATCACAACATGGACAACCAAATACCAAACCAAAAAAGAACAGCCCTCCAGGACAAAACAACCAACCGAAAAGGAAGAAAGTAAAACTGCAATCCCCAGGAAACAGCCAACAGGGAGAAACCCAAAAAGAATTAAGAAATAATATAAGGAAAACTAATTTCATCCAAGCTTAAGAGACCTCTAATATGAAGAGGAAAATTAGAAACAAAAATCTCCTCATAGGAATCCAACCCCCCCAGTTGGCAATGGCAAGAGCACACGCATTATCAACCCCCTGATTAACAAAAAAGTAGCACCTCAAAAGAACTTGTTGAGAATTGATTTCTATCTCATAACCATCAATAATGCATTGGACATCTTGATTCTTCTTAATAGAAGAAGTCATATTTGTAACAACCACTATGGGTACACGATTTATTTGTGCCAAGATTTTTTTTCATCAATGATAGTGTTATTTGGATTGAATTTTTACCACAGGTAGATCCTCCAACACCTCAATCTTGTTTGAGTCTTCTTTGGTCTTAATTAAGAATTGTAGCAACCATAATAAAGAAAATATTTAAGGACCAGGATTAGGTGGAATAACATATTATATTGGAAGAAGAAGAGGAGATTAGGAGGATAAAGTTAAAAGTCTTCGAATTTGAGATGTATATGTAATTTCAAATGAATTAAATCAAAAATTTAGAAATACTTAACCCCATTAAGGAATCCTCATATTTTGAGATGTCATTGAATTCTCAACTGTGTTATCCTCTTTTATTTTCGTAATCTCTGTCTGAGATAATAAAGAATCCTCAATGAATTTAATTTTGAGGAGGCTACCATTACTAAACTACAAAGTTAAAAAAAAAAGTTATTTTAAAAAGAAAGATATAAGAAGTGGCGTGTTCAAATCACTCAGTAGAAAATAATAATTATCATGAAAGAACCTTTTATGGCTTTACCCCACGGTTAGACTCAACTAGGAATACATCCATGTATTTCCTTTAATCAAATGTGTTATCCTCTTTTTATTCTTCTTATCTCTATCTCTCCCTAATCTTTATTTTTTATCTTAACTATCCCTAATATCCTAGCGTAGCGAACTGAGACGAGGAGGAAAGAAAATGAGAAGAAAGACGATGGAGCGGGCGAAATAGGACTTTCTCCATCGGATTTTTTGGCGGAGTTTCCGACGGTAACAAAACCAGCGGAAACATTTTGTCGGGTTTAAGTAAGCTGGTGTAATTTACGCCGGTGATTTCCGATGGAAAATGCGTCGAAATATTATAAAAACCAGCAAATTAGCTAGCTGAATACACACCAGTAAATTAGCGGTGGAAAATATGCCGGAAATGCCGCTGTAAAGTACCAGCAAAATATATGCCGGTTCGTCCGCCGCTTTTACAGACAAATTTAAATTAGCTAGAAAGCCCAACGGTAATAAAAGATTTTCCTGTCATGCCTCCTAATAAGGGTTTCAAAATTTTGAAGGCTAAAGATAAGGTTATCATGGTTGAGACATTAAAGATCCCTAGGCCAATTCATTTTTCATGCGGTTGCCATTACTAAACTATAAAGTTAAAATAGTTCTTTAGCTTAAGAAAAATTATTTATGCTATCAAAGCTAAAACTGAAAATTGGAAAATGGTGGAGAAGCTTAAGGATTCTTTTCCTGCTTGCTTTGAGGTGCTTTAAAGCCGGCCGCTCATGGTCTACATTTTCTAGATGCCTGCTGGGAAGTTTTTTGGTGGGGATGCTTTATCCTCACAACCGGACGATGATGATTAGAACTAACGACATTCGGCTTCAATGGTCTCTTCCCTTGGATGGCCTGTGTGGTGACAAGAAGGTCTTATTGATTAGCAACCATCGGGGTTTATCCCCTATCTGGATGGCTTCAGGTTTTGCGGCTGCTTTCTTCCTCTTTTCCCTGCCGGCAACCGGGGAAGAGTGGGCTCTCGTGGGATGCGAATTTTTGTTAAAGCTGTTCTGCTTTGTCTGTTAGTTCTATTTTATACCTGAGTCTGGTTCATTTTTTACCTTTTCTTCCTTATTGTTTTGGCAATTTTTGGGCTTCTTTGAGAGGTTTCCTCTCTGGTTGGAAGCTAGTTCTTTTTGTAATGGGTTTTTAGTGATTTAATATACGGGCTGATGCCCCAAAATTCCCCCAAAAAAAAAAAATAGTTCTTTATAAAAGAAAGCTATGACAAGATTGAAGTTTCTAAGATTGATAAGAAGTAGTGTGTTCAAATCACTCAGCACAAAATAATGATGATTATGAAAGAACCTTCTATGGATTTATCCCTTGATTAGACCCAACTAGGATTACATCGATCAATTTCTTTTAAAATTTTAGGACTGTAATTTTATTTGTACACTATAGTTCTTGCTCCCAACACAAGAACCTTATATTGTATTTTTTTTATTTAAACCTGAAAGTTCTGGTTTTGTTAAATATATATTTATTTTACTTCACTTACACTGAATGATTAATAAATTTTGAAGTTTGATTTCACTAAAGGAATCATTAGTTGCCAAATAAGTTTCTTATATTTCTGTCTTGTGATAGTGACTGACCACCTCTTTTTTTTTGTGTCA